>NC_047095.1:104895879-105204104 GCF_902459505.1 Geotrypetes seraphini | reverse complement strand
ATAATATGGTATCATATGAGAGACCAATATGATTTTCTAGTAATATGTTAATTTGGGGCCAAATTAAATTCCAAAAGGCTTTTATGCAAGGACAAAAAAAAATTAAATGATCTAATGTCCCTACTTCTATTTTACAATGCCAGCATCTATTAGATTTAGTATTATCTATTTTTTGCAAGCACGTCGGGGTCCATAACACTCTATGTAATAAAAATATCCATGTTTGACTCATAGATGCTGACTTTGTTAATCTTAATCTCCAGGACCAGAATCTTGGCCATTGAGATGCAGAAATTGTCTGTCCAATCTCAATGCTCCAAATATCCCTAAGTCCAGTTTTCTTTTCATTATTTAGAAATCCATATATTAATTTATACCATTTTGCGGCTTGGTGTCCCAAGAAATCCGCCTGGAAACATAAAACTTGCAAACTATATTGGGTATTAAGATCTTTCCATTCAGGGAACCCTACCTGAATGGCTTGCTTCAATTGCATCCATTTAAAATATTGTGTTTTATTTAGTCCAAATTTATTTTGCAATTGTGAAAAACTAAGCAAGGAACCTTCTGATATGACATCATTCAATGTTCTTATTCCTGCATTTATCCATTGTTTCCAGGCAATTTTAAATCCGCCAATTCTGATCCTGGAGTTTACCCATATTGATTGATTTAGAGATTTAGCTATTGGTTCTGGTGATAGGTTACTTATGTATCTCAATGTTTTCCAAGTATCTAAAAAGATTCTGTTATCTTTATATCTCCTAGGCATTGTTATGGTAATTAGATGTTCTGGATATAAAGGGAACAGGAGCTGCCATTCTAAATACAGCCAATCTGGTACATTTTCCATGAGATCTGGGAGGATCCAATACATACCCTGTCTTAAAATATAGGCTTCATGATACCTATAAAAATTTGGAAAATTTACCCCCCCCTTCCACAATTGGTCTTTGTAATGATACTAAAGCGATTCTTGGTCTTTTCCCAAACCAAACAAATTTTGTAAGAATATTGTTAAGTTTTTTATAAAATGACCCCTGAAAAAATATTGGTATCATACTCATTTGATAACAAACCACAGGCAATACCATCATTTTAATTGTTTGAATTCTTCCCCACCAAGAAAGATGTAATGGATTCCATTGCTCACACATTTCTGTTATTTTTTCAATAAAAGTTTTTCATTCTCTTTGACTGTGTCTTCAATTGTATTTTTGATCATAATTCCTAAGTATTTTATTCCATCTTCTTTCCAAATAAATGAATATGGGTCAAATAGTCCTTTCGTACAATGAACATTAATTAGGAGGACTTCAGATTTGCTCCAATTAATTTTATATCCAGAAAAAGTGCCGAATTTCTCTAATAAATTAAGTATACATGGAATAGTAGTATCCGGTTCTCTTAAATATAATAAAATATCATCTGCATATGCAGAAAGTTTAAATTCCCAGTTGGAAAACGTGATTCCCTTTATCTCCTTAGTCTTATTTATTGCAATTAATAAAAGTTCTAGTACAATATCAAAAAGTAATGGAGACAAAGGGCATCCTTGTCTAACTCCCCTATGCAAATTAAATCTAGTTGATAAATTATTATTAATATATAATCTTGCACCAGGAGAGCTATACAATGTCTGGATCATTTTAATAAAACCGGAGCCTATACCAAACCATTGTAAAGCTTGATACATAAAATTCCATTCCACTCTATCAAAAGCTTTTTCTGCATCTAAAGATACTAGAAAAGCTGGATCATTTATATTTTTTGCTAAATTTAATGAGTGGAATGCTAGTCTAGTATTATTTGATGAATGTCTTTTAGCAATAAATCCTGTTTGATGTACATCTATAATGAAAGGAAGAGCTTTTGCCAATCTAAGTGCTAATACTTTAGCCATTAACTTATTATCCACATTTAATAACGAAATAGGCCTGTAATTTGAAACCAGAGTAGGATCTTTGTTTGGTTTTGGTAAGACTATAATTATCGATTCTGCCATAGTACCTGAAATATTTTCATTCTTTATTTGATATTGATATAAATTTAACAGATGTGGTAAAATGATATTTTGAAATGATTTATAAAATTCAACAGTATACCCATCTCCACCTGGAGCGGATCCAACTCTAAGAAACTTCAATGCTGTTTCTATTTCTTTTAAAGATATAGGATCTTCTAAACTTCCTTTTATATGATCCGGAATATTAGGTCCAAGAAAGGAATTTAAGAATGTTAATCCTTCTTGTTCTTTATTTTTATAAGAATTAGAAGTGTATAATTCTTTATAAAAATCAAGAAATTGTGTTATAATATCTTTTGTGCTGGTATGTGTGTTACCTTGTATATCTTTTATTGCAATAATCTTAGATTTTCTTTTCTTTGCTTTAAGAAAATTTGCTAATAATTTTCCCGCTTTATTTGAATTGCCATAATATTGTACTTGTTTATTGAAAATGTCTTTTCTCACATATTGAGAAGAAATCTCATTATATTTAACTTTTACTTTTAACAACTCTTGTAATGTATTGTTTTCCCATTTTTTAATTAATTTATTTTCTAATAATTTAATTTGTTTTTCCATATCTTCATATTGTTTTTTAAGTTGTTTTTTTAATAAAAGCTGAATAAGAAATAATATTTCCTCTCATTGTTGCTTTAAAAGCATCCCATAAAATTTCTATATTAATGTCATCTGAAGAATTAAGTTGAAAGAATTCTTGCATTTTTACTTTAAGATCTAAGAATTTCGAATCTGCTAATAAATCATTATTAAATCTCCATATTGAATTAAATTGATCAATATTATAATTCTTAAGGTTAATCCACACACCAGCATGATCTGAAATTATAATTGTATCTATAACTGCTTTTGATACACGCTGCGCTATGTTATTAGTTACAAATATATAATCAATTCTTGAAAAGGATTTATGGACCTGAGAACAAAAAGAATATTCTCGATCATTAAAATGAAGGATACGCCATATATCTATTAAATTACAAGATTGTATTAAATTATCTAGTCCTAAAGATTTTATGATTTTACTTGGTTTCTTGTCCACAATTGGATCCATTACAGCATTGAAATCTCCAGCTACTACTAAGTTAGAAGTAGCCAGTGGTAGTAATATCTGTTGAATTTGATTAAAAAACTCCATTTGGTTCGAATTAGGAGCATAAAGATTAAATAAATCCAGGGTTGTATTTCCCAGATCCATTTTAATATGTATCCATCTTCCTGAAGAGTCAGAATTTATTAATTTAAAATCAGCTTTGCATTTCTTATTTATTATTATCGCTACCCCTGCTTTCTTCCCTATTGCCGGTGAATAAAAACATTTTGATATCCATCCTTCTGTTAGCTTCCTAGATTCAGTGTCTGAAAGGTGTGTCTCTTGTAGGAAATAAATATCTGCGTTTTGCTTATGGAGAAAACCTAATAATTTTTTTCTTTTTATAGGATGATTTAAGCCATTGACATTAATTGAAAAAATTTTAATATCCATTTACTTTTGTAATTAAAATTTGACATGAAATCATATGATTATTATTTTCAGATATCCACACATTGTAATAATATATTTTCCCCATTCTCTTTCTTCCCCTCTTCCCTCCCTCCCCTCCCTTCCCCCCCAATATTAACTGTGTATGCTTGGCAAGACGCATCTTAGGTCAGGTATCAAAACACTCCACAAAAGTCCATTTCCTGTTAAGATTCAGATATAAGTCACAAATATATCAAATATTACTAAATAACATTAACAATCCATATAATATTTAAACATTTTGCCCTTTTTTTTTTCCAATGTTAAATTTAATATTTTCAAATATTATTTTCTGTATCATTTTCATATTTTATACCTATTAGTATATCTTATTAATTCAAAAAATATGAAAAATATTGTAAAATTTTTTTTTATTTTAAATTCATATATATCACCTTTATATTTTCTAATTCTATTTCTTTATAATATTTTTAAGTAATATATAAGTTTATGAATATATTCTAGATCCTTATATTTCTTTTAAACTTATATATTATATAATGAGATGTTTCATTTCTTTGGAAAATAAACAATGTTTCACATACGTGTGCTACTTGTACTATGTGATTTTTTTTTCCCGTTCCATAGCTTCCTTCCTTCATTATATAGAGTCATACCTCATTCATATAACATACTTCCTAGTTTCATTTTTTAAGATATATCAAAGTTAAAGATGTGTCATTCCATTATCTTTATTCATCCAAGTAAATATTATTTTTTCTTCCTTTCTTCTTCTTCTTATTTTTTATATCCAGAGTATTATTCATTTCTTTTCAATAGTTTGTTAATTCCGAATAAGTTCCGGTTCCAGCGACGATCTAATTTTAGTTTATTTTGTGATCTTTCATCCGATGTAATCCTTTATCCTTTATTATCAAGTCTAGTAGTTTATTTATTCATATTTGTTCATAGTTCATCCGGTTTTTAGAGTTATTCTTTACATGTATTTCCTTTTGCAAGGACTTCTGGGATTTGTAGTTCCATTGAATCCGAGAAAGGATTTTTAATAGGTTTATTCTTCCTGTATTGTCTTCTGAGAAGTGGGTTATATATACATACATCTTCATTCATTCTTACATACATTCCATAGGAAGAAAGCTCTGGACCATGATTCAATCACATAATAGTATTTAGGATCTGCTCATTACAGCATCTGTTAGTATTAATATCAATAGTTAATTTATTTATTAATTTTCTAAAACCAATTAGGGGCTTATATCTCGTTTTTATATTTAAGTTCTTATTTATTATCTAATAAATATTATATTCTTCCTTGTTTAAAAACTATATTACTTTTATCTAAGATCTTGTATACTTATATGTTAATTTATCATTTGAAGTATCATTCCATTCTAGAATGTATAATCTATCCATATTTCTAGTAAAAAGATCGTTGAAGGAATTTTTTGAACAGAGTCAAAAACATTCTATACCGTTTTTCATCTGCTAAATACTTATTATATTCAATCAATAATTTCAAAAAATACAAGGTGATATTAGCTTTTCTTAATACAATGAAAAACATTTCATTTCCCCTACCTGTTTATATTATAAGACATTCAAACTTGACATTCAAATTATTTGAATTATAATAAAATAAAGAAAATTAAGATGACATTGGCATTTCCTGGTTTAGTATATATTTTTGTAGCTCTTCAGCATTATCAAAGGTTAAAGTTTTGTTTGCTATGGTTACTTTCATATTTGCTGGGTATACAAGACCAAATTTTGCTCCCAGTTCACGTAGTTGTGGTCTCAAATCCAGCAGTTTCTTTCTTTTAATTGCTGTGCTTTTTGCAAAATCCAGGACAAAGTGAATACGGGCATCTTGATATTGTAAACCTTTATTCTGTTTTGCAAGATGAAAAATTTCCATAACCTGTTGGTGGCATAGTAGTTTAAATATCAGTGGCCTCGGTCCTTGATGCTTTTCTGACCTCTTTGTTGGCACTCTATGTGCTCTTTCAATCTCTATGGGATATTTAGTTTGTAGAGGAAGTAGTTTTGGTAATAAGTTTTCTATAAAGGTCACCGGATTCCCCTTTTCTGCTCCTTCCGGTAAACCTATCAGACGAACATTGCTTCTTCTCTCACGATTCGAGTAATCCTCCAGTTCTTTAGTAAGTGTTTCAATTTTCTTTTTTTCAGTTTTTGTGTTGAGAATTTCCTCTTCCACAGTTATCATTCTTTCTTCTAAATCGTTAGATTTTAATTCGATTAGATCCATCTTTTTATTTAATGTTGAAACATCATCTGTTAATTCTGTAACTTTTTTTGTGAGAATTGAAAGCATTTGTTTAATTTCTTTAAGTTCTTTCATTACTTCTGGATCTGTGGTTTTGGATCCTGTCTCTTGTTCGGGCTAAGGTGGGAAGTTATAATTGTGGGCTACCATTAAGATGTGCTATTTTACCCTCTGTGATTAAGGAAGGCCAGGCTTTGCTCTTTGAGGTGTCAAAAAATGTTGACTGGGCTGTCACTGATCTTCCAGGTACCTTTGACCTGGACTGGCCACTACTGGGCTAGATGTACCATCAGTTTGCCTCAGTATGGCTATTCTTATGTTCAATGACATTTTATGGATAAACATAGCTGAAAATCATTACAGACCATGCCAACATTATCTGGATAATGCCCAGGCTGGTTTTAGAAGGAGCTAGAATATTTTTGGATAGCAATGATATATATATCTAATATAATAAAAGCCTAAGCCGCGCGTGCGCACTCTTACCTGCATGCTCCCGTTTTCCGTGCGCTGTAGGTCCCTGCAGGTAGGAGTGCACATGCGCGCTTCCATGCATCTCTCTTTCCCAAGGTGGATGTCGGCTTTGGGTGGCACAGAGGCTGTCTGCCAAAGGCCACAGCAGCTGTCAGCATCTGTAGACCGCGGCAGCTGTTGGCGGCTACAGGTGGCTCTCGGCGGAGGGCAGATATGAGGTAAGAGGTGCTGCTGGACAGGGGAAGAGATGGGGGAGGTAGAAAAAGGAAGGGAGGCCTACTGCTGGATGGGGGAACAGGAAAGAGGTGCTAGGGGGGAAGAAAAAGAAAGGGAGGCCTACTGCTGGATGGGGGAGCAGGAAAGAGATGCTGCTGGACAGGGGAGAGATTAAAAAAAGGGAGAAGGGTTGCTGCTGGATAAGGGGAGCAGTGAAGGGGTGGTGGTGGACACAGGGAAGGTAAAAGGAAGGGAGAATGGGTAGACAGTCGAGTAAAAAGAAAGACAGAAATATAGAAGGAGAGGAGAAGAAGGAGAGAGAGAAAGAAATAAAGACAGACACACACACATATATTCTAGCACCCGTTAATGTAACGGGCTATAAGACTTGTATATAGATATAGATATAGATAGATAGAAAGAGAGATATACTATGTGTGTATGTGTATATATATATATATATACGTATATATATCTATATCTATATATTGAACACTGGCAAAAATTATATACTAAATTATTGAGATGGTTGGATTTGGTGCTTTATGTGGAAATTTGGACTTACCTGTTAATTTATTTTCTTGAGTCATCCCTGTCCAATGGGTTATGTATATTTTTAGTTTTTGGGCTGATTTTTAGTATATGTGCTTACTTTAGTTTTCTTTGTTATATTCATGCTTGTTCTTGATCACTTTGCCATTTTTGTTTGATTTTTTTAACCCATCCTCCAAAAGGTGCTTAGACCAAGTTACAAATCAGGTTCTCAAGCATTTTCCCTCTTTGTCCCATCAAGCTTATAGTCTATCTAATGTACCTGGGGTAGTGGAGGATTAAAGGGCAAATTCTATAAGAAGCGCCCAAAAGTTAGGCACCTATATAGGCACTGTTCAGCGCAATCTAAGTAAAATTGGGTGCTGTTTAGTGAATAACGCTGAGCAGCATCTATTTTGGAGGCGCCTATTAAATAGGCCAGCTCTAGGCACAACTAAAAGTTAGGCGCCCATGCGAGTGCTTAAGCACGCCTAAGAGCATTGATTCTGTAAGAAGGCACCTAACACGTAGCCACGCCCACGCCTAACATGCATAACACCTATTTTTTTGAAGGCCACCTAAATTTTAGAGGCGCCTTGTTATAGAATTGTGCTTTCTTGATAGGCGCCTAGATTTCAATCAATGCTCAATAAAAAGCTTAATTGAGCTTGTTATTCTATTTAGATAGGCACCTATCTAGTTAGGCGCATCTGAAATAGGTGCCTAACTTTTGGCACTGGTTACAGAATTTGGGCCCAGGGTCACAAGGAGTAGCATGGGGTTTAAACCCACAACCTCAGGGTGCTGAGGCTGCGTCTCTAACCATCGTACAACACTTTCCTCCTTTCAGGGCTCACACCACAGAAATCTGCTCAGAAATGGTCTTAGTCCTCAACTCCTAGAGTTGCTGTTGGAGCTCATTCTATCCCATCTAGATCTGTCTAGTCATAATTGGGATACAGACCATAGTAGTCTGGTCTTATTTCCCAATTACTGGAGTTGCTGTGTAAGCAAAGCTAAGCTTGTTTTGTCTCTGTTCTTTCTATTTAGGAATCTTTTGTGTTTATCACAAATATGTTTAAATTCTGTTACTGTTTTAATCTCTATTACAGAGGGCATTGTAGATATCCACCATCCTCTTTATTGGTTGTAACTCACACAGAATTATAGATGATATGGATTTGTTATATATATATATATATATATATATATGTATGTATATATATAAATAGGAAGAGAATGTCTGTGCCTTTGTCCCAAAAACAGCCTCTGCCTCCTGTGAGGGTTGTGAGTTTAAATTCACCCCAATCTGTTTTAGAGAAAAAAGACTGAAAAATAGATCCCTCAAGGGGATTACTGTTGCCCCAAAAACCTGAACTCAAAGAAGCTTTAAACTCTTACATAAATCTCCTATTCAGTCATATTCAGACTGGAAAAGATTGTAACACCTGAAACTAGATGTCCTTGCTATATTGCCTTATTCTCCCATAAGGGGAGGATGTAAAAAAGAATGAAAAAGATATTCCAAGAAGGAATCATCTGACTACAGAAAAAGGAGATGTGTCCCATCTGATGGGCTTCTTCAGAAAATAGATCAGGACATATCCATGCAGGAACATACACAGTACTGGTCCTAGTAGGATATCAAGCCCCCTTGAGCAACCTCATTAGATTCTCTTTTCACTAAGTGCTAAATCTCCTCAGGTTGCAACCACTCACTAAACTGCTATGACTGTCCTGCAATGTGTCATAAGAACATAATTGTCATACTGAGACAGAACAAAGGTCCATCAAGCCCATCATCTTGTTTCCAACAGAGGCCAACCTAGGTCTCTAGCTAGATTCCAAGTAGTAAAAGAGATTCTATGCTGCTTATCCTAGGAATAAGCAGTGGATTTCTCCAAGCCATCTCAATAATGGCCTATGATTTTCTCTTTTAGGAAATTATCCAAACTTTTTTAAACCCCTCTAAGCGAACTGATTTTACCACATTCTCGGGCAACAAATTTCAGAGTTTAAATACGCATGTGAATACATATATATTTTCTCCGGTTTGTTTTAAATCAGTACTTTCATTGCATGTCCCCTAGTCCTAGTATTTTTGGAAAGAGTGAGCAAGTGATTCACATCTACCATTTTTACTCTACTCATTCTTTTATAGACCTCTTATCATATCACCTCTGAGCTGTATCTTCTCCAAGAACTCTAGCCTTTCCTCATAGGGAAGTCATCCCATCCCTTTTATCATTTTTGTTGCCTTTCTCTGTACCTTTTCTAACTCCGTTATATCCTTTTTGAGATATGGTGTCCAAATGCTATTCAAGGTGTGGCTGTACCATAGAGCAATATGAGGACATTATAACATTTTCATCTTTGGCATCTTCTTTTATGTGCAGACATGCTAGAAGCAATTGGAGGGAAAGAGAGAGGGAAGGTGATCACTTCAAATCCCCTGAGTCCCAATCAGGCACAACATCATAGTAGACTTGGAGGTAGGCTTTTGTCTTGTTCTTCTTCTGTTTCTAAAAGGCTGAAGCCACAACCCCCTTGAGAATGAGTGGGGAGAGAGGGGTGGAACCTGGCAAAAAAATTCTAGCTCACTAGTCTGCTCTGAAGAGTAGAGAAAAATCAGTCCTATGGGACTGCAGCCTATAGATTATGTATGGACCATTTCATTTAAAAAAATAGCCAAACTGATTGTGGATGCCTATATGTAAAGCCAATACAGTTTAGGATTTGATATAAGTAGTTCCTGTACTGGTTTTGAAATCTGCAAGCTAGCCTTTTAGCAAGGTTTGATATGCAGTGACTTGATTGTCTGTATGAAGTGACTGGAGTTTATTACTCGATATTGGAGTGAATGAAAGTTTTTAAATTCTTATGTATGCTTATTTTATGGAAACTGCTTAGAATATAGGCAGTATATACATTTTTAAATAAATAAATACATCTTACCAGATTTGATCTGGGCCTGTAGCCACAACTCTGCACCGACTGGTGAAGCCACAGAAATATTCAAAAACTGAAGGCAATATCAGGCCACTATAAGGGAAGTATAGTCAGCTCTGAGCTGTCTTTCTCTGGCTCCATCTGCTGGCAGGGGGAATAATAAATTTGTCTGGACTGGATTGACATGGATGTTAATGAAATTGCCATTATATAGATTTCAATGATGGTCAGCAGCCTAACTGGATATTCACGTGTTTATATCTAGATAGCATCCAGCACTGAATAACTATGGTGCCTCAAGATTAATGTATATACTATAGATATATTTATACTGAGCACAAAATTATATATCCTACTCTGGATTCTGCTATTAGGCTTATTCCCCATGATGACTCACTACCTGCCCCTGTATCTCCACAAGATGGACTTTCTTCTGTTGAACATGGGATGGGATGGGTTGACTGATCACTATCAAGAATTATCTGATCCTGATTATGTGAATGATGAAGATTCAGAACCAGAGACCTTTACACAAGCTGAGCTCAATGATCTTATTCATGATCTAAATTTTTAAAAGAAAAAAAAACAGAACTTATTGCTTCAAGGCTTAAGCAAAAGCACTTGCTTGCAAAAGATGCTAATATAACCCATTACAGAAAAAGGAATCATAACTTAACAACATTCTTCACTGTAAATGGCTCATTGTGCTTTTGTCATGACATCAATGGGCTCTTCAATAGTTTGTCTCAAGTGCATTGTCCAGATGAATGGTGTCTCTTCATCAGTTCTTCACAGAGAAGCTTGAAGGCAGTGTTACTGCACAACAGAAATTCCAAACCAAGTATACCAATTGCCCATTCTGCTCATCTAAAGGAGTCTTATGAGAATATGAAGAATTTACTAGAAACAATTAGTTATAAAACACACCAGTGGAACATCTGTGGTGATCTGAAGGTCATTGGCATGCTAATGGGAATGCAAGGAGGATTCACTAAATACTGCTATTTCCTGTGCTTGTGAGATAGCAGATCTACAGCTGAACATTATGTCAAGTGTTCTTGGCAGCTGAGGGATACCTATAACCCAGGGGCGACCAGTGTGAAATATATGCCATTGGTGGATCCTCATAAAATATTTCTTCCATCTCTTCATATCAAGCTGGGGTTGATGAAGAACCTGGTAAAAGTCATAGGTAAATCAAACTCGCCAGATTTTCAATATCTTATTAAGAAATTGCCAAAAATCAGCACTGCAAAACTGAAGGAAGGGATATTTATAGGCCCACAGATCAAGTCCATTATGCAGGATGAAGATTTTAAGCAATCACTCTCAGCAGATGAGCTTGTAGCTTGGGAGGCATTCAGGTGGTTAGTGGAAAATTCTGCGCAACCATAAGTCTTCTTCATACAAGGAAGGAGTTCAGAATATTCTTGACTCATCAGAAACTTGACTGTTGCATGTCAATAAAAATGTACTTTTTGCACTCGCATCTTGACTTTTTTTTTCAGAAAATCTTAGTATGGTGAGTGACAAGCAAGGAGAATGTTTTCACCAGGACATTCAGTTAATGGAGCATCACTACCAAGGTTTATGGAATGAGAGTATGATGGCCGACTGCTGCTGGATGTTGTGCCATGACAATCCAGACATAACTCACAAAAATAAATCATACTCTATGGGGCTCATTATTGAAAGAGAAAAATGTCCAAAAACTGGCCTATGTCGGCACTTGGATGAACATTGTCCAAATACGTCCAAGTGCCGATAATAAAAACGGGTTTTGGACGTATTTCTAAACGACCCAGGCCTTCATAGTGTTGCTGAATGACCAAAGCTAAATGGGGCATTTCAGGAGGAGTGTCAAGGGCAGGAGTTGGGAGGGACATGGGCCGGCTTAGACTTAGCTGTACAGCATGTATAACCAAAAGTTATACAGCCCAGGATCGACAGAACTTGGATGTTGTGACTTAGACCATTTAAAACATGGTCTAAGTCACAAAAACCCACCTAAAGTCACCAGGTAAGCACTGCAAACACATAATACAGACCCCCACATACTACCCCAGTGATCACCGACCCCCCCCCCCCAACCCCATAAAAATTGTAATCACACCTTTAAAATTCAGCCTCCAGAAAATCATCACCTGGCAGCCTGGCATAGGGGAAGCCTAGTCATCCAGCACAGAGGCAGCTTAAGCCATCTTCGGGGTGGGTTAGGGACTCATGGAAAGGAGGATCCATGCTCATAAGTCCCTGTAATCACTGCATTGATACTTAAACATGTGTACTCCCCTATACACCCCCAAAACCCCTTTTTTACTGGCATATAAGTGGCTCCTGCAGCCATAAGGGCTTTTAGGGTGGTAGATAAGTAGATTTAGGAGATTCTGGAGGTGTTTTGGGGAGCTCACCATGACCTATAAGAGAGTTGTAGTGAGGAGAAGACATGGCACCCTTTTTGTGACGTTTACAACAGTGCCCTGTAAGGTACCCCACTATTTAGGTGTCATGTCTGGGTGTGCAGTCCATCACTTTGAAGACCCCTCCCACATCTAACAGGGCTTGTTCTAGGCATTTTTGACTTTAATGAAAAGATGGATGAAAATGTGGTATAAAGATGGACGATTTAGTGACTTGGACGATCAGATTGGCAGGATATATAATTAGACGATTTTCAAAAGAAAAAAATTTTGGACGTATTTTTGAAAATATGCCTAGGCTGTTTTTTACTTTGGATGATTTGCAACTTAGGAATCCCGCAGGAAGGGGAGGCAGGGTCTAGAAGAGGAAGCAGCGAAGTACACAGAGGACATAGACCTGCGACCAGAGCGAAAACTGAAGAAGGGAAAGTCTGCGATCTTAGTGGGAGACTCAATTCTAAAGCAAGTAGATAGCCACATAGCAAGAGGAAGAGATGATCGACTAATGATCTGCTTCCCAGGAGCTAGAGTAAAAGACGTTGTTGACAAAATTGAAAAAATTTTAGAAGGAGCAGAGATGGAAGAGACTGCAGTGATGATCCACATCGAGACAAATGATGTCAGCAGGAGAGACTACAGAAGAAATGCACTGATTGAACAGTTCAAGATTTTGGGAAAGAAGTTGAAGATGAAGACTTAGAAGATAATGTTCTCAGAGATCCTACCAGTGCCAAGGGCAGATGTGAAGAGGCAGACAGAACTACAATCAATAAAACACATGGATGAGGAGATGGTGTGAGGAAGAAGGGTTCCACTTCATGTAGAACTGGACAACATTTTGGGGCAAGAGCAAGCTCTTCAGGAGAGATGGACTGCACCTGAGCGCGACGGGAACTAGACTTCTAGCAAAAAATGTCAGGAGAGGAATAGAGCAGGCTTTAAACTAAGAAGAAGGGGAAAGCCGACAGTCGACCAAGTGTCGATGATTTGGAAAAAGGTATCCCAAGGAAAAATGAGAAGGAAATATGCTGGGAAGACACAATGGGCAAAAAACAAGAGTTGGAAGATCAAGAAGAGGATGATACAAATATCGGAGCGCAGGAAAAGAAAATAAAGATCATAGCACAGGAAAAAAAAATGCAGACAAAAAAATACCAGGACTTAAATTGCATGTATACTAATGTAAGGAGCCTAAGGAATAAAATGGGAGAATTAGAAGTCATGGCCAAAAAAAGAACCTAAACATCATTAGGGTCTCTGAAACATGGTAGAATGAAGAAAACAAATGGGACATAGCACTGCCGGGGTACAAGCTCTATCATGAAGAAAGGTCAGGCCAGAAAGGAGAAGGAATAGCCCTATATATAAAAGAAAACATACACTCAACCAGAGTGGACACAGCAGCGATGGCCAACAAATTGGAATCGCTATGGGTTAAAATACTGGGAAGGAAAGGGCCCAAGATAAAAATGGGCCTGTACTATCATCCACCTGGGCAAACCAAAGCAAATGATGAAGAAATGAAAGCCGAGATAAGGCGAGAATGCAAAAGCGGTAACACGATTGTTATGGGTGACTTCAACTATCCTGGCATAGACTAGAGTCTTGGAAACTCACAATGTGCTAGGGAGACCGGATTCCTGGAGGCTACACAGGACTGCTTCATGGAGCAGCTTGTCAGAGAACTGACAAGAGGGAATGTCACTCTGGATCTAATCCTAAATGGGCTAAGAGGACCTGCAAAGGAAGTGGAAGTAGTGGAACCATTGGGAAACAGTGATCACAATATGATCAAGTTCAAAGTTGAAGTAGGAATGTCGAAGGGAAAGAGAACTACAGTGACTCTTTTAACTTCAAGAAAGGAAACTACGATGCAATGAGAGTAATGGTAAGGAAGAAACTTAGGAACAGCTCAAAGAAATTTCAGACTGTAGAGCAAGCCTGGTCTTTATTCAAGGACACGGTGAGCGAGGCGCAAAATCCCCAGATTTAGAAAAGGATGCATAAAGAGCCGAACAAAAGACCCGGCGTGGATAACTAAAGAAGTGAAGAAAGCAATAGGAGATAAGAAAAAATCATTCTGGATGTGGAAAAAGGGCAAAACTGGGGGAAACTGGAAAGAGCACAGGAAGCATCAAAAATAATGTCACTGCGTGGTTAGAAGAGCAAAAAAAGAATATGAAGAGACGCCTGCCAGGGAAGCACAAAATTTCAAACTGTTCTTCAGATATGTTAAAGGAAAGCAGCCGGCAAGGGAGGAGGTGGGACCACTGGATGACGGAGACAGGAAAGGAGAGGTTAAGGAGGAAAAAGAAGTGGCGGATATACTAAACATGTTCTTTTCGTCAGTATTTATAAAAAAAAGGACACTTCCAACATGCTGGAACCTGAAAAGATCTTCAAAGAATCTTCAAAGCAGATCAAGCAGAAAAATTAACGTCCATGGAGGTCAGTCTTGAAGACGTACATAACCAGATAGATAAATTAAAAACTGACAAATCTCCGGGCCTGGACGGAATCCATCCTAGGTTATTGAAAGAACTAAAGGAGGAAATAGCGGAACTACTACAGTAGGTTTGTAATCTATCCTTTAAAACAGGCATGATACCTGAGGATTGTAAGATAGCTAAAGTTACGCCCATCTTTAAAAAAGGATCGAGAGGTGACCCGGGGAACTATAGACCGGTAAGTCTGACTTCAGTTCTGGGGAAAATTACATTATATTACAATATATTACATTACAGATTTCTATTACAGATTGCCTTACATGGTCTCCTTTCATTAAGAGATCCTTTGTGGGATCGCATTTGATGTTACTGCCGTAGACTGTTTTCCAAATCTGCAAAGAGTTTGAGGGTGTCACATCTTCAGTCCTCGCCTGTATCGTTCTGTGAAAACTATAATTATAGCTGTGCACTATAGCCTGTAGGACGTTTTGATAAGTAAAGGTATTATGGGCTGTAAAATATCTCCACATTTTGGATTTTAAAGTCCTGTTAAATCTTTCCACTACAGCTGCTTTAACATCATTATGGGTCACAAAATGGCTAACACCTTTTTGTTTTAATAAATTCTTCAGAGACTTATTTAAAAATTCTTTACCCTTGTCTGTTTGAAGTTTTTCAGGTGTACGCCCTAAATTAAATATTGTTTCAAAAGCTTCGGTGACTTCATGACCGGTTTTTGATTTTAAACATACGACCCATGCATATTTTGACAGGATATCTATTACCGTTAAGATGTATTTGTAACCGTTGTTATAACGGGCAAAGGCTGACATGTCGACTAAGTCACTTTGCCACTGTCTGTCAACTTCCGACACAATTGTTTTATTTCTTTTAAAATGGATTCTAGCCGGTCTGTGTAAATTGTATGCGTTTTGATCGGTGATCCAATCCACCACATCTTTTCTCCGGACTGTTATATCACTCTTTTTAGCCGCTTGAAGTAGAGGGGTAATGCCTCCATAGCTTCCTGCCGCTATGGATCATAATAAATTTGCTTCAATAAAGAATCTTTCATAGCTCTGCCTTTTTAACAGAGCCCTGTTAGGTGACAGCTGCTTTTGTTTTTTTTTCAGATTGTTAAGACAACAGTAGGGGGCCGGGACAAGTTCAGACATGTTTAAACACACCTCCACCTCTCTCCCCCTTGGCTTTATCAGGGGAGGGGTGCTGCAAGGGGCTTATCAGCTGTTACCATGACAATAGGGGAGCTGGCCCATTAACCATTAGCTCAGAATTCCTACTGAAAAGTGTGTTAAAAGCAAATGCAACCTTTTCTCATTTGTTTCTGCCCCTGCTCTGTTTTAAAAGCAGGAAAGATTTTGTGAATGCCTTTTGTTTTGTGATCTGCTCTATCCGTGAGCTCTTAAACCCTGTCTTTTAACTAAAAACTGTTAAAATAAAGACGTTTCTTTTCTGGCCACATCATTTCCGGGTGGGGGTTTTGACTAAGTCTGTTTCCCCTATTTCCGCCTACATGGTCAGAAAAGCGCATTTCCGCCGCGTCATTTACCCTATTTCTGCCTACATGGTCAGAAAAGCGCATTTCCAGTAGGGTAAGGCACTCCCATTTCCGGTGATATCATCAGAAAGCTTATTTCTGGGTCAAACACGCCCCCATTACCGGTGATGTCATCAAAAAGTGCATTTCCGGGGCGGGACATGAGGGGGCATGGCAATGAGAGGGGCGGGGCTTGAGGGGTGGGTCTATGGGCGGGGGCAGGGTCAGGGGCGGGGCTACCACCATTCATTCCTATTGGAGGGGCGGGGCTTAGGTGAAGAGCGGGACGGGGCCATGAGTGGGGGCGGGGCCATGGGCAGAGACTAAGGCGGGATAATGGGCGGGGCTTAACCCGGAAGTGAACGCTGATTGGTCGATCCTTATCTCTGACAGCTGTCAATCATTTTGACATGAGGTGTACCCATTATACTACTAGTGAGTCCCGATTTTAGGCAGCTATAGGCGTCCTACAGCTGTCTAATCAGCCAATCGGGATGCACGTTTTTTAAAAAAAAATGCTCCCCAGGCAGGCCGCCTATATTGAAGGCGAGGCCCGCAAGACACCTAGGCCCTGATTCTGCATAGGACGCCTGGGAAAGGCGTCCTGTTCAGAATCGGCCTAAACTAAACCCCGATTCTGTAACCGGTGTCCATGTTACAGACGCTGGTTAGAGAATCGGGTTAGATTAGACACAGCCCGCTACACTTATCGCGGCAAGGGATCTCTCTGCCGCTATAAGTATAGCGGGCCGCGGCCCCCTGACCGATCGCTGGCAGGAGGGTGCCCAAACCCTCCTGCCAGAAGTTGCCCCCCCGACACTACCGACCGCCCCCCCGACACTACCGACCGCCCCCCCCCGACATTACCGATCTCCCCCCCAACAATATCGATTGCTGGCAGGAGGGTGCCCAATCCCTCCTGCCCAAAGATGCACCCCCCCCAGGCACTAACAACCCCCAAACCTCCACTCCACCAAACCTGTTCTTACGGCCAAATGGGTTTTGCACGTCCAGCCGGCAGGCACCTTCATCGAAATGAGGCGGGCCCGCCCCTTCCTGGCCCATCCCGCCAAAGCCTAAGGCCTGATTGGCCCAGGCTCTAGAAGCCTGGACCAATCAGGCCTTAGGCATAGCGGGTCCGCCCATCCCCACTTAATCTAAGGCCTTATTGACCAATCAGACCTTAGACTTAGTGGGGATGGGCGGACCCACTATGCCTAAGGCCTGATTGGTCCAGGTTTCTAGAGCCTGGGCCAATCAGGCCTTAGGCTTCGGTGGGATGGGCTGGGAAGGAGCTAGCCCGCCTCATTTCGACGAGGCGTGCCTGCCGGCTGGACGTGCAAGACCCATCTGGCCGTAAGAACAGGTTTGGTGGAGTAGAGGTTTGGGGGTTGTTAGCGCCGGGGGGGGTGCGTCTTCGGGCAGGAGGGATTGGGCACCCTCCTGCTAGCGATTGATATTGTCGGGGGGGGGAGATCGGTAATGTCGGGGTGGGGTGGTCGGTAGTGTCGGGGGGGCGATCGGTAGTGTCGGGGGGGGGGGTGCGTCTTCGGGCAGGAGGGATTGGGCACTCTCCTGCCAGCGATCGGACAGGCCGCGGCCCGCTATACTTATAGCGGCAGAGAGATCCCTTGCCGCGATAAGTATAGCAGCCGCATCTACTTACAATGTAGACCAGCATTTTGCTGGCCTACATTTTAAGCTTCTCCTCTACTAGGGAGACGCGTAGGGCTGCCTAGGCCTGCCTAAGGCCCGCCTAAGGCCCTTAGACGAGCTTAGGCATCTTGCGGATCTCCCTAGGCTCCCGGAGGTGCCTTCAGGCCTGCCTGGGGAGCATTTTTTTTTTTAAACATGCATCCCGATTTGCTGATTAGACAGCTGTAGGACGCCTACAGCTGCCTAAAATTGGGACGGCACTTTGGAGAATCAGGGCCAGACTGTGCAAGTCTGCCCAGTACTTCAAAATTTGCTATTATGTTTTGATTCTAGATCCTCTGTTCATACAACGGTGAACTCTGTCACCATTTTCCTCTGCACCACCTCTCTGGGAGCACATTCCAGGCATCCACCACCCTCTCTGTAAAGAACAGTTTCCTTACATTGCTCTTGAGTCTACCACCCCTCAACTTTAAATTATGTCTTGTCACTGTTTTGTTTTGTTTTTGCCTTTAGATCTTTGGACACTATCACCCCAAGGTCCTTCTCCTTATCCATGCATATTAGCCTCTTACCTCCCAGCATATATGGTTCCTTCCAATTATTAATCCCCAAATGCATTACTCTGCATTTATTTGCATTGAATTTTAGTTATCAGATATTAGACCATTCCTTTAACTTTTGTAGAACCAGGTTTTTTTTTACAAATCTTGCTATCATCTGCAAAAAAGCAAACCTTTCCTTCTAACCCTTCAGCAATGTCACTCACAAACATATTGAACAGGATCGGCCCCTGCACTGAATCGTGAGGGACTCTACTACTTACCTTTCCTTCCTCCTTCCAGCACCCTCTATCATCTATCTGACAACCAGTTTTTAATCCAGGTCACCACTTTGGGTCTTAACCTCAGAACTGAAATCAGGGTGAAAAACTGATGTAGAAAAATGTGCTCTGATGTCAGATGATTTACAAAAAAAAATTTTGTTGCCTTGTGTTATGAACTAGAGCACTGTTCTTCAACCGCCAGTCTGTGGACTGGTGCCGGTCTGCGGGAAATTTCTGCCGGTCCGCGCAGGACTGGCGAGATTGATTAACTTCAATTTCCTGCCGGTCCACGCAGGGCCGATGAGATCGATGAGATGTCATTTCCAGCTGGTCCGTGCAGGGCCAGAGAGATCTTGGGGAGCCTCCGACAGTGGCTTTCCCCCCTCTCAGCTGCTGTCCTTACTTACCAGTGCAGCGATTCAAGAAGGCAGCCTTGGGGCTTTTGCTGAGTCATGGCCACCTCTGATGATGCAATTTCCTCTTTCTTCAGAGGTGGCGTGACACATCAAAAGACCCGAGGCTGCCTTAGTGAATCGCTGTGCTGGAAAGTAAGGAGAGCTGCTGGGAGGGGAGAAAGCCACTTTTGGAGCCTGGGAAGCTGCTGGGCAAGAGGGAAAAAATGGCAGCTGTTACTGGACCTGGAGAGAGGGAAAAGGAGAGATGCTGCTGGGAGGGGAGGAGGGAAAGGAGTCTGGGAAGGTGCTGGACAAGGGGAAAAAGGGACAGCTGCTACTGGACCTGGAGGGAAGGAGAAGGAGAGATGCTGCTGGGAGGGGAGTAGGGAAAGGAGTCTGGGAAGGTGCTGGACAAGGGGAAAAAGGGACAGCTGCTACTGGACCTGGAGGGAAGGAGAAGGAGAGATGCTGCTGGGAGGCAAGGAAGGGAAGGGAAGAGAGTTACTGCTGGACAGGAGGAGGAAGGAAGGGAGAAGGAAAAAAGGAAGGAAACAGCTGGCAGGGAGATTAGAGGAGGAGAAGGGGAGAGACAGGCATGAGAAAGTAGAGAGATTGATGATGGGAAGGGGTCAGCAGAGAAATAAGCAGAGAGGGACAACAATGCTAGATCTGGTGTAGGAGAGATAAAAATGAAGAGAGCAGTGAAGCTGGAATGAATCATGTAAAAAGGAGAAAGGAGAGAGGGGGCACAGGCTGGATGGAAAGGAGAGAGGGGCATAGAAAGAAGACAGATATCATATAGAAGGGGGAGAGGGCAGACAGTGGATGGAAGGGGCAGATGCTGGATTGAAGAGACAGAGAGGGCAGACGATGGAAAGAAGATGAAAGCAGAAACCAGAGATGACAAAAGGTAGAAAAAAATAATTTTATTTCTATTTTGTGATTAGAATATACCAGATTTGAAATATATATCCTGCTAGAGCTGGTGTTAGACATAACTGGGGATTATAAAGCCCAGGCTGTGCTTCTTTAGCTTCCATCCGGCTTACGGCTCTCTCTGACCAGGGGGCAGTTGCCCTATTTGCACTCCCCTAACACTATTCCTGTCATGTGTGACTGCAGTATTCTGTTAGCATGATATTTCTGTAGTATTCTGTTAGCATTCTGTAATAATTTGGCTTATTCAGTTTTCTTGATAGTAGAGGGGATATATGTAAAGGGGTTTTGTTGATCCTTGCTCTGTATTATTTGTATTTATAAAATGACAATTGTACAGAATATTGTTTATTTTTATACTTTAATAAAATACATTCAATATAAAATCATAACTGAGGCTTGTGCAGATGGGATCAGATGATTTGTGGGGACCGAGCTAGCGGAGACGAGGTGGATACAGGGTTTTAAAATTTCAGTCTTAGTAGTTTGCCAGTCCACAAAAAAATTATTTTATTTCCGCCGATCCATAGGTGTAAAAAGGTTGAAGAACACTGAATTAGAGGTCTTCATGGGAACGGGGATTATGGGAATCCTGCAGGGATCTCCCTAGGCCCATGGGACTCCTGTTGGGATGGACGCTGGTTTTCTGGGGTTCCTATGAAAATGCCAACCTACCTTTATTCCAGTGTTCCATCTAGGCTTCTTAAATCCCTCAATGCAGCAGTTATTGATTACCACTCACATGGGAGAGCTCTGTACATCCACCAATCAGGGAGACAGAGCTGGAGCTTGATGGCCAATCATGAGCACTTCCTTGTAGAAGTGCTCCCAGATTGGTGGATGTGCAGAGCTCTCCCAGTAGTGAGCCTTGGTGTGAGACCTCCCCTCAAGAATCTTGTTGGCTCAAGCCTGCCACCGTGACTCACTGCAGCTGTATAGAGGAGCACAGGACAGACTGGGCAGCATGACTGGGCAGCTCTGGAACATAAACATAAGAACATAAGAACTGCCATCTCTGGATCAGACTTAGGTCTATAAAGTCCGGTTATCCGCTCACATGGAGGCCCAGCCAGGTGTAACCTGGTGAAAAAAACTTAGTCACTTGTATCCTTCTATGCATCTTTCGAGGAGATGTGCATCTAACTTCTCCTTAAAACCTCCACTGGGAGAGCGTTCCAGGTGTCCACCACTCACTGCGTGAAGCAGAACTTCCTGGCATTTTTCCTGGGCTTGTCTCCCCTCAGCTTCAGTCAATGACCTCTTGTCCTGGTCACATTTGACATTGTAAAGAACTTTTTATCCTGCTCTATCTTGTCGATTCCTTTTATTATCTTAAAAGTCTCATTCAGATCCCCTCACAGTCTCCTCTTCTCCAGGGAGAATAGTCCCAGTTTTTTAAGTCATTCTTTGTAGTTTAAGTATTCCATACCTTTAACTAGTTTCGTGGCTTGCCTCTGTACCCTCTCCAGCAGTTTTATATCCTTCTTTAGGTAGGGAGACCAGTGTTGGACACAGTATTTCAAGTGTGGTCTGACCATTGCTCTATAAAGCGGCATTATGACTCTCTCTGATCTACTAGTGATTCCCTTCTTTATCATGCCCAACATTCAATTTGCTTTCTTTGCCGCTGCCGCACAATGTGCTGATGATTTCAGGGTCCTCTCTATCAGTACCCCCAGGTCCTTTTCTTGTTCGTTCTTACCCAGAGTTGCACCTGACATTCTATACTCGTACTCCTTGTTCTTTCTGCCCAAATGCATTACCTTGCGTTTTTCCACATTAAACTTCATTTGCCATTTCTCTAACTGGTTCAAATCTCTCTGTAGTTCCTCGCTATCCTTTTGTAATCTGATTGCCCAACATAACTTCGTGTCGTCTGCAAACTTGATGACCTCACTGGATGTTCCTTCTTCTAGGTCATTGATGAAAATATTAAATAAGATGGGCCCAAGTACCGAGCCCTGGGGCATACCGCTAGTCACTGGAGCCAGAGTACCCTGCATCAAACTGCTTCAGTCCAGCAGGTACCAACATTTAATTGGTAACTTTTTTTAATTGTCTTTATTCATTTTAATAACATCCAGTACAAAGTGCATTTAAAAATGCAACAATTGGCACTAAATAACAGCACTTATTACTAACAATAATAATATAAACATCTTTCCCCCCATCCCTCCCTCCCTCCCAATCTGGATTGTGTAAAACTCAATGAAATGGAAGGCTTGGACTATTAATTGGTGGATACAAAATTTGCTAAAGGGCCCAAATCTTATTGAAATTTTTACTATAACCCTTTATTTCTAAATTCATATGTTCGTATCGATAACACAAGCACAGGGATTCTTCCAGTTTTTTTGTGATCAGTTGTATAGCAATCCCAGTCATTACAAGAAGTAATTTATTCTCAGCTGCAGAAATTAGGGACTTGGGTTGCAATACAGTTCCAAAGAGAACCACATCGTAAGACATGGACTTGGAGGTACCCAAAATCCTATTAATTGTAACCCAAATCGACTTCCAGAAGCCTAATATTAAGGGGCAAAAGTGCATGTAACTTTATTTTAAAAAAGAACAGCGGAGGAGAGAATTGTTGCACCGGACATCTTCTTTCTGTTCATCAAATTCTGCCTTAAATCTACTTCTTTAGGATAGCATTTTGTTGATATGCCAACCCCATCCGATTGGGGAGAGGGAGGGAGAAAGGATATTGGTTTGATGCCAGTTCTGGCAGATGTCTGACTTTGTTTTGAATTTTCTGTAAAACTCAAAACTAAAATCAAAACTGTCAGAAGTAATTGCTGCTTTTTATGGGGACAGGTAATTTTTACTGGGGGACGGAGGGGATTCCTCATGGGGATGGGTGAGGATGGAGGAGATTCTGGTGGGAATGGGTGGGTACGGGAGGGATTTCTGTCCCTGCACAACTCTCTATTACGAACCGCAGGCCCCTATATGATGATATAATCACATAGCAAGTTGTAGATCAACTGTTATGGGTTGAATTTGGTCAAATCAATGCCTGCATAAATGGAAATCCTATTGCTGAAATAAAGATTTGACCCCTGATACAGTTATGAAGCCAAAACACTGTCACTGTTCTTGTTCTGTTCTAATTAAGATCTACTGTGCAATTACTTACAGTATAGTAGTTGCTCGACTCATTAGCTCTTGGTTATGTTCTATGAAAGAATTTCCACTTTTTCTTTGTATCTGGTGAATTAAGGCAAAAATGAGGATATGTAGTAAAAGATCCTCGAAAACCTTTCAATCTCTCCCTATAGAGTGATGATTGATGGAGTAATTATTGAATTCCTAATGGCCTTCTGCAAATCTGATTCTGAAAGACACTCTAAGAGCAGGTGAAATGTTGTCATTTGCTGTGCATCTCAGGAGGTTTGTAGAATGGAAGAGATTCTTCTGCAAAGTTTCTACTAGTCTTCAAACACTGAAGAGAGTATGAAAGTTCTAATTCTATTGGTTAATGCTGATTGAGTTTACCGCCCTTCATTCAGAGCTCAATCTATCTGTAATACCATTTCATGGAAGGTGATTTTGTCATTTTCTTTTTTAGCCTTCTGTCCTTCTGTCCAAATATTGTTTTAAATACATGAGATTTTGAATGCTTTTGGAACAATGATGAAGATGATGACACTTAAATACTTCTTTTTCAACAGATCAGTTTCACCTCTCAAAATCTTTTAATGAGTGACACGGTCAAGTTTCCTTATTTTTACCGGGCTGTCCCCAGTGAGCTGCACCTCTGTGCTGGTATAATCAAGTTACTGAAATATTTTGGCTGGAGATGGGTTGGTATTCTTGCATGTTATGAAGACAAGAGTCTTAGGGCTGTCCAGATCCTAAAGGAAGGGATTGAGCAGAATGAAGGCTGCCTTGAATTCATAGAAGTCCTCAGTCGTGACAATGTCACACCAACCGATATCTCCAAACTTTATCAGAGAATCAATGCAGCATCATCTAATGTGACCATTCTTTATTGTAGTAGGGATTATGTCTTGAATCTGTTTGTAAATGTACATAATTTTATATTAACCAAAAAGTTCTGGATCACCACATATGAACAGGATTTCACCGTGAATTATGCATTGGACAAAGGAGTGAGGAACAACACTTTGGCATTCACAGTTGCAAAAAAGAATATTCCAAGTTTTTCAAAATTTGTCAGTGAGGTAAATTATACATTGCTTCCACTTGATTATTATTCTTTATTATGGTGGAAGAGCCTATGTGACAGCCGTTGCCAAAAGAACATCAGGAGATCTTGTGTCATAAATGAAGCAACATTCTTTGGAACACATTGTAACACCAAATACTTGGGAAGCAGCTATAGTGTATACAATGCTGTGTATGCTTTGGCACACGCACTGCATGATATGGTCAGATCTGGGTTTGGAAACAACTCTACGGGGAGTAGAGAAAGGAGATTTTTTGATTATTTGCCCTGGAAGGTAAATCCTTTGTTAGAGATTTGATCACTGTAAAAAGAGTGATATACACTGAATATCGAAGTGTGGAAAGCATCATTCATGTCCACATTTCCTTTTGAGTTGTGCTCTATGGGACTTTGGCACACACCCATTGTTATAAAATAGTTTATAGCAAGATGCAGAAGCAAATTTAAATTGGTGTAATTCAGTGTTAATTAGCACCCAATTATACACACAAATTTGATTGTTAGCTGATTTAATTGGATACATATTTTGGATTGGCACTATATATAGAATCTGAGGTTGTGTGCTTAAATTGTCATGTGCATAACTCATAAGGGGGCATAGCCGGTGGAAGGGTATGGACAGGGCAGAGGTATACTTTAAATTTAGGCTCAGTGTTAGAGAATAGGGTCTTTTACAAGCAAGTAATTCCATGTCAACTGGTCCAATTTCAAGGAAGGCTCCCACTCGACATCTTTCTTGGATTCAAAAAAGTGGCCAAACAAAAAACAACTAACAGGAACTGCAGTGAAGATGCAGGAGCAAAAAAACAAAACAAAATTGCAGAGCAATGTACAAAGTAGAAAAATGTATTCATTAAAAGTCATAAAACATGTATAAACAGCATAAATAAAATAATTGTTTCCAAAAACTGGTTTTTGTTCTCTTATATCCCGGACCCAACACAGTCCGTGTTTCAAAAAACACTTTTTTTCTCAGGGGTCCAGGATAATCATTACTTAGAGTATCAAAAAGCCAAATGGATTAGAGCAAACAATAATTTGAACAAAACAGGCTTATATTTGAGTTTTTCTGTGTTCTAATCCATTTAGCTTTTTGATACTCTAAGGATTATCCTGGACCCCTGAGGAAGAAGTATTTTTCGAAACACAGACCGTGTTGATTCCAGTACATAAGAGAACAAAGACCAGTTTTTGGATACAATGATTTTATTTATGCTGTTTATACATGTTTTATGACTTTTAATGAATAAATTCCTGTACCTTGTACATTGTTATTCAGTTTTATTATGGGTTTTTTTACAAAAAAGTGGCCCAAATAAAAGAGCCCCTAAATTAGTACATAGTTGAAATCATGCGCCAAAACTATAGATATCTTTATTAGATGTCCCAACATACCCCATGAAAAAAATGTATCAATTTCTGAGATAGTCACGTGAAATGACCCATTGGGAGCTTTCTTTTGCTATACAATATTCACCAGGATGAACTCTTAATGACCATTAACTTGTCTTACCTAGTCCTCCTGCTTCCCAGCTAAAATGCACATAATACACTACATTTTTGTTTGTGGCCGCTGCAACCTGGATTTCTTTGTCTTTGCCTATTAGGGGATAACTCTCATTAAAATTGTTCAATACAAAATTAAAGACTTGGCTCTTTCAAAGCACATTTTGGCCCTGATTCTGTAAAGTGCATCCAAATTTTAGGCAGTTGTTGGCATCCTACAGCTGTCTAATCAGCCAATCGGAATGGACGTTAAAAAAAAAATGCCCCCCAGGCAGGCCGCCTATATTGAAGGCGCCTCCAGGAGCCTAGGGAGACCTGCAAGATGCCTAAGCTCACCTAAGGGCCTTAGGCAAACCTAGGCGGCCCTATGCATCTCCCTAGTAGAGGAAGTGATGCTTACAATGTAGGCCAGCAAAATCCTGGCCTACATTGTAAGTAGATGTGGCCTCTATACTTATTGCGGCAAGGGATCTCCCTGTCGCAATAAGTATAGCTGCCGTGGCTGCCTGTCCGATCACCAGCAGGAAGGTGCCCAACCCCTCCTGCCGGAGCACCCCCCCAAACTCCATATCATTGGCAGGAGGGTGCCCAACACCGCCCCCCAAAAAAACTCTTGATCGCCGGCAGGAGGGTACCCAACCCCTCCTGCCGGAAAACCAGACCCCCCATGCTAACGACCTGATGACCCCCTAACCTCTCCCCCAACTAACCTCCTCACAATTAACCTCTAAATTGTTGGCCGGCCGGGTCTTGCTGCCATCCAGCCGACAAGCCCACCTCGTCAAAATGAGGCGGGCCTGCCCCTTCCCGGCCCATCTCCGCTAAGTCTAAGGCCTGATTGGCCCAGGCTCTAGAAGCCTGGACCAATCAGGCCTTAGGCATAGCGAGTCCGCCCATCCCACTAACCATAAGGCCTGATTGGCCCAGGTGCCTAGATCAGCAGCTACCCACAAAAGTGGTACTAATCACATGTTAATCACATAATGGCACCATTTATAGAATCACAGCTATGTCATAGATAGGCATTGGAAATGTAGGCCTTGAAAACCCTAGCCTACATTTCCGGTGCCTATCTGTGATGATATCCATGACTACGGAAGTGCCTACTGATACCTAAGTGTATTTCAAGCATTAACCATACCTGTTTTACCTTTAGGCACTGGTAGGTGCCTCTGTAGTTGTGGTTCCAGTGCCATTTGTGGAGGAGCCATCTTTTTTTCTAATGAGATTTTAATTGCTTTTAAATGATGCAATCATTTAACATAAGAACATAAGCAATGCCTCTGCCGGGTCAGACCCGAGGTCCATCACGCCCAGCAGTCCGCTCACGCGGCGGCCCAACAGGTCCAGGACCTGTGCAGCAATCCTCTATCTATACCCCTCTATCCCCTATCAATTAAAGGCAATTAAACCAATTTAAATGGTACCTAACTAGCAGCTAGCTAGCAGTTTATAGAAATTGGGCTTAAGTGACTTTTATAAAATTGGTACCTTTTATAAACTCTCCCCCTATACAGATATATGTGATTAAATAGCTATTAACCTTTGTAAATGGTCCATTTGGAAACTGTTCTTACTGTATGTAGTTAATATTTAAGCGTTTCCTCTGTATTCATAGTTTTACCTATATTTGAGAGAGGCATTCTGAGAACAAGTGTTAGGCTAAGGATTGAAATGTGGCATATATTGTTTTCCAAACTAGTTGATATTTTAGTAGAAAAAGTGTGCAAGCATCTGTGGGCATTTGTTGCCTTATTGAATTTCAAAGTGAACATCCACAGGTAAAAAGAATCCACAGACTTTGCAGCTATAGAAACAATATTAAAATTATTATTCAGAATAATTTGAAAAAGGAGTGGGGGAGACAAGATGGCATCAGGAGCAGGTCGCTGAGATGAGCACTCCCACCTCGAAGATGAATTTTCCTTTAAACTTTTAGAAAATAATTTGTTTTTATATGCCTAAAAGAAGGGAGAAACAGAGGGGTTTCCCTCCACCTAGCTCAGGCTTCTCGACACCGCAGCAGACTGTAATTACAGCATTTACAGTCCAATCATCCACTTTGGGCGCTTCTGCTGCTGTGAGTCGGGAAGCTCACAGCTTGGACGGTGAGATGTTGCTCTTGCTGAGCCCGTGAGGACCGCATACCCCTCCCAAGCCCGGAGAAACGTTTGTGGAGCAGAGCATGCAGGAGAGCTCCCCCAGCATATGGAGAGAGGCATGTTCTCTAGCCACGGTAGACCCGGAAGTGATTACAACTATGCAGACTCCAGCATTGGAGCTGCAGCATTCAGGGAGAGTGGAGCTATCGGTAGCTAGTGGTGGTGAGGTTGTGGGAGCCCAGAGTTCATCTTCTGGGGTAGAAGCCAAAGAAAATCCAGCTATTATCTCCCCCTTCAATCTGCTGGTGAGACCACAAGCAGTAAAGCTGGATTCTATTTGGACTGTGATTGAGAACCTGAACTCGGTATGCACCAACTTTGTTTCTATTACTTTAAATTCTACCTCTAGGATAAGTTCCTTAGAGACTTCTATTCAACAACATCAAATGAATTTTAAAAACTTAGAGAAAGTAACAACTGAGACCAAGAACTTGCTTACCAAACAAATGACAGATAAAATAATGACCTTAAGGAAGATTGAAAACTTAGAAAACCAACAAAAAATTTGAATTTAAAGATTCTTAATTTCCCGATTGCTAAGTTTATGTCGCCACAAGAACTTTTTAAGAATTTTATGTTGACTGTTCTAAATATTACGGAAGCAAGTCTCCCCCATACAAATAATTTATTATTTAAAACAAATGCAAAAGGAAAAAGCTGTAGCAATTGAGAATACACAGTTGGATGTTTGTGCTATTTTGCAATCTTCTGATATTGAAATTCAGGGGCAGATGACATTATTGGTCTCATTGATATTCTTACAAGATAAAAAAATGCTGTTGAAATTATACTTTAATTTAAAACAGATCACCTATTTAGGTGAAAGGGATATATATTTCCAGATGTCTCAAAGTGGACACAATCCAGGAGGAAAGAATTTTTGATTTTTCGACCAAAGGTGATTGCTATGGGGGCAGTGTTTCAGTTTAGATTTCCATGAAAATGTTTTGTCTCATATCGAGGGAGTAAATATATTTTCTTTGAACCTGTCCAATTAGGTTTTTTCCTAGAGGGTAAAGGAATCTCGACACAGTCTGATTGAAACAGGTTATTAATGCGGTAATTAATTAATGGATAGGATAATATCTTAATACTGCTCTACTTCCTAATTTTTGATTTTTTTTTTTGAAATGTCCCCTTTCCCGAGGGGTTTTATTATTTTGTCTCTTCTTCTCAGATTTGGACTGTATTAGATAAATGTTTCATTGTTTATTTTCTGGTCCTTAGTAATATAACTAAGTGAGTTTATACTTTTGTATTGCCTTCAACATCTTTGTAACTTGGATGTACTGAAATGATAAATAAATTGAAAAAAAAATAATAATTTGAAAAAAGAAAAAATTGTATGCTTGAATTCACATGGATAATCTAGAAATATCAAAATTTTACTCTTTATTCTTTAGCTTCATCATTATCTGAAGAGTGTCCACTTTAAGAATGGTCTTGGTGAAGAGATATTTTTTGATGAGAATGGAGGCCTCACCATTGGATACAATATCATAAACATTGTCTACCTAACCAACAGGACACGTAGGAATGACGTTGTTGGTAGTTATAATCCTTATGCATCTATGGGACAGGATTTCATCATTGATGAGGAGGCCATTGCGTGGGATAATGAGTTCACTGAGGTCAGAATCAATTAATATTAGAACATGATGAGATATGCTGAGTCAGAGAAAACATGAATCATGTTTATTAAGAATATGAGAACATAAGACTAGCCTTATTGGGTCAGACCAATGGTCCATCAAGCCCAATAGTCCGTTCTCACGGTGACCAATCCAGGTCACTAGCACCTGTCCAAAACCCAAGGAGTAACAATATTCCATGCTTCCCATGTCTTTCTCAATAACAGACTATAGACTTTTCCTTCAGGAACTTGTCCAAACCTTTCTTAAATCCAGCTAAGCTATCCACTCTTACCACATCCTCTGGCAATGCGTTCCAGAGCTTAACTATTCTCTGAGTGAAAAAAATATTTCCTCCTATTGGTTTTAAAAGTATTTCCCTGTAACTTCATTGAGTATCCCCTAGTCTTTGTAATTTTTGACAGTGAAAAATTGATCCACTTGTACCCATTCTTCTCAACTCAGAATCTTGTAGGCTTCAATCATATCTCCCCTAGAAGTCTCTTTTCCAAGCTGAAGTTCCCTAACTGCTTTATTCTTTCCTCATACGAGAGGAGTTCTATCCCCTTTACCATCTTGGTTGCCCTTTTTTGAACCTTTTCTAGTGCCACTATATCTTTCTTGAGATAAGGACACCAGAATTAAATGCAGTACTCCAAATGAGGTCACACCATAGAGCAATACAGGGGTATTATAATACAGGGGTATTATAATATTCTTAGTTTTGTTAACCATCCCTTTTTAATAATTCCTAGCATCCATGTTTACTTTTTTTGTCCATCACCACAAATTGGGTGGAAGGTTTCATCATATTGTCTACAATGACACCCAGAACCTTTTCTTGGGTGCTAATCCCCAAGGTGGACCCAACATCCACTAACTGTGATTCAGGTTATTCTTCCTAATGTGTATCACTTTGCATTTGTCCACATTAAATTTCATCTGCCATTTGGGTGCCAATTCTTCCAGTTTCCTAAGGTACGCCTGCAATTTTTCACAATCTGCATGCCTTTTAACAACTTTGAACAGTTTAGTGTCATCTGCAAATTTAATCACTTCACTCGTCATTCCAATTTCCAGATCATTTATAAATAAATTAAATAGCATTGGTCCTAGTACATACCCCTGTAGAACTCCACTGTTTACTCTCCCCCATTGAGAAAAATGACCATTTTACATTATCCTCTGTTTTCTATCCAATACCCAATTCCTAATCCACAACTGAACTTTGCCATCTATCCCATGACATTTTAAATTTCTCAGGAGCCTCTCGTGAGGAACTTTATCAAAAGCTTTCTGAAAATCTAGATACACTATATCAACTTGCTCACCTTTATCCACATATCTGTTCACACCTTCAAAGAAGTCATGGAAATTAGTGAGGCAAGATCTCCCTTGGTTGAACCCATGATGACTCCATCTCATTAAATCATGTTGTCTACGATTCCACAATTTTATTTTTTATAATTGTTTCTACCATTTTGTCCAGCAACGAAGTGAGGCTTACCGGTCTGTAATTTCCTCGGATCTCCCCTGGAGCCCTTTTAAAAAAAATCTGAGTAACATTGGCCACTCTCCAATCTTCAAGTACTACAGAATGATTTTAGCAACAGGTTACAGATCACTAACAGCAGGTCAGCAATTCATGTTTGAGTTCTTTTAATACCCCAGGATGTATACCATCTGGTCCTGGCAATTTATCACTTTTTAACTTGTCAATTTGGCTTAGTACATTCTTCCAGATTCACCAAGATTCTTTCCAGTTCCTCCACATTATCACCCTTGAAAACCATTTCCAGTTCAGGTAGATCTCTTACATCTTCTTCCATAAAGACCGAAGCAAAGAATTCATTCCATCTTTCCGCTATGGCCTTATCCTCCCTGAGTGCCCTTTTTGCTCTTTGATCATCCAACAGTCCCACAGATTCCCTCACATGTTTTATGCTTCTGATGTACAAAAAATATCATTATGAGTTTTTGCCTCTTTTGCAAGTTTCTCTTCATATTCTGTAGCTGTCTTTATCAATGCTTCATATAACTTGCCATTGCTGGTGTTTCTTATTTTCCTCATTCAGATCCTTTTTCCATTCTTTAAAGGATTTTCTTTTGGCTCTAATAGTCTCTTTCACTTCACCTTTTAACCACGCCAGTTCTCATTTCCTCTTCTTCCACCTTTGTTGATATGTTGAATATATTTGGTCTGGGCTTCCACAATGTTATTTTTAAATAACACCCACACCTGGTTTGCAGCCCTAGTCTTTGCAACTGATCCTTCTAGCTTATTTTTAACCATTTATTTATTTTATCACAGTCGCCCTTTCGAAAATTAAATACCGCTTCAGTAGATTTCTTTTGCAAAGTTAATCCCGGTATCAGTTCAAATTTGATCCCATTATGATCACTGTTTCCCAGTAGACCCAACAAGTTAAATCCTGTACTATGCCTTGCATTCCACTAAGGACCAAATCTAAAATAGCACTCCCTCTTGTTGGTTCCTGGACCAGTTGCTCCAAGAAGCAGTCATTTATGATATCTAGGAATTTTACCTCCCTAGCATTTAAGCAGTCAATGTTGGGTAATTGAAATCATACTATTTGAAAAACTGAGAAGCATATGGTGTTTCACCATATATATCAAAAAACATATGCTAGACACTTGTCTCAGTCTATCTGGTATACAAGATCATGAGGTGGAGCAAATCTAATCTGAAACAGTGCAAGAGCAATATTCATTCAACTTGAGTAGCAACTTTCTAAAACAGTATTTGGAGAAAAAAAGACCTCAGCAGTATTTGAAGAAAAAAAGATCTCAGCTCACAACCCCACTGGCTCATGAAAACAAAGGACAACACAACAAAATCAGTGCTCAGGATCTAGCAGACTTCTTTCTCAATAAAATCAAAACTGTACAATCAGAGGTAACCAAATCAATCCCCACCTAGACACATATTCTCAGTGCATCTCAACACACCCTGAACCCACCAAAGCAGACCAAATATGGACCTCATTCTCCAACCTGTCCATCCCTGACATAAAAAACTACTATCCAAACTATCTGCAGGCTGCAGCTCCCTAGACAACTCTTACCTTCTCACTGCCGCTCCTGAACAAATCACCACCTGGATTATCAACCTACTCAATAACTCCTTAAACCAAGGCCACTTGCCAAAGATAATGGGAAAAATTGCCCTCACCCCGATTCCAAAATCACCAAAGGCAGATCTCTCTTCAGCTTCAAATTATAGGCCTATCGCCGGCATACCCATTTTCACAAAAATCATTGAGACCCATGTGAGTAAACAACTCACAACTTACATGGAGCAACACTCATTCCTCCACCCATCCCAATTCAGATTCCACCAACAACACAGCACAGAGCTTATCCTCCTCACCTTAATCACAAAAACCAAACAACTGCTCAGCATAGGACACCAAGCAATACTCCTCCAATTTGATATTTCAGCAGCCTTCGATTCAGTTGACCATCTTCTACTACTAATAAAACTATCAGAAGTAGGCATAACAGGCACAGTGCTAAAATAATATATCATCAATAAGAATGGAGAGACCTCCAACTCTTGGAAAGCCTTCTGTGGTGTGCCACAAGGCTCCCCACTCTCCCCCATTCTATTCAATCTCTTCATGAGCTCTCTAGGTAACATCAAATTCGAAGACAAAAGCATTTGTCAGATGACATTTTTCTCCTTATTCCCACAACCAAAAATCAATCGGACTTATCTAAAATTTCACACAATATAGAAAAAATCCAAAATTGGGCAACAACCAACAAACTCAAACTAAACACAACTAAAATCAAAGTTCTATACTTCCACACGAGCCAGCAAATGGCACCAACAAGCATCACCCTTCGATCAGGTGAAACCTTCTCCATTTACAAATCTCCAAAATCCTAGATTGCATGCTGGACTTCACTCTTACCATGGAACCTCAAATATCTAGTCTACGAAAGAAGTCCCTCTACACCCTAAGACAACTAAGGCTAATCAGACTGTACTTTCACCAACACCACTTTGCCTTAATCATACAGCAGATGATCCTACCACAACTGGACTACTGCAACTCCATCTACATGGGAATCAACACTACTCTAATTCACAAAATGCAACTCATCCAAAATACTGCCATAAGACTCATCTTCAACATGAGAAAATATGACTTAGTCATGACCTTCATCAAACAACTGCACTGGCTATCCTCCCATCATGAATAACATTCAAAATATCATGCATCATTCACCACATACTTTATGGAAACTCTGCAGCCCCACTCTTCCAGCTCTTCTCAATAGCGTGGTCTACTTCTCGCAGAACCCTAAACCGGATGCTACTAAATCTCCTATCCACAAAATATCTTCACTACAAATGAGTTTTCCACTCCATGCTTCCCTTTCTAGGAGTAAAAATTTGGAATGGCGTTACAGAAAGGACCAGAACTGAACCTTGCCACATCATCTTCCCAAGAAAACTGAAAATTTCCTTTACCCTTTCTTCTCTCCTACCTACCCACCTCTCCTCTATCCCCCTCTCCTCCCTCTCTCCCTCCTCATCCTCTCCCTTCTTGCCTCTCTTTACAGTTGCCTTGAGCCTGTATAGGTATGAGTGATGCACAAATAGAAGATTAGATTAGATTTAAAAAAAACTCCAAAATAGGTGCTATCACTTGAGTCCACAATATACTTCTGTATTTTAAACTCTTCAATATATAACAAATTTTGCTCTGAAAGTACAGTCTCAGCTGGTGTACACTCAGGGCCTGATTCTCTAAAAGTGTGTCCCAATTTTAGGCAACTGTAGGCGTCCTACAGCTGTCTAATCAGCCAATCGGGATGCACGTTTTTTTAAAAAAAATGCTCCCCAGGCAGGCCTGAAGGCGCTTCCGGGAGCCTAGGGAGACCCGCAAGATGCCTAAGCTCGTCTAAGGGCCTTAGGCGGGCCTTAGGCTGAACCTAGGCGGCCCTACGCGTCTCCCTAGTAGATGAGAAGCTTAAAAATGTAGGCCAGCAAAATGCTGGTCTACATTGTAAGAAGACGCGGCCGCTATACTTATCGCGGCAAGGGATCTCTCTGCCGCTATAAGTATAGCGGGCCATGGCCCCCTGACCGATCGCTGGCAGAAGGGTGCCCAAACCTCCTGCCCGAAGATGCACCCCCCTCCCCGACACTACCGACCGCCCCCCCCACCCCCGACATTACCGATTGCTGGCATGAGGGTGCCCAATCCCTCCTGCCCGAAGACGCACCCTCCCGACACTACCGACCGCCCCCCCCCCCGACATTACCGATCCCACCCCGACAATATCGGTCACTGGCAGGAGGGTGCCCAATCCCTCCTGCCCGAAGACGCACCCCCCCCCGGCGCTAACAACCCCCACTCCACCAAACCTGTTCTTACAGATGGGTCTTGCACGTCGAGCAAGCAGGCACGCCTCGTCGAAATGAGGCGGGCCCGCCCCTTCCCGGCCCATCCCGCCGAAGCCTAAGGCCTGATTGGCCCAGGCTCTAGAAGCCTGGACCAATCAGGCCTTAGGCATAGCGGGTCCGCCCATCCCTACTAAGTCTAAGGTCTGATTGGCCAATGGGTGGACCCGCTATGCCTAAGGCCTGATTGGTCCAGGCTTCTAGAGCCTGGGCCAATCAGGCCTTAGGCTTCGGCGGGATGGGCCGGGAAGGGGCGGGCCCGCCTCATTTCGACGAGGCATGCCTGCTTGCTCGACGTGCAAGACCCATCTGTAAGAACAGGTTTGGTGGAGTGGGGGTTGTTAGCGCCGGGGGGGGTGCGTCTTCGGGCAGGAGGGATTGGGCACCCTCCTGCCAGCGACCAATATTGTCGGGGGGGATCGGTAATGTCGGGGGGGGCGGTCGGTAGTGTCGGGAGGGTGCGTCTTCGGACAGGAGGGATTGGGCACCCTCCTGCCAGCGATCGGTAATGTCGGGGGTGGGAGGGGCGGTCGGTAGTGTCGGGGGGGCGGTCGGTAGTGTCAGGGAGGGGGGGGGCATCTTCGGGCAGGAGGTTTGGGCACCCTCCTGCCAGTGATCGGTCAGGGGGCCACAGCCCGCTATACTTATAGCGGCAGAGAGATCCCTTGCCGCGATAAGTGTAGCGGCCGTGTCTAGTTTAGGCCGATTCTGAATAGGACGCCTCTCCCTGGCGTTCTATACAGAATCAGGGCCTATGTGTCTTGCGGGCCTCGCCTTCAATATAGGCGGCCTGCCTGGGGGAGCATTTTTTTTTTTTTAAACGTGCATCCCGATTGGCTGATTAGACAGCTATAGGACGTCTACAGCTGCCTAAAATCAGAACGCACTTTTAGAGAATCAGGCCCTCAAAGTCTAATCCCAGAAGATCATTTAGAATCAGTATATGCGGCTAATCACAACTGCACAGCACTGAATATTAAAAGAACAGAGATCCAGCAATATTCTATTTTTCTGATGGTGGTGAGCCAGTGGATGAGATCAAAATGGAGATGACAAGATGAGTGAGAGAGCAGTGAGTACAGTGGTAGAAATGTGGTCATGGGGAGTAGATAGAAAGGAATAGGAGGCTGGGAAAGGAGTGAGATGGAAAATGGGAGAGCTAGAGACAGAGCAGAAGGAAAATTGAGAGATAGCTGAACATTTAAAAAGAAGGATGAGAAAGAAGGCAAGATTTGAGTAGACAGAGGCAGAAAAGAAAAAGTTAAGAAAGCTGAAAGGGAAAAATCAATATATTGGAGACAGGCTTAAGAAGGAAATGGAATTCAAGGTTTCAAGGTTTATTAAATATTTGATGAATCGCTGAATCTGTTTACAAAGCGATGTACATAATTATAAAATAGAATAGAGTTAAAAATAAATACAAAATACATGAACATTGAGATTAAGACAAGACAGACATTAGTTGGAAGGGGAGGAGGGTAAAAAGATACATCTGTTATATTGAGAAAGACAAATAAGGGAAAAAACAAAAGGAAACAGGGTAGTTAAAAAATATCATAAAAGTCAAAAAGGTTTAAATGTTAAAAGCGTCTTTAAAAAGGTGTGTTTTCAAGGATTTTTTAAAAGAAGAGATATCTTTTTCGTTTTTGATATGTTGAGGCAAAGAGTTCCACCATTGGGGACCGATTACAGAAAACATGTCTGATCTTCGTGTGCCTATTATTTTTAGAGAAGGAACAACTAATAGATTTTGAAAAGATGATCTGAGTGCACGCGCAGAGCTGTGGGGAATTAGCATTTTTGATATAAACTGGGGTTCGTTGTAAGCCAAAGTTTTAAATATAAGCAACATAACCTTAAACCATATGCGATGGCTAATAGGGAGCCAGTGAGCGTCAATAAATAATGGTGTAACATGATCATATTTTTTAGCGTTATAGATCAATTTGATAGCAGTATTTTGGATAATTTGCAGATGTCGTTTTTCTTTTTGGGTAATATTAAGTAGTAAAGAATTACAATAATCCATTTTAGCTATTACTAGTGAATGAATCAAAATATTGCGCGATTTGGGCTCAAGAAATTTGGCAATAGATCGTATCAAGCGTAGTTTATAAAAGCATGTTTTAACTATGTTATTGATATGGTCTTTGAATACTAATTTATCGTCAATTATAACTCCTAAAATTTTTAATTTGGGAACGATTTCTATTGGGGTATTATTAAGGATGAATGGTGACTTCAAACCGATATCATTTTTTCAGGTAAAAATCATGAGAGAAGAGGAGAAAAAACATGGACAGCAGACACTGAAAAGAGAATTAGTTGAAGATAGAGATAAAAACAGAAAGAGAAACTGGGACCAAGATGATGGAAAAACAAAACATCCAGTCAACAAGATAGAAAAATGGTTTTATTTTGAATTTATTAAATGGAATAAGTTAGCTTTGGGATATGTGCATCACAATTATTTTTGTATTCAGTGGCTTAGTCATATACTAAACTAAACTAAACTTTAAGTTTATATACCTCATCATCTCCATGGATGTTGTGGAGCTCGGCACAGTTTACAAGAACTTAAAATATAGGAAGAGAAGGAAAAAAAAGGTTTACATGAACTTATATATAGAAGAGGGGATAGTAAAGGGGGATAGAATTACATTTTAGTGAAAAGCCAGGTTTTCAGTTGCTTGCGGGATAATTAGAGGGAGCCCAGGTTCCACAGCAGGGTAGTAAGGTTGTTCCAAAGACCTGTGATTCTGAAGAGAATGGATTTTCCCAGTTTGCCTGCATAGCGAATACTGTGTATATACTGCTGATTTGGGGAGGGACGAGCCCAAAATTAGTGGATGGGAACCAAAGTTTCTCCCTGCCTGAGTGCAATTTATAAATGCTTGAGCTAGTGGTGATTCCCAAGCCCTGCCAACTGAAGACATCTTCCTCCAGTCTGGCAACTCAAAATCGCCAAGCTTTGTAGCCAATTGCAATATCCTCAAGCTGCCCCTGCTTTCATGCATGCATGAAAGCAAAGGGGGGCAGGGAGGAGGGAAGGCAGCAGCTCTGCAATATTGCTGCCAGCTGCAGAACTTGGGAAGTTGGAGGGGGAGGAGATGGCTGTCAGTTGGTGAGACTTGGGGATCCCTACTAGCTACAACAGGGGAGATGTTCATTTTGAGGGAGCCTAAGCTCAAAATGGGAGGCCCAACAAAGCAGTAATATGTACCCTGATTAAACGATCCTCCACATGCACTCCTGACAGCTGATTCAGCATCCCCACTCTGATGAGGATCACCTCTGAAGAGGCTCACCGTAGCTGTAAGAGAAGTGAATGGGAGAACCAGGAGCGCGCATCCCTGCTCATCAGAGTGGGGATGTGGAAGCCTGTGGCTGCTCGCACTGTCAGTGGTGCACGTGGAGGATCACTCAGTCAGGGTACGTATTATTGCTCTTTTGGGTTCCTCTCCACAGTGTTCCTTTAATGAAGGTTTATTATTAGATACATACATCTATATTAGTGATTGCAAATTTGGGACCTGCCCAAACTTTTTTTTGGCTCATCGGCTAGAGTTAGTGTTTGTGCGGCCCCAGAAAATTTTTTTCGGCCAATGCGCCCACGGAAGCCAAAAGGTTAGATACCCCTGTTCTATATCACTACTAATGACTGGAGACTCAATGTAGAATGGTTTGTATGAGCTTCATATATGATGGTACAATATATGAGCTTTGGTAAAAGTCCCCCTCTTTTACTAAGGTGTTCTAGCTATTTTAGCACACGTTAAACGCTAATATGTCTATTATAGTCTATGGATGCATTAGCGGTTAGCTCTCGCTAATATTTAGTACGCTGAAATGGCTAACACGCCTTAATAAAATGACCCCTAATGTACCTAATTTTTTTTGTTATGTATGTAACAAATATAAATAAATAAATAATAAAATAGAGTTCTTTTCATATTTTTGATTGAATTATGTTGTAAACTGTTTTGATCCTTTTTGGCTGTATATGCGATATAGAAAGATTTTAATAAACATAAACATTAATATAAATGTATGTAATGAACCAAATTAAATTTTTAGAAATCTCATAAAAAGCTTTATGAACCCAAAAAAAAAAGAGTAGAAAATCTTTTCCCTGTGTGATCCCTATCAGATAGATTTAAGAGAATTTCCAGCCACAAGTGGATTGACTGGGTTAAAGCTGAAAAGCTACATAGACTTAGCCATTGATAATGTCAATTAAAGTTATGGCTACTGTCTGTCGACTTCAACTTAGCTAGTTATAAACTTTAAAAGGTGAGACCTAAACATTTAAGTTAGTTGATTGCTTTTGCTCTAACCTAAATTTTCCCAGAAAACCTTCTACTTTAAAATTAAAAATTAATAGTGACCATTAGCTGCTCCAGACTGGAATATTTTCAGAAAGTCTGACTGAGGTATAGTTAGATAGCTAGATCCTTTGTAAACTAACCTCTCTGTGGGTCTGTTTAATCAAATACAATTTCTGATTTAGTGGTCAGTAAAGGAATACTGCTTTTGCTAAATTACATTCCAGCATCAAATAAAATTATGTAACTTGTTTTCTCAATCCTTAGACACCTCCACAGTCCAGGTGTAGCTCAAGTTGCCATCCTGGTTACAGAAAATTACCCAGGGAAGGCGAGCCCACCTGCTGCTATGACTGTATTCCATGTGCAGAGGGAGAGATCTCTAACCAAACAGGTGAGTGATATCATGGAACATGTGGTCAACACAAGGCTATAGATGCTTTATGATGGTTCATCTCTGTGAAATTAGGCAAGGGACAAAGCCATAGAAACCATGACTAATCCACAGTTTAATTGGCATTATATTTATTTAAAGAATGAGAGAAATTGGCATCAATTATTGTCCCATGTCTAAAAATAATCAACCTCATTAGATGGTCAACATCCAATCACCTCCAACATTCAACACTCTATCTATCCTGACATTCTGACTAATATTTTCCATGAAATATTTTCTAAACTGACGACAATGTGCAGACAGGATGGGTCATTTGGCTTTTATCTTCATGGCATGTTTCTGTTTCTATGGCTATGAGTGTTAAAATAATATTGGCTCCTTGAACAAAACTTTATTTGAATTTATCTAGAGACTTAAATGTTTTCAAGTTTTATTAAAAATTTGTTATCCCGCCTTTTTAAATTACAATGCGGCTTTACAATAAATTTTAAAAAAACAGAAAACAGGGTGTACAGACACATTAAAATTAGTAACTAATTTTTATCCAATAAAGACATCTATAAAGTCTCACAAATCAAACTCGCATGAGAGGAAAAATGGTACAACTACAATAAACAGAAAGAAAAGAACAGTTAAGGGAAAAAAAAACAGAAGGTAAGGGGTAAAAATTTAATCTGTATTGCTATAATTGCCATAAAAATTTGGTTAAAACTCAATTTAAATGTCCTTAGAAGGACAGTCATAATGCAAGCGCATCATTAAAAAGCATTTTTTAAGCTGGTTTTGAATTATCTAATGTGCAGATCTCTCATAAGTATGTCGGTGCTAAATTCCAGAGCATGGGAGTAGTAACAGAGAAAATATTATTGTGTATAGTATTGATCATTTTTAGCAAAGGAGTTGTTAGCAGATTTTGATTTGATGACCGGAGAGTACGTTGTGAGGTTAGGGGTACTAGAAGATCTATTGATGAATTCTGGCTGTTCTGTTTTGTCTAGTTTTGAAGGTTAGCAGCATTATTTATAAGTGATGCAATGGGGAATAGGCAGCCAGTGTGCTTTGACCATCAGAGGCATAACATGGTCAAATTTTTTTTGCGTTAAAAAATAATTTTGGCCCGAAGAGGAGGGGGACGCAGCGCTGCTGGAGCCTCGCAGCGCTCCAGAAACGGCCGTCTTCGGAAACATCGAGGACCTGATGAGGAGAATGCAGGGCACGCCGACAGCTTCGGGGGAGTTCCCCGCGGGAAGACGCATGGTGGAGGCGCATCTGTGTCGCTCTCCATGGGGCCGGAGACATCGTTGAGTCCCGAAGTAAGGGGCACCTCCCCCACGCCCTCAGTCAACCATGTTCCCCGCGAGAGGAGGTACTTCCTGAGGTTCGGAGTTCACCTCCTCCCGGAGGCTAAGGAGAACAACGGGGGAACTGATGTGGCAGGACTCCCTGCTGGTGCAGAGGATGTCTGAGCGAGGAGACTGAGGAGGAAGCGGTGGGGGATGAGAGAATTCGACAGACTGCTGTAGGAGACACGCTGCCAGAGGGTGAGCTAACCAAATTAAAATTACAACCTTTACAACCTTTTCAAATTGAGAAAGCCCGAGAGGTTACATTAGATTCTCTGTGGGATCTTGTGGCCAATTTGGCAAGATCTATAAACCCACAACTACAACAATTAGAAAAGAAACTTAATAACCATGAAATTGAGATTAAAAATTTAAAGACTGGACTTGAGGACTCAAAAACTTCAGTACAGAATGTCTGTCAAGAATTAAAAGTCTCCCAACAAATTACTGAGACATTAATTAAAGACAATACTAACCTAAGAAGGAAGATGGAGGCAATGGAAAATTTCTCTCGTAATAATAATCTCAGACTGATAAATTTCCCTAGGGTTCCTATGATAGCCCCAAGGGAAATGTTGAAACGTTATATGACGGAAGTATTGGAACTTTCTGAAGAGTCGTTACCACCATTTACGCAGGTCTATTACCTTCCAAATAAAACTCAAGATCAACAACAACAGAAAATGGGACCTGATTTAATGAACATATCTAATATTTTGGAAACGTCTGATAGAGAATTGATGACCCCAGCCACTTTACTTTTGACAGTAGCTCTCGCACCAGATAAAAACTGGTTGCTGAGACTCTTCTTTAAAAATAAACACAAAGAATTTTTAGGTTGTAAAATTCAGATGTTCCCAGATTTGGCTAGGGATACACAGAGAAGGAGACGAGAATTTTTGTTAAGGAAACCTGGTGTTATATCTCTGGGGGCGACCTTTTACTTGCGACATCCATGTAAATGTGTTGTTAATTATCATTCTCATAAATATGTTTTCTTTGAGCCATCTCAACTGACAACCTTTCTCTCAACTGCACCTCTGGAGAAAGAAAGTGCTTAGTTTAAGAAAGGGTGCTTTAATCTCACTCAACTAGTTATTGCTTGGTTTAAATATAATTTCTTTGATTCGCCTATAACCCCTCTTGGATCTGATTGAGGACTTGAGTAGAAATTTATGCTTATATATTGATATTCTTTTATATATCTTTTCAATTGTATTAATTTCATGCTGAATTCCTTTCTGTACAAGGTTTTATGCTTGATTATATTGAAAAATTCAATAAATATTAAATAACAAAAAAAAAAAAAAAAAAAAAAAAAAAAAAAAAATTTTGACAGCGGTGTTCTGGATAATCTGAAGGCATCAAATTTGTTAAGTGAGGCTTGGTCTAGATATTTTGCAAGAGAGCGAATCATGCAGAGATGGTAAAAAATTTCCTTACAATTGAACTGATGTAATCATGAAATGTAAGTTTCTCATCTAGAGTAATCCCCAAAAGCTTCATAGTTTAAACTGACTGAACTGGGATAGACCTAAATTCAATGGGTGAGATAGCGATTGACCATGCCTGATTGAGAAGACCATGGATTTTGGACTTGTTTACATTAAAGAGAACATATTAATGTAGAGCCAGTCACTTATTTTTTTCCAATTTTTTTATTGATAGTAAGAATATCATCAATGTTAGTGAGATCGACCGGGTGTGTTGATTGTATGTCGTTGGCATATGCAAAGAAGGTGAAGCCGACAGACTACCCAAGAGTGATCAGAGGGGCCAGGAAAATATTAAAAAGAAGAGGGGACAGAATAGAGCCTTGAGGTATACCAAAGTTATTATGAAATGTGTCTGTAGTATGGTTGTTTAATGGTACTTTTGATATGCGGTCCTTAAAATAAGAGGTGAACCAGTCTAAGACCTGATCTGATATGCCAATTTCCTTCAGTCAGTTAGTAAGAAGTTTATGGCCTATAATATCAAATGCTGTTGATAAATCCAGATAAATTAATACTATAGAGTTGTAATGGTCAAGGTTGTATAAGATGTTGGTAGTAAGTACTATTCATGAAAGTTCCGTATAATGATGTTTTCTAAATCTGGTTTGGTTTGGGTGTAGTACAATTGTGCTTTCAACAAAGTCTGAAAGCTGGGAAAATATTATCTTTTCAGTGATTTTAGCCAGAAAAGGAATATTAGAGATCGGTGTCCTCTATCCAATATAGAAGGGCATTTTAGAATGGTAGTAAAGATTCAGATGTGATGGGAAGTGGATCCAAGATGGCTGCCACTTGCTGCTGCTGAGAGGGCGCTTAGGAGTGTCTCGCTTACCTCTTTGGAATGCCTAAGAGAAGGGGTAGAAGTGTTGGTGGAGCCTCCCGATGCTCAGAAGCCCCATTGCCTGCAGTAGATGACATCTTTAAGCTTCTCTTAAGTGAGCAAGTTTCTTTTTTTTTTTTTATTATTTATTTATATTTTTCACAAATTGTTTAACAACAATCTAAAGAAATTAACAATTGAAAAAGAAAATGATTATATTAAATTATGTAAAATAATTCCACATATATGACCAATCAGAGTCCACATATTGAAGAGAGAGAGTCCATCACCTCCAAGGGAAGTTGGGTCTAAAAGAAAGGAAAAAAACCTCATACGAGTTACAGATTACAGAGTACGGTTGGATTAACCATTTGCCTGGATAGAGGACTGTATGGAAGGATCTGGAGCTCTAAATTCCGTCTTACCCTCTAAAAAGAAATTTAACTGATCCGGGTCATAAAATATATATCTAACATTCTGATAGGTAAGACAGCATTTGCAGGGAAAACGTAACTGAAAGGTTGCTCCCATATTCAAAGTTAACTGTCGATATGCCAGGAATTTCTTCCGTCTGGCTTGCGTCAATTTAGATACGTCAGGAAATATTGAAACTTTGGAACCGTGAAATTCCACATTCTCAGTCCTATAGAATAAACGGAGAACTGCCTCTTTATCTTGGAGAAAAACAAAGGTTACCAGTAAAGTTGCTCTAACAGTTATTTCTTCTTGAATTGATGTTTCTAGCATACCAGTGAGATCCAAGTCTCCTGATACAATCCCTTTGCCTTTCTCTTCTTTGGGAATAAGTGAGCAAGTTTCATCGTGGAATCGCCCACTGGGAACGCCAGCAGAGAGTAGTGCCACGGTGAACTCCCTTGGGCTAGAAGTTTCCCTGAGCACCGACGTAAGGACGCCACCCTTACAGCCGTTGCAGCTGGGAGCAAGCTCACTGCGAGAGGAGAGCACGCCGGAGGAGGAAGTGTTCTCCTCTCAAGAGGCCAGTGTGTTGGAGGGCTTGCAAATGAGATAGCTAAGAGTGATTTTCTCCTCTCAGAAGAACCGGCAACAGAGACAACTTCAGCTAAAGGGAATCAAGACTTCAGAGAGGTAAACCAGCCGAGTGAACATTTATTAATGGTACAAGCAACTTTTGTTTCCCCTGTTAAACCCTCTGAAGTCACTCTAGACTCTCTTTGGGACTTAGGGGTAAATTCTCTATTACTGCGTTTAACTTAGGCGTGCTTTGGACGTCCGATGTAAGTGAATAATTACGGAGTTAAGGGTCTTAATTAATGTTAATTGGGAGATAAATGACACATAGACGTCCCTAAGAGGTAGTTGACGGACTGACGTCTACAGAAAGCATAGTCCCGTCTCCAGCTCTGGACGTGGGCGTTCCGTGGGCGTGCCAAATGGGGACGCTAGATAGGCGCTACCTGAGCGAACGCCTGTGTCTAAATATCGTGTATTATGTAGACGTAAGAAACCCTGGTCTAACTTGGATTTCAATGCTGTATCAACTTTTGTAATTGCGGCTCTTTGTTAGACGCGAGGCAGACGTTCGCTGTGTTTTTTCATCAATAATTCCAATAGTGAGATTGAATAGGTAATTTTCATCTTTTCTCTGTCCTAATAAATATAATGTCAATGGAACACATTATATTGCATGGATAACAAACCACATTTCTGCCCGAACAATAATATAATTTACACATGGCTTTTACAACCCCCTTTTTTTCCTCAACAAACAGCACTGCAATCGGCTCTCTTTTGAAAGCAAAGAAAAAACAGCACACATTATCAGCACTTAAAAAGAGAATAAACAGATCCACACATTAACATTCAAGTTTCCCTCATTGCAAAATGGAGGTCTTCAGTTGCACAAAACTGACCTCATTGTGACCTCATCAATCTGCACCTTCAAAGTAGTATGCCACAATTAAAAGATGTGCTGGGTGTAGAACTCACAACCTCTGGATGTTAGGAGCACAGGCTGGCTCCTAACACATAGAGCTACAGCTGCTTTTACATAGGTTCATCTCACCACCCTTTCATATCATACTTGACTGAGCTGTCTATGCTCATTAGCTATCATATCAGGATGAACTCAAATAAGTTTAAGCAAAGGAATGCCTAAAGAAGGTTTTCAAGTAGAAAACAAATATCAAATATGTATTAAAGAATTGCAGCACAAATGACGCTGATCGGTAAGGGCAAAAAAACACCACTTTTCCGGTATGACGCCTAAACGGAACAGATTACTTACAGTCATATATCCATTAGTACAGTGCTTAGAATGAAGATTAGCGTGTGAGAAAAATGGAGCTCCACCTCACATGCATTCAAGCACACTTGGGAATATGGGCTTGGGGCTCAGTGAACGCAGCGCTTTTAACCATTGAGCTACCACTCTTTTGTCTTAGCCTACTATGACATTATAGCTAAACTCCTTTTCCCTTAGCACTTCACTAAGATATGATATGACAAGGGAGCCAGAGACATTGGAGCAAAAGTTGCTGTAGGTCAGTGAGGAAAGGCACTCTACCAATCCTCCAGGCTTTGAGGGTTCAAATCCCAGCCTGTATTTTACTTGTGGCATATCTGCCTTCCAGGTGCACCTTGATACTGCTTTCCACTTCTTATAGGAGTTGAATATAACATTACTGTACAACTTTGCTGTGTAGCAGAAAAATAAACTTTTCCCCCTTCCATGCTAAGAATTTAAGTTCAACTCATCTTATATTTCTCCTTTTAAACATGGCATACTTTGTTAGTTTTTATCATGGTAAAGTATACATTTCTGAAATGGTGAAGAAACAATAATATACAACTGCAGTGTTTTGTCTCCTAGCAGAATTAACAGCCTATAAGAAGCGGTATAAGCAAATCCAAACTGCTATAAGCACAAGAAAGCATTTCTAGGTCAACACGGTAATGCTTCTGTTCTGAGCTCTGTCCTCTGAAACTCCCTGGTTTGACTCCCACCTTTGCTCATTTTAATAAGGTCCTAGTTTTTTCCTATTAGCACTTATAACAGGGTCTATATGGTGAACTTTGCCATTTGTAAGGTGCACATTTCCCTTTCCAGGCAAACCTATTTTCAACTTACCATGGCTCGGACATCCTAAGCAGTGATGAGAGGAAACCTTTCCTCTGACAGCAAGATGACATTTGTGGATCGCCTGGTTAATGTGCTCTCATCACTGCTTAGGATGTCCGAGCCATGGTAAATTGAAAATAGGTTTGCCTGGAAAGGAAAATGTGCACCTTACAAATGGCAAAGTCCACCATGTAGACCCTGTTATAAGTGCTACTAGGAAAAAACTAGGACCTTATTAAAATGAGCAAAGGAGGGAGTCGAACCTGGGAGTTTCAGAGGTCAGAACAAGAGCATTACCGTGTTGACCTAGAAATGCTTTCTTGTGCTTATAGCAGTTTGGATTTGCTTATACCGCTTCTTATAGGCAGTTAATTCTGCTAGGAGACAAAACACTGCAGTTGTATATTATTGTTTCTTCACCATTTCAGAAATGTATACTTTACCATGATAAAATCCAAAAAAGTATGCCATGTTTAAAAGGAGAAATATAAGATGAGTTGAACTCAAATTCTTAGCATGGAAGGGGGAAAAGTTTATTTTTCTGCTACACAGCAAAGTTGTACAGTAATGTTATATTCAACTCCTATAAGAAGTGGAAAGCATCATCAAGGTGCACCTGGAAGGCAGATATGCCACAAGTAAAATACAAGCTCAAAGAATATGGCTTGCTTTGTTAATTATTTTAGCTTTGGTCAATATGTATGAATCAAGGACCTGAGCTATAATATCCACAAGCTGTTTTTTCAAAAGTAGCCTCAGCCCCACCACTCCACCGCTTTGTTACTTTGCCATTGCGGGAAGAATTACATGAGAACTCATCATTGGCTGCTTATGCTACTATTTTAATACATTTTGTTTTACTTTCAAAAAATGTTTTCCTTATCAAATAATTATTTAATCCTTTAGTATACTAATGTACTTAGCTTTTTTTTCTTTTTTTCTGCTGAGCCAACGTCCGAGAGTTAAACCCGACATGCCATTTTTCGCACTAAAGAGTGCTTTATCAAGGGTCTCCCATGACCGCCCGAGTCATCCGACTATTCTTAAATCTGAATAGTCGGATGACTCGGGCGGTCATGGGAGACCCTTGATAAAGCACTCTTTAGTGCGAAACATGGCATGTCGGGTTTAACTCTCGGACGTTGGCTCAGCAGAAAAAAAGAAAAAAAAGCTAAGTACATTAGTATACTAAAGGATTAAATAATTATTTGAAAAGGAAAAATTTTTTTGAAAGTAAAACAAAATGTATTAAAATAGTAGCATAAGCAGCCAATGATGAGTTCTCATGTAATTCTTCCCGCAATGGCAAAGTAACAAAGCGGTGGAGTGGTGGGGCTGAGGCTACTTTTGAAAAAAACAGCTTGTGGATATTATAGCTCAGGTCCTTGATTCATACAAGTAAAATACAGGCTGGGATTTGAACCCTCAAAGCCCGGAGGATTGGTAGAGTGTCTTTCCTCACTGACCTACAGCAACTTTTGCTCCAATGTTTCTGGCTCCCTTGTCATATCATATCTTAGTGAAGTGCTAAGGGAAAAGGAGTTTAGCTATAATGTCATAGTAGGCTGAGACAAAAGAGTGGTAGCTCAATGGTTAAAAGCGCTGCTTTCACTGAGCCCCAAACTCATATTCCCAAGTGTGCTTGAATGCATGTGAGGTGGAGTTCCATTTTTCTCACACGCTAATCTTCATTCTAAGCACTGTACTAATGGATATATGACTGTAAGTAATCTGTTCCGTTTAGGCGTCATACCCGGAAAAGTGGTGTTTTTTTGCCCTTACCGATCAGCGTCATTTGTGCTGCAATTCTTTAATACATATTTGATATTTGTTTTCTACTTGAAAACCTTCCAAATCTTTAGGCATTCCTTTGCTTAAACTTATTTGAGATCATCTTGATATGATAGCTAATGAGCATAGACAGCTCAGTCAAGTATGATATGAAAGGGTGGTGAGTTGAACCTAAGTAGAAGCAGCTGTAGCTCTATGTGTTAAGAGCCAGCCTCTGCTCCTAACATCCAGAGGTTGTGAGTTCTACACCCAGCACATCTTTAATTGTGGCATACTACTTTGAAGGTGCAGATTGATGAGGTCACAATGAGGTCAGTTTTGTGCAACTGAAGACCTCCATTTTGCAATGAGGGAAGCTTGAATGTTAAGGTGTGTATCTGTTTATTCTCTTTTTAAGTGCTGAGAATGTGTGCTGTTTTTTCTTTGCTTTCAAAAGAGAGCCGATTGCAGTGCTGTTTGTTGTTCACTTTTGTTTCCTTGCATCATAACAGTTCTCAGAAGTGGTGGAATTTGATGTTTCTCCTCAGCATTCTGCAGCCACAGGTGCATGAGATGCTTTCATTTACTCCTAACTACAAGCCATTCTAGTAGGAATGTGTTTCTTTTGATGCAATATAGGCATTGGCCAACAACTATTAGTTAAATCAAACTTCAGAGGGCTTGGACAGGTGTTGAAGAATGATCCAGTTAGGGGGGGGATGTTTTTGGTGGGGGAGGGTGTTCAGCATGAGAGAGAACAGGTTGCATTAAATATTAGACAATGGTTGCACATAATAAAAGCTGAAGCAAAATATTGATATGTAAAGGCAAGGCTAAAGAGTTACCAGGTGTCCTGGCTGAGAAATGAATATAAACTATTTGCTAACCTTACTCAAGACTTGAACCCCCGATGTATGGAAGATGAAAAGCAATGCCTTAAGGCATAGAGCTATAGAGGTAACTTTGTTTAGAACATAGAGCTTCGTATTAAAGCTTAGAGATGTGAAGGAAATAACTACAACGTCACTACAGCTGTATATGGCAAAACGACATCCAATGCACATCCAATTAGATTTGAATCCTAACCGTTCCTATGACGTCAGACGCTAATTAAGCGTGCTTAGTATATAGAAAGCTTTGGCACAGCCATTTTTCCTATGTAAGACCCCCTCATGTGAGTTGGTGTTTGTGGTGTTCGTTTCCTCAATGATGAAACTTTGTGCTATGACTTGCCTGTTCTCCTTTATATTCCCTTCTGCCTTTGCCACTCCTCCCCACCCCCATTATCTGTATTTCTTTAGTTTATGGATTTTTCTGGGTGTTGGTGTGAGGGATTGTTGAGGACTTAGGTTTTGTGTTAAGTGTGGAGGGGAATCAATTGTTAGGGAAAAGAAGGGGCCAGGCAAGGTTACACACAGATGCCCACACCCACCACTCTCCCTGCTTTCATAATGTCATGGTCTGCCCCACCTCCATTTTCCTTATCTGCAACTCTCCATGCAAGAAATTCGATTTCCGTTTTGGAGCCATGTTGCAAGGTGCAGACATCTTTTCAGGCTACTTGTAGAACACGTTCAAACACACCCCCATAGGACACCCAATCAGGTGTGATGGGCGTGGTTAGGAAGCGGGACAAGCAACCGCACCCGAATGGCGCCCAATAGGCATAGAGAAAGTTTTCCCGCCATGCTGACGTCAGACGCTACATAGGCGTGCATGGGTATAAGAAGGTCCAGGTGAGCAGTGTTTCCTTTCTATTCTGTCCTATTGCTTATGCAGATGTTTGAGACTTTACTCTGTCTTAGTCTTTTACATTTTTTTTTCCTATCTCTGCCTCCCATTTCTCTCTATTCCACAGAGCCATTAACAAGCTACATGTCATTCTAATATGTTGTTTTATCTTTTCTAGAAGCAGCTCAGATAGTAAGTCCAGGTGAGAATGATATTTTGTAAGCTACTTAGGTGTCCTTATGATAGAACTAAAGAAACCAACCAGCAAAAACTGACTTCTCTTTATGGGCTTTCATTGTGTGCTATTGTTTATAATAGTTATTTTATTTCTGATATCTCTTACTCTCCATTCCACAGGGCTGACAAAAATGACTGAGAAGACTGATAAAGACCATGCTGGTAGATATTTTGCTGGTAGAAATATGGATATGTAAGTAAAATGGATGTGTTCATACATCAGAGAGGGTTTACTCATAGAGCTAAAGTTAATTCTTTGTAGAATCAAATTACAGGCAAGTTAAAATCAGGTGAGGAATGGTTCTGTGTACTAACTCATTGATAAGAATAGGTCGGGTGTGTTGGGGGGGGGGGGAAACACTGCCATTCAGTGGACATCCAATCAGTGTACATGGTTCAGGTGGAAAACTCCTAATGAGTGCCTAATGGCTGCCATTTTTAATAAGGAGTCTAAAGGTATGTTAGCACCTCTGTTACTTCTAGGTGTGTGTTCTGCCACAACTTCAGTGTTTAATTTTGGAGACATAGGTCTTTGTTAACAGTTTCTCTTTATTCTTCATTTCAGGTTAACTATGCTCATCACCTTTGTGTTTGCCAGAGAGAGACCAGACGAGCAGCTCAGCACACCAGCTTGCACCTAGCCAAACAGTTCTAGGTGAGAATGATATATGGTAACCTTTATTTGCTTACTCTTCTATTCTTCACTTGAGTCACTCTTCTGATGAGTGAAATAAATGTTCACAAAGCTAACATGTTTCACACTTCTATTGTTCTCTTCACACAGGTATCCTTGATGACTTTCAGGAACAATAGTAAATTGATAATGTTGGCCTCATAGAACACCATGGCACGCATTCCTGCTGTTATATGCACACAAACTTTTTGTTTTCAGTTAGTCTATTCCCTCACATGAGTTCTAAACAGTAGCAGTGGAGGATTACAGCTGATATTAACCCACACCATCAGCGAGTTAAGGCTATTGCTTTAACAACTATACCACGGTGACATCTAAGCAGCTCAACATAAATGAGGTTAACACATTGCTTCAGGGAAGGGAGGACAGATAAGGACCTTGGGGGTTGAACCCCCTGTTTGTGAACCTTGTGTAAACCAGCTTCTCCTCTTTTCAGTTTTCAGGTGTCCTAGACAGGCAACTGTAGTTTTTCCTGCAGTATTGTCAGATGGAGTTTTGTATTACTGAGAGCAGTGCAGCTGTGAGCATCTTTGTGGTTTCCACACCTGCTTAACCAAACTAGTGCAGCTCAAGAACCAGGAGGATAGATTGAGGTATCTGGCCTTTACTTCCATCACCTTCCGTGAAAGGAAGAAAAACCCACATGTTTCATTTGGATTCTCCTGGTGTGGAGCCAACTCTTACTAGCAGTAACCCTATTCCTTAACAACAAATCTACCACAGTGTCTTATATTCTCTTCCTTATGTAGCCATTTACTTTGGAACAGGGACTGGCTTACTTTGCACATCATAGCTGAGATGTCATCATCTACCTACAGTTGCATATACCCTTGCATTCACTTGCTTTTTTCCTAGATTCTGCAATGATTTGACATCAGAGTGGCTAGCAGGTAATAGAATGAATGACAGACCCCAATAAAGATTGTCAAACTTTCTATATGTCACCTTGTTGTTATATTGAAAAGGGCCCATTCAGCAGTCCCTCCTGAACCCCTATCTACCTTGGACTCAGTCCATTAAACTGATGATGCTACAAGGTTAAAACCACACAGGCACGTTTAAACTATAAACAATTTTTTTATTAAAATATAAAACTTTTAAAAACTTAAACTTCTTTTTAAAAAACTATTTACATATATAACATATAACGCAGGGAAAGAGGGTGGGTGCCCCCCAAGAGCAGCTTGAGCTACCTCAGGTGAGGGGGCCGGAAGAGGTACAGTCATTGAGAGGGTGTATGGCTGCTGGCACCATGCCCTCTTTCGGTTACCAGCCGCAAGAGGGCATGTTCCATCCTCTCCACACACCCTCTCAATACCTGCACCTCCTCCAAGATGGCAGAGTAGGCCTTCATCTCCCTGCCCGCCCCACCTGAGGCTGGTTGGGCTGCTCCTGGGGGGGAACAGAAAGGAAAGGGGGTGGGATGGGATCAGGAACAGGAAGGGCAGGAGAGTGATGGGAAGGGCTATGGGTGGGGGAAGGGGAAGGTCCAACAGGGGATGGTGGTGGGGGTCCTGGAGGTAGTGGTGGGGCAGGCGGTGGGGGTCCAGGGGGCAGTGGTGGGGCAGGCGGTGGAGGTCCAGGGGACAGTGGTGGGGCAGGCGGTGTGGGTGGTCGTGAGGGCTCCCAGGGAGAATAATCCCCCTCCTCCTCCTCCCCCTCCCCTTCTTCCCTTTCCTCCTCTTCTTCCTACTCCGCCGAGGACCAGGGTGGGGCTCCCTCCATCACCTGCGGTGCCTCCTGAGGGGGTGCCTGTGCTGCTGCTTGACAAGAGGGAAACAGGATCCAGTCAGATATGTCCACAACACTTTTGAACATGACATTCTTTACTACGTTATTTTCTTCAAATGCTAATAACAGGATGCAAAGCACCTACTCCACTGTAAACATCAAAATGTAGCATAAGTAAGTGAGGCAAGTAGAACACCATAAAGCCATTGTGACATGATATCACAATAGCAGCTTTACTGCAGATTTTATGATTAAGAATGGTTTACAGCTACTCAAGCATTTTCATCTATTTATTCTGGTAGGCTGATCACAAAGAAACACACGTTGGACTCATTACTCACCGGCTTCAGCGCGCAATTCCTCCCTCACCCCCTCAAGGAAGGCTCGCTCCTGGCGCCTCAGCATCCGACCCCGTTTCCTGAGATCCTCAACCTGGATAATAGAGAGAGAGATAGAAAGAACGGAGAGGGAGGGATATGATGAGTGCCATCTAGCACTGTGGCATAACATGTTTACTTAAGTATTGACCTCTATAAGCACATAAAAATGGAGTATGCTGCCCTCCAGGAGCCCCTATCCGCTTTGCTGCCTGCCTCCTCCCCCTTCTGCCACATGTTTTACATGAATGTATTCACGTACTCCAGCATTTTCCCCTTTCTGTGCTGGAGGCATCGCTATCTCTCTACTGTACCTGGGACAGTGGGGGGGGGGGGGGTGAGGTGACATGGCCAGCATCACAAGGAGGAGTGTGGGATTGAACTTACAACCTCAGGGTGCTGAGGTCTTCCACTTCAGGTGATTGAGACCAGCAGCGTGCCTGATTTTAAGGCCAAATGGGATCGACACGTGGGTTCTATTCGCAAAGTAAAGGCAGGGGAGGGTCATTAGGGTGGGCAGACTGGATGGGCCGTGGCCCTTATCTGCCGTCAATTTCTATGTTTCTATGTTTCTATCAGCACTGCCCCACATTATAGCATGTCCTGGTGAGTTTACAATTATGCAGCAGGGGAAATAAAATAGTTTGGTCAGAAGGAGCAGTGTGACTTGAAACCCCTGACGTCAGGGTACTGACGCTGTCACTTTAAACGTCATGCCACTATCTCCCTAGACCAGCAGATTGATACAGGACAGTTGTAGGTACTTGAAATGACATAGCAGCACTTTAATATATTTGTTTTCCTTTGGCAAAGTTGATTTCAAGATGTTTCTATTACAAATGCGATGCTCGTGACCCAAAAATAAGTTGTGTGCATGTTGTGAATGGAATAGATGCCTTGTAGGAGCTGAATTTGTCTTTGAAATCCTACTACTGCTCCTTTGGGATGCGCTTTAATTTTAGTATTCAATGTAAAAGATTTATTATGCACAATTGTAGTTTTAAAAAGGAATCACAAAAAACATGACCAATTTGATCGAAACAGGTTTCCATCATAATTACTTTTTACATGATTAATTGTGAGGGCCTGACTTGGAATACTTACTTCCCTGGGACAGGAGGCTCTACGATTGTACCGCCGGGTCAGGCGGGTCCATGAGTCCCTGAATTGCAGGTATGACCTGCGATGGCCAGGCACTACAAAATAGCTGTGCTCCCGGGAGAGAAACAGCCTGGCCAGCAGCCTGGAGTCCTGGGTGGAAAAGTTTGGCTGACTCCTGGCAGCCATTTTAGGAGAAATAACTGCGTATGAAGAACGGGTGATTCTATGACATCACAACGCAAAAAAACGCGATGACGTTTTTGTGCCGCTTGGGCGTGCTTGCAGCGGCCACTCCGCGCTACATCAACACTGTTGATTACATCCTAAAGCACGCCGATATCGCTGTTATACATAAAAGTATAGCAGAACGCTTAGAAGCTTACCATGTAAACCTAATGAAACTTCACCTCCCCCAAACACAATGACAAGTTATAAATTAAATAAATGAAGATTGGGAAGTGAGGTTCACATATTTTAGCTTAGCTATGCATGTTTGGGTGGGTGGAAAATAAAAAGAATATTATGTCTTTGGTAACCTTAATCAGGACTTGAACCCCTGACCTTTGGAAGATACATGCAGTGCTTTTAAGCACTGAGCTATGTTGGGGATTTGGGAATGGGAGTCTCCAGAAATGACTTTAGGTACAAGCTTAGAAGCTTACCATGTAAACCTAATGAAACTTCACCTCCCCCAAACACAATGACAAGTTATAAATTAAATAAATGAAGATTGGGAAGTGAGGTTCACATATTTTAGCTTAGCTATGCATGTTTGGGTGGGTGGAAAATAAAAAGAATATTATGTCTTTGGTAACCTTAATCAGGACTTGAACCCCTGACCTTTGGAAGATACATGCAGTGCTTTTAAGCACTGAGCTATGTTGGGGACTTGGGAATAGGAGTCTCCAGAAATGGCTTTAGGTACAAGCTTTGACAAGGGGTAATCATTGCAAGTATCTACAGGTGTATTTGATCTGAGAACACCCAATGAACGTCCAAAACGATTTCAAAATTCTAACGGCTTCTATGACGTCAGATGCTACTTTATGGTTAGGGTTAGGACTAGAGTTAAGTAGCTCGGTAGCTCAGTGAGTAAACGCGCTGTACCAAACATCCATAGGTTGTGCGTTCAACTCCCAGCTTGTCTTTTACTTGATTATAACATGAGGGGTTTATGCTGCAGGAGTGTGTTGTTGGGGTGTTGCAGGGGTGTCTAGGATGACAGAGAATAGTCACTTGCATTTTCAACAATGCATTTGAATTTCTTAAGATGAAACCTTAGTGAGCCGGGGGAGGAAGGTCAACGCAGCCTCGCGCCTCAGATGAAAAGGTTAATTTTTTAGGGACTGTGTAAGCTGATCTGGGACAGTCTTCAGCGACTCGGAGCCCTCCTCCCGGCTGGGCAGAAGGAGGAGGCTTTGGCGGTGGTGGTTTTGGTGGTGAGTGAGGGCGGGAGGGGGGAGTCGCCTGGCTGCTGCATCTGCACTCCTGCTGGCCTCAGACCTACTGATCACAGAGCAGAGATCACAGAAGCACGCAGGTATGTGCGCATGCGCGGCTAGGGTTTTATTATATAGGATATACACCTATCGCATCTCATTTTCATCACAAACACATTAGCGAGACTATACACAATACATTACAAAGTTGAGCTTGGGTTTGATAAAATAAACAGCATAATTTTGACTCTGTATTACATTTATTGAACCATACTTAAGAATATGGGTGTTGCATCCGTGACAACAGTGCTTTACACCATTGAGCTACCAGTCTTTTGCCTCAACTGACTGTGATATGATAGCTAAGTAGAGTATACTTTAGGACATCACTAAGATATGCTATGACAGGGCAACCAGAGACACAGGTGTAGGTCAGTGAGTAAAAGCACTATATCGCTCATCTGTAGGTTGTGAGTTCAACTCCTGGCTTGTCTTTTACTTGTGGCATATCTACCTTCCAGGTGCACCTTGATGATGTCACAATGAGGTCAGCATTGTGCTGCTTGCTACTTCCTCTTCCTGTGAACTAGAAGCCACATTCAGGTCTAATCTGTGTTTTGATTCTGTTTCTAAGTTGGGCCAGTGTAAGTTATGGGATTTACCTTTGTTCTGAAGAATGAGCTGATTGTTGCAATGTTTTAAGACCAGGAGTGTTCTTTCGAGCAAGATATCACTTCTAAACTATCCTCTCTGAAATAATGTCTCTGGGAAATCGAGAGAAAGCTTATTGGATGACTTAGGGTGCCTTTCCTGCCAGTCTTTGTGGAACTTAAACGAAGTTTATATGGTGTTCAAAGTCCTATCCTTTCCACTTCTAATAGGAGGTGAGTATGACATTTCTGTACAGCTTTCTGTGTAGCATACATCTACCGGTTCCCACCTTCCATACTGATAATGTAAGTTCAACACCCACTTGGTACGTTTCATCTTCTAGTTCTCCTTTGAAACATAACATATTTTTTTTCCTTGTATTAATGGTAAACTGTACAATTCTGATATCCTAGAGGAAAAAGATACAACACAGCAGTGTTCTCTGTCTGCCATTCCCTACCTCACTGATATTGCTAGATCAACTAATATATAGTTTACAAAATGGTATACTGTGTTTTGGTTATCTTTTTCATCATCCTATACTTACAATGCTGAATGAGTGATAATAAAGAGTATAAAAAAAGTATAATCTAAAAAAAAAAACAACCCATACCCACGTCTATCACGAGTCCATTGGAGATGTCTTAATGACATTTCAGAAACCTGCGTCTATCTTGCGCCACGCGGTTCTCGAGACGTCTACCGCACGCCTAAGTAGCATTTGATTGACACTTGCGTTTGCCGGACGTCTAAAGCACGCCTATGTTAGACGTACTAATAGAGAATTTACCCCTTAGTGTCCAATCTTGGAAATGCCCTTAATCTTCAAGTTAAAAATTTGGATAAAGAAATACAAATCCAGAAAGAAGAAATAAAAATTATAAAGGGAGAGACAGTGTCGTTGAAATTAGATATTCAAAAAGAAAAGAAGAATTTAAAAACAATTAAGAGTAATCAAGATCTATTTGTTAAAGATAACACAATTATAAAGAGAAAATTGGAAGCTTTAGAGCAGGGGTGTCAAAGTCCCTCCTCGAGGGCCGGAATCCAGTCGGGTTTTCTGGATTTCCCCAATGAATATGCATTGAAAGCAGTGCATGCAAATAGATCTCATGCAGATTCATTGGGGAAATCCTGAAAACCCGACTGGATTCCGGCCCTCGAGGACCGACTTTGACACCTGTGCTTTAGAGAATAATATTCGTTTTAATAATTTGCATTTAATTAATTTTCCAAAAGTACTATCAATTTCTCCACGAGTTTAGTATCTATTTCTCAGTAATTTTTAATTATTTAACTTCAAAAAAAAAAAAATTATTTCAATGACTTTTCCCCACCCTAATGTTTTTTTCCCATCCCCTCTCTCTCCCTTTTCTCTCAACATTGTAACTTTACCCTATCATTAACCCCTTCCCTCACAATCAAGTTTGTCTAGTCTATGTTTTAATATACACTGTCTGTCCTCTAAATATTGAATATATTAACTTCTTTTCCTTTTTTATATTTTATTGTAATGTACACCAGCCAGATATTTATTTGATGGTCGGTATATTAAAACCTAATAAACTTGAAACTTGAAACTTGATATGATAAAGTGGTACTTTCTGGAAATCCTTAAAATACCTGAGAATTCTTTACCACCTCTTACAAAGGTTTACTATTTACCTATAAGAAATCAGGATCCTCAAAGAAAGAAGATGAAGGAAAACCACAAGAAGAATCCTTGGACGTTTCCACTTTATTAGAGCAATCAGATAGAGAACTGGCTATTCCAGCCATTCTCTTATTGACTGTGGCTTTGGCCCCAGACAAGGATTGGATTCTTAAACTTTTCTTTAAAAATAGATCCAAGGACTTCCTCGGTCTCCGTATTCAGATATTTCCTGATGTCTCGAGAGAGACTCAGAAAAGAAGAAGGGAATTTTTAATGTTAAAACCAGGAGTGACTCGGATAGGGGGTCTTTTCTTTCTTAGGTACCCTTGTAAATGTGTCATTAGATGCCGTTCCTTGAAATATGTATTTGTAGAACCAGCTCACTTGACTGCTTTCCTTTTCTTCGAAACGTCTTGAGTCAGTAGAACCATCTGTACCCTTGCAATAATTAATTAGCTCTCTTTTCAGTAGCAGTTTAAGTGATTTTCCTTGTTAAAATATTATTTAATTTCTACTCTCAACGTTAATCCTGGATCCTAATTTGAGGACTAGTGTGTGATTAAGTTATGATGTTTATTTTTCTTCTAATATTTTGATTTATTTTCAGGTTTGAGAGTAAATAATAATATTATGTTTTCTTGATCTCACTTTCTGTACAAGGTGATATGCTTGATAATAAGTGTGTAAATTTTATAAATAAATTAAAAAAAAAGAAGGGCATTTTAGAAAGGATGTCCAAGTCATAACATGGTCATCCAGGATATAGACTGTTCTAAAACACATGTGAGATGGATGTCCATATGCTGGAAACATCTGACATTTACTTTAAAAACAGAAAAGTCCAAATTATGAACCATATGAAACAAGGCACCTGAAAGGACTTCTGGCAGCAGAAGAACATCCATATTATAATATGGTCACCTATAACTTGATTATGTATAGGATTTCAGTTGCAGCAGTCACCTAAGAAGTGGATGAGAGTTACACACCAGTATCCTATACAGAATTGCATCTATCCTAAGGAATAGGCGCTCAGCCCTAACTAACTGGCCAAATTTTATAAACGGTGTCCATGTCACAGGTGCTGGTTAGAGAATTGCACCTGATCACAGCAAGGGAATGCCTCTGACATAATCAGCTGAGCGGCTATGACAGGGAGCCTCTTAACCTCCATGCAAACTTGGCTGGCAGCAGGTATGTTCACTCTCTCCCACAAGAACCCTCAAACCCACCCATGAAATAAGCCAGGCAGGAGGGATTCCTACTCCCTTCTGCCCTGGAAACCCCTCCCCAAAGCAATCCAGGAAGGAGGGATGTCCACTCCCTCCTGTCCTGAAGCTACCTCCCAAGACAAGCTGGGTAGGAAGGATATAGTTGAATGTCTGGCTGGAGGTATACTAATACCCTCTGGCTGGCTGGCTGGCCCACCACTCCAAAATGGTGTACCTTCCCCTTACTGTTGAATTCTTGGATACACCGGGGAGGGACCTAAGGCTCTGATTGGCTCAAATGCCTAAGGTCCTTACCATAGGAGGGGCCTTAGACACATGGGTCAACTGGAGTCTTAGGCCACTTCCACTGCATCCCAGAATGCAATGAGAAAGGAAAGGCCCATCATTTTGGAGTGGCAGGCCTCTGGCCAGAGGAAGTAGGCATCCCTCTGGCTGGACATTCAACCAAAAGGTACAAAGGACTTGGGATAGAGTTAGGGATGTAGGGATCAGGGTCTGAGCCTTGGGGGTATTGGGGTTTCAGGTTTAGGGGTGTTCAGTTTGGGGGGGTTCAAGTTTGGGAGATTGTCAGCAGCAAGGAGTGGTCATTCCTCCTGCCTGGCTTGCTTCAAGGGGTTCTAGGGCAGAAGGAAATTGGCATCCTTATCATTGCATGGAGATTTCCTTGCTGCAATCAGCTCAGCAGCTGGGTCTATTTGAAATGTAGGCCAGCATTTTGCTGACCTACATTTCGGGCATCTATCACTGCCATAGAGACATGCCTAGGGCCGTTTAACTCATCCATGGCCTCTTCTAGGTGAAAACACACCCATGCCCAGCCTTGGGTGAACTTAAATGTCCAGTTCCAGACATGTCTCCCTGCACCCATAACAGATATTTACAGAGTTTTATTTTAGCAAATAGGTATCCTAATTGACTGGTTAGACCTGCCCCTTCCTAAAATCAATACTCTGTTTATAGAATTTGCCTCATAGTCAGGGCCGGATTTAGATGAAAAGAGGCCCTAGGCCAGTGATGGCTAACCTTTTTGAGCCCGAGTGCCCAAACTGCCGCACAAAACCAAAGAATTTCCTCAAAGTGCCAGCACGTCAATTAAACCTTAATAACAAGATTTTAGTATCTAAAAACTCTTTATAAAGTTGCCTGAACTATGTAACATCATTTTTAAAGGTTGGAATCTTTGTATTGTCAGAGAATCAATTTGATTCACAATCCTTTGGTTTTCATTTCAATTTATTGGCAATTTATAATGTTTTAATGATTTCATTCATGGGCCGAATACACACATACTTTTCTCTGTCGCCGTACTCTTTGACCAAAAGATTTGTAAGCCTGCAACCACATCAAGGTAGACTCTTTCAGCAGCTCCCCTCCCTCCCCCTTACCTTTGTGGCCAAGTCAAATTGATCTACCAACAATAAAATTTTAAAAACACAAAGCACGCTGTACACAGAGAAAATGTTAATTATCATTTATATTCCGCGGGTTTTCAAAGAGGTCAAGGCAGATGACTTTATGCAATGTCACCTCAGTAACAACTATACAAAAATAGACAAATATTCCCCCTCCCTTTTTACTAAACCGCGATAGCGGTTTTTAGCGCAGGGATCTGCGCTGAATGCCCCACGCTGCTCTTGAAGCTCATAGGCTCCCTGCGCTAAAAAACGCTATTGCGGTTTAGTAAAAGGGGGCCATAGTGCAAAATATAGACAGCATATATAAATTCTCAAAACGGACACATTTTGATCACTAAATAGAAAATAAAATCATTTCCTACCTTTGGTAATTTCACCAGTCTCTGGTTGCACTTTATTCTTCTGACTGTGCATCCAATATTTCTTCCCTTTTTTCAGCCTCCTGTATGCTTTCTCTCCTCCAGACCTCATTCCCTCCCCAAACTTTTTCTTTGTTTCACCCTGCCCCCTTCGTTCTTTTTCTCTCTCTCCATATCCCCTTTCATTCTGTATGTCTGTCTTTCTCTCTCTCTCCGTGCCCTATTTTTCTTTGTTTCACCCAGCCCTCTTTCTTTTTTTTTTTTTTGGCTCCCTGTCCCCCCCTTTCTTTCTTTCTCCTTGCCCTCCCCTATGCCACCACCATTGGGAAAATGCTGCCACCGCCACTGGGGAATAGGCTGCCACTGCCGCTATCGGGAACAGGCTGGCGCCGAGTTCGCCCTGCTTCTCTTCCCCATGGGGCCGACCAACTCTCGCCACTCGATGTCAATTCTAACATCGGAGAGGACGTTCTGGGCCAGCCAGGCAGCGATTGGCTGGCCCAGAACGTCCTCTCCAACATCAGAATTGACGCGGGTGGCGAGAGTTGGTCGGCCCCACAGGAAAAGCAGGGAGAACTTGGCACTGGCCTGTTCCCAATGGCGGCGGTGGCACTCAAGTGGCTAAAGAGACGCAGTTTGCCAGCCTAGGGAGAACACTGGAGGGTGGCCACCTGTGCACCCCCTTGGGGCGTAAAACTGGGGCAGACCGCCCCCACCCCCACCTTGGTATGCCACTATCTGTACCTCACTCCCTCCCTATGACCAAAAATTCTCCTTTCTTCTATTCCCCGTGTACACAACCATCTCTTTCCCTCCTTCCTCTCTCCCAAGTCCTTGCCGTCTGTGTCCAAAAACACATTCCCTCCCCACCTCAGCATCTCTTTCCCTCCCTTCCTCTCTCCCAAGTTCATGCCTTGTGTCCAAAAACCCATTCCCTCCCCCACCTCAGCATCTATTTCCCTCCCTTCCTCTCTCCCAAGTCCATACCTTCTGTGTGCAAAAACCCATTCCCTCCCCCACCTCAGCATCTCTATCCCTCCTTTCTTCTCTCCAAAGTTCATGCTTTCTGTGTCCAAAAACCCATTCCATCCCCCACCTCAGCATCTCTTTCCTTCCCTTCCTCTCTCCCAAGTTCATGCCTTCTGTGTCCAAAAACACATTCCCTCCCCCACCTCAGCATCTCTTTCCCTCCCTTCCTCTCTCCCAAGTCCATGCCTTCTGTGTGCAAAAACCCATTCCATCCCCCACCTCAGCATCTCTTTCCCTCCCTTCCTCTCTCCCAAGTCCATGCCTTCTGTGTCCAAAAACCCATTCCCTCCCCCACCTCAGCATCTCTTTCCCTCCTTTCCTCTCTCCCAAGTTTATGCTTTCTGTGTCCAAAAACCCATTCCATCCCCCACCTCAGCATCTCTTTCCCTCCCTTCCTCTCTCCCAAGTTCATGCTTTCTGTGTCCAAAAACCCATTCCCTCCCCCACCTCAGCATCTCTTTTCCTCCCTTCCTCTCTCCCAAATCCATGCCTTCTGTGTCCAAAAACCCATTCCCTCCCCCACCTCAGCATCTCTTTTCCTCCCTTCCTCTCTCCCAAGTCCATGCCTTCTGTGTGCAAAAACCCATTCCTTCCCCCACCTCAGCATCTCTTTCCCTCCTTTCCTCTCTCCCAAGTTCATGCTTTCTGTGTCCAAAAACCCATTCCATCCCCCACCTCAGAATCTCTTTCCCTCCCTTCCTCTCTCCCAAGTTCATGCCTTCTGTGTCCAAAAACCCATTCCCTCCCCCACCTCAGCATCTCTTTCCCTCCCTTCCTTTCTCCCAAGTTCATGCCTTGTGTCCAAAACGCACTCCCTCCCCCTTTTGTGTTCCCCGTTTGTCTCCCAGCCCATCTTAGCAACTTTCTCAGCAAAATGTAGCTCGAGCCGCGTAGGCTTGTCTTCTATTTCCTGCCTGTCCCGCCGCGCACATATAGCCGATCGGAAATCTTCCCCGACTTCAGCGCTGACGTCGGAGGGCGGGCTTTGCTTAAGCCCTCCCTCCGACGTCAGCGCTGACGTCGGGGAAGATTTCCGATCGGCTGTGTGAGCGGCAGGGCAGTCGGAGTAGAAGACGAGCCTCGCGGCTTGAGTTATATTTAACCCCGCGGGTCCCCCATCGTCCCCGCTCAGCTCTCTCTCCTGTGCACCCCCTGATAGTACTGCCCTGATGGCGGCCCTGCGCGTGCCAGCTGCAAGGCCTTCGCGTGCCACAGTTGGCACGCGTACCATAGGTTCACTATCGCTGCCCTAGGCTATTCCACTTATGAGGCCCTTTCACCTCCCATTTTTAAGTTTGTAAAATTCGAGAGATAATAAAATACATCATTACTGTGATATATATCAATATGTTAAATGAAACATGTTGTTATTGGTACTAACCTTTATAAAAAATATGACACAGATCTTGAGGCCCTAGGCTGAAGCCTAGTTAGCCTAGTTAGCCTATAGGAAAATCCGGCCCTGCTCATAGTCCTCAACCAATTGGAATAGCCTAATGGTTAAAGTGGTTTGCTAAGAGCACTAAATCCAGATGTTGCTGGTTTAAGTCCCACTGCAGATTTTTGTAATTTGTGTTTCTTTTCTTATTATTGTGAGAACTTCAGTGAATGAAAGTGTCATGGCTCTCAGAGGTGATTTTACTGATGCTATTTAAGAGATACTTAGACAATTTCTTCACTCTTAGATGGAGACACTTGTTGGAAGTGCCCAGAAGACCAGTGGCCTAATAAAAAAGGAGATAACTGCATTCCAAAAGTGATAACCTTCCTGTCCTATGAAGAACCTTTGGGTCTAACATTGACTTCCATCACAACTTTTTTCTTTCTGGTCACTGTTGTCATCCTGGGAATCTTTATTAATTACAAAGACACTCCCATAGTGAAAGCTAACAACAGAAACCTCAGCTATATTCTCCTTATCTCCCTCATGCTCTGCTTTCTCTGCTCATTAATATTCATGGGACATCCAAACAAGGTGACTTGCATTCTGAGACAGACTGCTTTTGGGATCACTTTCACCATATCTCTGTCCTCCATCCTTTCAAAAACCATAATTGTGGTCATGGCCTTTTATGCAACCAAGCCTGGAAGCAAGCTCCGGAAATGGATGAGATCCAGGGTTTCACTTTCTATAGTCCTTTCCTGTTCTCTTCTTCAAACTGTTCTGTGTCTTTCCTGGTTGTTCACTGCTCCCCCATTCCCCTATCTTAACATGCAATCAGAAACAGGAAAAATATTAATTGAATGTAATGAAGGATCTGTAATTGCATTTTATTGTGTTCTGGGTTACCTAGGATTTCTGGCTGGCATCAGCTTTATTGTAGCTTTCCTAGCAAGAAATCTACCTGACAGTTTCAATGAGGCCAAGTACATCACCTTCAGCATGCTAGTCTTCTGCAGTGTCTGGATCTCCTTCATCCCAACATACTTGAGCTCCAAGGGCAAGTACATGGTGGCAGTAGAAATATTTGCTATTCTGGCCTCCAGCGCTGGACTGTTGAGTTGTATATTTTTCCCTAAATGCTATGTTATTCTGCTGAGACCTGAGAGGAACAACAGAAATTACCTAACAAAAACAATTGAATGAAATATTCAAAGACATGCCATGATACCGATAAATAGATACATAATCATTTTATCTTTATTTCTGATGTTCAGTGTAGATCTCAGTTGATGTAGGATTGCCAAATATATAATCCTCACTTTAAATTGAAAACTCAAAAATTTGAACTTGTGGTTCTCAAGCTTGTCTCCAGGACACACCTAATTTTTCAGGATTTCAGAATATCTATAATTAATATATATATGTTTGGTAGGGCTTTAAAATTGATAAGAAGCACTGATAGTGATAGATTTGCATACAATCTCTTTCATGAAGGAGTAGGCTAATTGTTAGGTTTGATTCCTGCTGCAGCTCGTTCTGAGCCTGTTCAAGTCACATAACCCTCCATTGGCCAAGGTACAAAAAAGCATTTTACATTGTGAGCCCACTCTGGACAGAGAAACCTTCATATACTACAGCAATGGTTCCCAACCCTGTCCTGGAGGACCACCAGGCCAGTCGGGTTTTCAGGATAGCCCTAATGAATATGCATGGAGCAGATTTGCATGCATGACACCTCCATTATATGCAGAGCTCTCTCATGCATATTCATTAGGGCTATCCTGAAAACCCGACTGGCCTGGTGGTCCTCCAGGACAGGGTTGGGAACCACTGTACTATAGTATGTACATCACTGCATATGCCTATTAGCTCTATAGGCATATGCAGTGATTGTGATTTCTTAAAGAGAGGAAAAGATTATGCTTACTGTGGATGTGCCATTTGGCCTTTATCTGCCATCATGTTTCTATGTTTTATAATAGAAACATGATGGCAGATAAAGGCCAAATGGCACATCCACAGTAAGCATAATCTTTTCCTCTCTTTAAGAAATCACAAGTGCCTATCCCAGGCTTTCTTGAATTCAGACACAGTCTCTTTCTCTGCCGCCACTTCTGGGAGACTGTTCCAGGCTTCTACTACCCTTTCTGTAAAAAAAGTATTAGTAGATATGCTGTACATCAGATTATGTTGGTGTTTCCCTAGATGAATAAATTTCTGTGGATATCAGCTGTCTATGGCCATTTTATTTATTTATTTATTATGGAGGTACTTGCAGAGCTGAAGAGGATACATAGTCTAAATGTATGCAAATTGACTTTCCAGAGAACAGTTAAATATCTGGATAACCATAGGGCTGAGGCAAAACCTAGAATTTTAGTGGCAGCTCCTATCCAGTTTGCTGTCACTGAATATCTGGATTATTTAAATCACAGTGACTGGAATATATATATATATATATATATATATATATATATATATATCAAGAAAAACCTCTGCGCTCAATATTACCCATATCACCTATATATTTATTTATTAACTATCTTTTTTTCATGAAGAGATTCATCCAAAATGGTTTACAATATACTGAATATCAATCACACACTCATGTATTTTCTCTATCTGTCCCATCAGGCTCACAATCTAACTGTGGTACCTGGGACAGTGGGGGGATTAAGAGCTAGATGCACCAAATATGCCAGTTGGGCCATTAAAAACTGCCTCCTCAATATACTTCTCCTAGTACTCATCGCTATGACCAGTCTGGTCTCTAGAATAAGCTCTACTGTAACCTATTTGTTGTCATGACTAGTCTGTTTTCAAACGATTGTGAATGTCTACTTGTAAACCGTTCTGGGAGAACAGGATAGAAATCAAAATAAATAAACAGGGTCAGTAAGACCATGTGAGTCTGCTCCAATCTGATTTTGGCTGATTCCAAAAGAGCTATTAATGCACAAAAAAGTTTGCTCTAAATGATTCCAGCAGAGCTTTATCGTAAACCCTATCTAATCCCACTGATGAATTACTGTAAGAACGACTCTCATACATGCGTAGAGCTGGCAGGGGAAGCCCAAACAGCTGAGGGCAGGGGAAGCCCAGAAGCAACCTCCTGCCACTCATTAGTTCAGGGCATGGTTAGGAGTAGAGTTTGGGTATCAAATTACTTAGGTGTTGATAGGCATCTATGTTAGGCGCTTATAAATTAGGCCACAAAAACCCTGGCCTAATATACTGGCCCCCAACATTACGATGGCTACTAGTGTTTAAGTCAGGGTCTAAGGGTACAATTTATATATATATATACTAGTTTTTCAGCCCGTTACATTAACGGGTGCTAGAATAGATGTATGTGTCTATCTTTCTTTCTCTCTCTCTCCTCTTAGCCTGTTTCTGTATTTCTGTCTTTCTTTCTTTCTTTTTCCTCGGCTGTCCAGGTGCTAGAATATATGTGCGTGTGTCTGTCTTTATTTCTTTCTCTCTCTCTCTGCTTAGCCGCTTTCTTTCTTTCTGTCTTTCTTTTTCCTTGGCTGTCCATCACCACCCCTTGCCTGCTCCCCCTGTCCATTCTCCCTTTCTTTTACCTCCCCTGTGTCCACCACCTCCCCTTCACAGCTCTCCTTATGCAGCAGCATCCCTTCTCCCTTTGTTTTACCTCCCCCCTGTCCAGCAGCACCTTCCTTCTCCCCCTGTTCAACATTAGGCCTCCGTTCCTTTTTCTTCACCCCCCTGTCCATCAGCACCTCTTTACTTCTCCCCCTGTCCAGCAGTAGGCGTCCCTTCCATTTTCTCCCCCCTCCTCCTTCTTATCCCTATGATACACTTATCTTGCTCTGCCCCTGATCAGACGTTCCCGGCAGCCGCCCAGTTTCACCCATTGGAAAAGTTCCCTCTGCGGCATCCCGCACCCCTCCTGACGCGACTCCCGCTGTCTTTCTTTCTATCTGTCTCTGTCCCTCTTTGTCTGTTTGTCTTTCTGTGTATCTCCCTGCCCCTGTGTCTTTCTTCTTGGTGTCTTTCTTCTTTTCTTTCTGTCTCCCTTCCTCCCTCTGTCTGTCTGTCCGAAGCAGCATTCTCTCCCCCTCCATTTCCCTCCCCCCACATCAGTTCCCTGTGCACCTGCCCCTGTGTCTTTCTTCTTGTTTTTCTGTCTCCCTTCCTCCCTCTGTCTGTCTGTCCAAAGCAGCATTCCCTCCCCCTCCATTTCCCTCCCCCCACACCAATTCCCTCTGCACCTGCCCCTGTGTCTTTCTTCTTGTCTTTCTGTCTCCCTTCCTCCCTCTGTCTGTCTGTCCAAAGCAGCATTCCCTCCCCCTTCCATTTCCCTCCCCCCACACCAGTTCCCTGTGCAGTAGCATTAGCGTTTCCTCTACCCCCTTTCCCTTCCCACAGTCGCGACTACAAACGCGGTCTCAAGTCCTTTGCTGCCCCCCCCCTTCCCTTCCCTTCTCGCGGGCCCGAATACACATGGCGATTTAAGCAGCATGTGCAGCAGTCTTCACACGCTGCTTTGGGTCCTTCTACTGCCCTGATTTACTATGGCACGTCCGGAGCAAATCAGGGCAGTAGAAGGGCCCGAAGCATCGTGTGAAGACTGCTGCACACGCTGCTTAAATCAGCAGTCGGGCCCGCGATAAGGGAAGAGGTGGGGCGGCAAATGACTCGGGTCCCGGGCAGCGGAAAGTTGCTGGGCTCCTCGGTGGGGGCGCTGAGCGGCCGCGATCCCTCTCCTCATTGTGAAGAGGCTGCGTGGTGCAGTCTGCTCTGAGGGGAGGGGGGAAGTCTGCTCCAGTTTCGCTGCGCCTGTGGTGACGTACGCATGCGCACTCACGCCAGCAGTTCTCAACAGAGCGGCGGCGATGGATGCGTGAGAGAAGCCTGCTGCCCGAAGAGAAGGAGCGGCGGGGTCTGAAGAGGCTGAGCTGCAGCTCCCCAACCTGAGATTTCTGCCGTTGGCTCCTTCGGTCCCGGCTGTCTGTTTTGCCATGTTCCGGTAGGGCCGTATTGTGATGTGGAGAGCAGGGAAGGGCATGCATGCACACTTGTCTTGCCACATCCCGACAGAAAAGGGATCAGGGAACACGCGAGGCAAGTGTGCATGCATGGCTAGCATTTTATTATTTAAGATATATATGTATGTATATGTACATACACTGTAAACTGTATATATAATTAGAACAGAATTAAAGAAATCACACTAAAATACAGCATACAACTTACAACCTGAAACCTGTACCTTAAAAATAAGGCCAAATAAGTATTCAGAGACCACTAGGGGTAGCTGTGGTGCTGTTTTAGGAGAAGGACCAGGAAAGACAGGCTTCTATATGGACAACTACACTTTCCAGGCCATGGGCCAGTTGTTTGGGAGCCTGGGGAAGTAAGGAAAAATTCCAGACTGAAATATTATGGGGGAAGAGAAAGAGTCTTCAAATAACCTCAGAAGAATTCTGAGTAAGCCAGGAGAGATTCCTAGGTGAAGCTGTTTCAGAACCTTTCATAAGAACATAAGAACATAAGAACATAAGAAGCGCCATCTCCGGATCAGACCTTCGGTCCATCAAGTCCGGCGATCCGCACACGCGGAGGCCCTGCTAGGTATTCACCTGGCTTATTTTATAGCCAACCATATCTTTATATGCCTATCTCAAGGAGATATGCATCTAGTTTGCTTTTGAAACCTAGGACTGTCGATTCCGCAATAATCTCCCCTGGGAGAGTATTCCAGATGTCAACCACTCTCTGTGTGAAGCAGAACTTCCTGACATTAGTCCTGAACTTGCCCCCCCTTAGCTTCATTTCATGTCCTCTTGTCCGTGTCAAATTGGACATTGTAAATAATCTTCTCTGCTCTATTTTGTCAATTCCTTTCAGTATTTTGAAGGTCTCGATCATATCCCCACGCAGTCTCCTTTTCTCAAGGGAGAACAATCCCAGTGTTTTAAGTCGATCCTCATATTCCAGTTTCTCCATACCCTTCACTAGTTTAGTTGCTCGTCTCTGCACCCTCTCCAGCAGTTTTATATCCTTCTTTAGGTAGGGAGACCAATGTTGGACGCAGTATTCCAAGTGGGGTCTGACCATTGCCCTATAAAGCGGCATTATAACTTTCTCCGATCTACTCGAGATTCCTTTCTTTATCATGCCCAACATTCTATTTGCCTTATTTGCCGCTGCCACGCATTGTGCCGACGGCTTCAGGGTCCTATCTATCAGTACACCCAGATCTCTTTCTTGTTCACTTTTCCCCAGAGTTGCACCTGACATTCTGTACTCGTATTCCTTATTTTTACTGCCTAAATGCATTACCTTGCATTTCTCCACGTTGAACTTCATCTGCCATTTCTCCGCCCATTTTTGTAACCGACACAAATCGCTCTGGAGTTCCTCACTGTCCTCCTGCGATCTGATTGCCCGGCAGAGTTTTGTGTCGTCTGCAAACTTGATGATCTCACTGGATGTTCCGTTTTCCAGGTCATTGATATAAATATTAAAAAGGATCGGCCCAAGTACCGAGCCCTGGGGCACACCACTAGTCACTCTCTCCCAGTCGGAGAACTTCCCATTTATGCCCACTCTCTGCTTTCGGTTTTCCAGCCATTTGCCTATCCATCTTTGTATATCTCCCTCTATGCCATGGCTTTGTAGCTTCCTGAGAAGTCTTTCGTGTGGAACTTTGTCAAATGCTTTCTGGAAGTCCAAGTATATTATGTCCACCGGCTTTCCACTATCAATTTGCTCGTTCACGGTCTCAAAGAATTGGAGTAAATTCGTCAGACACGATTTCCCTTTCCTGAATCCATGTTGACTGGGTTTCATCAAGTCGTGTGTGTCCAAGTGCTGAACTATGCTATCCTTGATCAGTGATTCAATCATCTTGCCGGGGACAGACGTAAGACTCACAGGTCTATAGTTGCCCGGTTCTCCTCTCGATCCTTTTTTGAAAATTGGCGTGACGTTCGCTTTCCTCCAGTCGTCTGGTATCTGACCAGTTCTGATTGACAGGTTTGCAAGTTTTTGCAATAACTCTCCAATTTCAATCTTCAATTCCTTCAAGACTCTCGGGTGAATTTCATCCGGTCCAGGTGATTTGTCACTTTTAAGTTTGTCGATCTGATAGTATATCTGGGCTAAGTCCACTTCAACTGTGGTGAGGCTGTCTTCTATTTCTCCTGCAAACACTTTCTCCGCTTCAGGTATTGTTGAGGTGTCCTCCTTCGTAAAAACGGACGCAAAGAAGGAATTTAGTTTGTCTGCGATTTGTTTATCTTCCTTGATGTACCCTTTTCTTCCCTTGTCGTCCAGGGGTCCCACTGCCTCTTTTGCAGGTTTTTTCCCTTTCACGTATCTAAAGAAGGGCTTGAAGTTTTTGGCCTCCCGGGCTATTTTTTCCTCATAGTCCTGTTTTGCTTCCCTCACCGCCTTGTGACATTTCTTCTGTTCATCTTTATGTTTGTTCCAGGCTTCGGTTGTCTTCGTGCATTTCCATTTTTTGAAAGAGTCCTTCTTTACCTTTATGGCTTCCTTCACCTGTATGGTAAGCCATGCCGGTTCTCTTTTGCCTTTAGTTCTCCGATCTTTGGAAATCCTCGGAATGTAGAGATCTTGTGCTTCTGCAATAGTATTTTTCAATAGGCACCATGCCTGATCTACTGTTTCAAGTTTGTCCACCATCTTCTCGAGTCGTTTTGTTACCATGGCTCTCATGCAATCGTATTTACCCTTTTTAAAGTTTAAGGTGGTGGTTAAGGTTTTGACATGTTTCCCTTTCCCGATGTCAAGTTTAAAGTTGATTACATTGTGATCACTCGTTCCCAGTGGAACCATGACTTCTACTTCTGTTATCGGTCCAGTGAGACCATTTAGGACCAAGTCCAAGGTGGCGTCGCCTCTTGTCGGCTCTTTTACCATTTGCTCCAGGAAGCAATCCCCTAGCACCTCCAGGAACTTGGCCTCCTTGCCGCAGTTGGAGGCTCCTAGTTTCCAGTCTATTCCTGGGAAATTGAAGTCTCCCAATATAACTACATTGCCTGTCTTGCATACTTGTTTGATTTCCTCCATCATTTCTGAGTCAGTGACTTCCGCCTGTCCTGGGGGACGATAGTAAAGGCCAATTTTTATATCTGCGCCATTGCGACCAGGAATTTTGATCCAGAGGGACTCCAGCTTCTCTTTCCTGTCTGTTGTACTCATTCCAACAGAATCTATTTCTTCCTTAACATATAGGGCAATACCTCCACCTTTCTGCCCTTCTCGATCTCTTCTATATAGTTTGTATCCCTGTAGTACTGTGTCCCATTTGTTTTCTTCATTCCACCATGTTTCTGTTATGCCAATGATATCCATGTTCTCATGTCTTGCTATCGTCTCTAGTTCTCCCATTTTGTTTCCTAGACTTCTAGCATTTGTATACATACATCTAAGTTCCCTTCGTGTTACCTTTTTGGACCTTCTACTCTTGGCTGTCCTTACAGTTTCATTTACGGTATCCTTTACTGCTCCTGTGTTATCTCCCATGTTTGCTGTGTGGTCATCCCCTCCTGTGTCTGAGTTGTCCTTTCCTGCTTGTTCTCCTTTGTTGGCTGTGAGGTCGACCTCTCTTGTGTATGAGTAGTGGTCCTTTGTTCCTACGTCGGGGCATCCTGTTGTCCGTGCCATCGACCGGTTGTCGACTGTCGGCTTTCCCCTGTCCTTCAGTTTAAAGCCTTCTCTATTGCTTTCTTCATGTTGCCTGCCAAAACTCTTGCTCCTTCCTTGTTGAGGTGTAGTCCATCCCTTCTGTAGTACTTGCTTTTTCCCCAGAACGCCGTCCAGTTGCGCACGAAGTCGAAGCCTTCGTCTTCGCACCATCGTCTCATCCAGGCGTTGATCACTTGCAATTCCCCTTGTCTCTTTCCATCTGCTCTTGGTACAGGGAGGATTTCAGAGAAGGCCACCTTCACCTCCCTGATCTTCAATTGTCTTCCGAGTGAGCGGAGCTGGCCCTTCATCTCTTCCCTGTCATACTTCCGCCCGCTCACATCATTTGTTCCCACGTGGATAAGCACAGCGGTGTCCACTCCCCGTGCGCCATCTATGATCCTGGAGATCCTGCTGGTCACATCCTTTACTCTTGCTCCAGGCAGACAGGTGACGACTCTGTCCTCTCTTCCTCCTGCGGTGTGGCTGTCCACGTGTCGTATAATGGAGTCGCCTACGATGATCCCCATCTTCTTTATTCGGGAGTTCCTTGGGGGGCGTAGGTCCACGTCCTTGGAGTAGGGCCAGTCATCTTCCTCCAATGATACTCTTGAAATTGTTTCCTGTTCTTTGGGTGGGGGGACATCTTCCTGTGCTCTCACTATTCCTCCTGTTGTGCGGTTGTCTCCTATCTCGTCTTCGTTTTCTTCTGTGTTTGCATGGATGTCTTCTCTCCTCACATGTGTTTCCTGAGTACAGTTTTCCAGCCCTGGGAACTCTACGTGGTGCTGATGGGCTTCCTCTAGCATAAAAGCAGTTACACTAGGAGTGAAAGGGAAATGAATGGAATCGCCAGAGGAAAGGAACAGCATGTGCCCTGCTAACTGAATGGGACCTTGAAGGTGACACAGCTCTGAGGGTAGTTAAGACTGGAACTATGAACAGAAATAGGAAAAGGCAGTTGGTCCACCTTGACAGAGCTGTTATAGCACTGAAGGAGAAATGCAGGAGTGCTGGGAGAAGATAGTTGTCAGCTTTGTTTTGTATTGGTGTTAAGTATTTCCTTTGGCTATCATCTGGGGTGGAGGATGAAATGAGAAGTAAAATTTGTCAAAAGTTGTCATCCAGGGTGTGGAGGCAGCTAATCAAATGGAAACCCCCTTGTCCACATAGAGGCTATAATGCAAAAACATGAGACTCATTTGAATATGGCAATGAAGTTAAGTGGTCTATTTTAATGTCTTGCTCTTTAGAGGAACAGTAAGAGTAAGCAAGTATGTGATACCACAGAGATCAAAGAAATGTAAATTATCTTGTGCAAAGTGAACGTCTGACAAGGATGCAAGATACTGGAATGGATTCACCCTGAGGATAAAGTTACCTGAAAATAAAGATCCCTGGAAGGAAGTACAGTGCAAAGTTTGTCTCTGAGTTTCCTTTGTTAGAGGCAAAGACTCTCACTATGAAAGGCAGGTCAGTAGTATCTGCTGGTTGTCCGGGAAGTGTTGAGCTGTAGAAGATCTGAGAAGGTCCTAGAAAATTTCAAATAATTAAGGCTGGTGCTTCAATCAAGTAAAGCACAGAGGCTTTTTTTTTTCCAACTTTTGAAAGACTGAGCCCTTACCTCACCACAATATAGTTCAAAACCCATCCCATAATCAAGTTTCTCATAGTTAATTGTTTTAGAGCACCGAATGTTTTCTCAAAGTAATTAGCCTAGTGCCCTTTGGGAGCTGATTGGTAATTCTACTGTCTATCCATAATATTCTCTCCTATATTTCCTTCTCTTGTTGCACATAATACATGGAATATTCAACTTAATTAGAATTACCCACCTCTGTCATAGATCCATTTGAGGAGTAAAATTCCCCAACACTTTTACTCCATTATAGCATCCCGTCCCCGGCCCACCATCCTCTGCACCGCCCCGTCACCGCCGTTCCCTTCACTGCCCCGTCACCGTCACCGCCATCCCTTTCACCGCCCCATCACCGCCACTGCCATCCCATTCACCGCCCCGTCACCGTCCCCGCTGCATCCATATAAGCCTTAGTACTGTAATATTTAGCTTATTCCTTTCTTATAAATCAAAGTTCCTGCTGCTGAACTAGAGAAAGAGATGTTCAGCTGGCAGGGCTTTGTTTATAAATTTTTATCAACACAACTAATATACTACTTTATCCTAAAGCAAAAAATAAATAAATATAATTTTTTTTCTACCTTTGCTGTCTGGTTTCTGCTTTCCACATCTTCTCATTCAATTCCTTCCATCCACTGTGTGTCTTCTCTCTGTGTCTTCCATTTGCTGTTACTGTGCCTCTCCCTTTACCCCCCCCCCAATTGGTCTAGCACCCATCTTCTTCCTTCCGCTCCCCCATAGTTTGGCATCTGTCTTCTTCCCATTCTGTCTTCCACATTTCCCTTCAGGGTCTGTTCCTCTCCACCCTCCTTCAATGTCTGTTCTATTCCTTTCCACCACCACCCTTCCCTCCCTCCTTTACCATCTGTTCCTTTCTACCATCTTTCAGCTCCTCTCGCGTGGCCTATCTATCTACCTTCCTCCCTCTTATTTTCATGGCACGTTACAATGTAATTTGTGCAAGCCACTGGAGCCTGCGAGCTCGGTCCCTGTCCCATCCCCACAAACCATCTCGCTTCTGTGCTCCTATTTTCTCCATTTCTAATATCTCCCCTATGTATCTGCCATTGCCCCCCCCCTGTGTCCATATACCATCCCCATGGCATGTCCCCTTTATGTCTCTGTCCCTATGCCCCATTCACATAATTTCCCCTCTTTCTGTTACCTTCCTGTGTCCAGATTTCCCCTATCTTCCTCTTCCATACCAGTGTGTCTCTTCTTTTCAACCCCATCTAGCTTTTTTCCCTCTTTCTTCCTCCCCCCCTGCTTCTAGCATCTGGCTCACCTGCCTGTCCTTCCCTTTCTTTCCTGCTGTGGGTTTTTCTTTCCATCTTCATCCCCTTGGACCAGAATCCTTTTCCCTTTCATTCCCTCCTTCCAGTTTGAGCCAGGAACACGGGTGATCGCATGGTCCCCGCAGCCCCCACCCACCTGCCTAATCGATCCTACTGTTTAGCAGCTCTCTCCCTTCTCCTCACCTTAGTTTGCAGGCTTTCTTTTTCGGCGACCTGCATGCTTTCCCAAAGAGCCGCGCACGTGCGGCTGCTCAGTGTTCAATCTTCTGCTCTGCTGCAACTTCCTGTTTCCGGTTGCGTCAGAGCAGAAGATCGAAACTGAGCAGCAGCGGGTGCACGGCTCTTTGATAGCATGCGGGTCGCCGAAAAAGAAAACCTACAAACTAAGGTGAGGAGAAGGGAGAGAGCTCGCTAATCACTAGGATCAATTGGGCAGGCGGATGTGGGCTGCAGGGATTGTGCGATCCTTCATGCCTCACTGCGGGGACAAGACCATTCACCGCTCCATGGTGAATGGCCTTGTCCCCGTCCACGCAGTGACTGCTAGTTTTCGTTCCCCGTTTTGGTGGAGGGAGGATGCTGGCTGAATGCTGCGATCGGGTAGGTGGGGGCTGCTGGACCACGCGATCGCACATGTTACCGGCTCACACTAGGAAGGAGGGAGTGAAAGGGAAAAAGATTCTGGGCCAAGGGGATGAAGAGGGAAAGAAAGAAACCCACAGCAAGAAAGAAAGGGGAGGACAGGCAAGTGAGCCAGATGCTGGAAGCAGGGGGGCAGGGAAAGAAAGAGGGAAAGAAGCTAGATGGGGTTGAAAAGAAGAGACACACTGGTATGGAAGAGGAAGATAGGGGAAATCTGGACACAGAAAGGTAACAGAAAGAGGGGAAATTATATGCATGGGGGCATAGGGACAGAGACATAAAGGGGATATGCCATGGAGATGGTATATGGACACAGGGGGGGCAATGCCAGATACATAGGGGAGATATTAGAAATGGGGAAAATAGGAAGTGACATGGTTTGTGGGGATGGGACAGGGACCGAGCTCGCAGGCTCCAGCGGCTTGCACAAATTACATTGTAACGTGCCATGAAAATAAGAGGGAGGAAGGTAGATAGATAGGCCACGCGAGAGGAGCTGAAGGGTGGTAGAAAGGAACAGATGGCAAAGGAGGGAGGGAAGGGTGGTGGTGGAAAGAAATGGAACAGACATTGAAAGAGGGTAGAGAAGAACCGACCCTGAATGGAAATGTGGAAGACAGAGTGGGGAGAAGACACTGGAAGGGAAGAAGACAGATGCCAGACAATGAGGGAGTGGAGGGAAGAAGATGGGTGCTAGACCAATTGGGGGGTGAAGGGAGAGGCACAGTAACAGCAAATGGAAGATGCAGAGAGAAGACACACAGTGGATGGAAGGAATTGAATGAGAAGATGTGGAAAGCAGAAACCAGACAACAAAGGTAGAAAAAAATTCTATTTATTTATTTATTTTTTGCTTTAGGATAAAGTAGTATATTAGTTGTGTTGATAAAAATTTATAAACAAAGCCCTGCCAGCTGAACATCTCTTTCTCTAGTTCAGCAGCCAGAACTTTGATTTATAAGGAAGGAATAAGCTAAATATTGCAGTACTAAGGCTTATATGGATGCTGCAGGGACGGTGACGGGTCGGTGAAGGGGATGGTGGTGGCGGTGAAGGGGATAGTGGGCCAGGGAAGGAGCAGTGACGGGGACAGATTTTTTCCCCGTGTCATTCTCTAGTTGGAGGTAATGCTGGAATCTGTCCACCTTATTTAGGCACAAGGATTTATATCATGCTTAAAATCCATTGTACATCCTGGCATCATATGTTATTCCATAAAGAGCACCTACCTTAGAGCAGCCTTTCTAGAATAGATCTTAGTGGCCATTTTTTGGGGGGGGGAACTTTAGTGTAACGCAGGGCAAAAAAGTCCAGGTGGAAAAGTGGTTACTGCTGCAAAAACTTCTTAAACTAAAAACCACAGTTAGCTCAGCAGCTAAGTTCGCTCTGCAGTGGCCAATTCAGTACTTCAAGAGGCAAACAAGAATCAGTGACTACCACCACTGAGCATCTCCAAGATGCCAGTGTTTATTCCACAAGCCTCAAAAATAAATGTATCTTAACAGGATAGCAAGGCTTGGGAACACCTAAACCAGTCCATATTAGAGTGTTCATGTCCTACACAATTTCTCAGGTCAAGTTTGTGCTTAGGCTCAAGGCCCAAGGCCTGCAAAATGAACCCTAAAAGTCCATGACTTTGAAACTTTTCAACTGTCCAACTGTTGGCAAAGAATAAAACCTCAATCCCCTTTCTTATTTAGGGCTATACTTTCCTTTAACTTGGATTTCCATAACCAAGCTGCTCCTGAGTCCAAGCAGATCACAGTTTCCTTTCAAGTAACTCATGGTACCAGAGCAAATGGTACCACTGGAGCTGCAAGTTCCCTACCCCACCCCTCCCTCCTACAGTTTGCACAAGTTGTGTTTACCAGATAAATAACTCCCTCAGTGGGGCACAAGACGCCTTTTTATGCTATAAAGTCAAAAAGGTACCTTGTTCGATCATGCAATGGCAGCATTTGGAGAATTATGGATGTGTGAAAGGTAGGTGCCTAACAGCGCTTAAAGCTACTTCCAGCATTAATAATGGCCTTAGACATTTTAATTGATTTTTCACTGGTACAGTCAATTACTGCACTATTTGAACCAATTAAAACAATTAAGGGCCTACTGCTGCCTAATTAACAATATCATTTACAGAATTTCTTACTAAATCTACAACCTCTGGCTCTGTCCAAATTCTGCCCATTGAGTGTCCCAGTACTTTCTGGACATTTCTGAGATGGTCAGAGGGAATACTCAGTAATAACATCCAGTTAGTGACACTGAATTATCTCACTTACTCGCAGTTTTCTGGTTGGCAGTGCCTGCTAACTTTGAATCTCAGCCAGTTAGCATTTTCAGCTTACAATGTATCTCAGCAAAAAGCCTGAAATCATTACAAAATATTGCGGTCCCAATTTTCTTGCACATCTTGGTGTTGATCGAGAGGAGCTGCAGACCAGGAAATGTGGCTGGCCAATAAATGGCATCAGGATGTGAGAGTGGAAACCTGGAGAAGGCAGTGAACAGGACAGAGCTTTGCAGATCAAGAACGAGACACTGAGAATAAGTGCACATGAGTGACTGAGAGAGATAATCAGAGTGACAGCTGTTTGAGAGAAGAAACTGAGTCAGCAAAAGGGGTACTGAGGAGCAAGTGTGAGGGAAAACTGTTCAGTCACTGTGCTCGATAGTTGAGCTGTGTGAAATCATTGCCAAAGGAGAGAGAAGCAGATATTGAAGGGAATTGACTTAGTAGAAAAAAAAGACTGTTCACCCTTTCCAAGGTGAAGAGAATGAGAGAGCACTCGCTAAAGTTAGAAGGGAAAAGATTCCATACAAATGTAAGGAAGTTCTTCTTCGCCCAGAGAGTGGTAGAAATTTGGAACGCTCTTCCGGAGGCTATTAAGAACATAACATAAGCAGTGCCTCTGCTGGGTCAGACTAGGGGTCCATCTTGCCCAGCAGTCTGCTCATGCGGTGGCCGATCAGGTCCAGGACCTGTATAGTGATCTCTATCTATACCCTTCTATCCCTTTTTTCTTCAGGAATTCATCCAATCCCTTCTTGAACCCTGATACCGTACCCTGTCCTATCACACCCTCTGGAAGTGCATTCCAGGCATACACCACCCTTTGGGTAAAGAAGAACTTCCTAGCATTGGTTCTGAATCTGTCCCCTCTTAATTTTTCTGAATGCCCTCTCGTTCTTGTAGTTTCTGAAAGTTTGAAGAATCTGTCCCTCTCCACATTCTCTATGCCCTTCATGATCTTGTAAGTCTCTATCATGTCCCCTCTAAGTCTCTGCTTCTCCAGGGAAAAGAGCCACAGTTTCTCTAATCTTTCAGCATATGAAAGGTACCTCTTATCAATTGCATCGCTCTTTTCTGAACCCTCTCGAGTATTGCCATATCCTTCTTAAGGTACGGCGACCAATATTGGATGCAGTACTCCAGGTGCGGGCACACCATTGTCCGATACAAAGCAGGATGACCTCTTTCAATCTTGTTGTAATGCCTTTTTTGATAATACTGTACCCAACATTCTATTCGCCCTCTTAGAAGCCACTGCGCACTATGCCGACGGCTTCATTGTGTTGTCCACTATAACTCCAAGTCCTTTTCTTGGGTACTTTCACCCATTACCAGCCCTCCCATCGTATAGCTGTACTTCAGGTTTCTGTTCCCTACATGCAAGACTTTACATTTCACTACATTAAACTTCATCTGCCATCTCCTCGCCCACTCTTCTAGCTTGTTCAAGTCCTTTTGTAATTCCTCGCAGTCCTTTTTAGTCCCAACTCCATTAAATAGTTTGGTGTCTTCTGCAAATTTTATTACTTCACACTTCGTCTCTGTTTCTAGATCATTTATAAATATATTGAAAAGCAGTGGTCTTAGTACCGACCCCTGTGGAACACCACTTGTGACCCTCCTCCAGTCAATGGCTCTTTACTCCTGCCCTTTGCTTCCTACCCACCAACCAATTTTTGATCCATCTATGAACGTCTCCTCCACCCTATGGTTCTTCAGTTTCCGTAGTAGGCGTATTATAGGGGAAAGCACCCTTCAGGGATTCAAGACAAGGTTGGATAAGTTCCTACTGGAACGGACCATATGCAAGTAAGGCTAGACTCAAATAGGGCACTGGTCTTTGATCTAAGAGTCGCCGCGTGAGCGGACTGCTCGGCACAATAGACCATTTGCCTGACCCAACTGCGGCAATTCTAGAACTAGAAATCATGGCCAAAGATGAGAACCTAGACGTCATAGCAATCACGAAAACGTGGTGGAACGAAGCAAACAAATGGGACATAGTACTGCCAGGGTACAAGCTCTACCAAAGAGACAGGACTCATCAGAAAGGGGGAGCAGCTTGTCAAGGAACCAACAAGAAGGACAGCTATACTGGATTTAATCCTCAGCGGGCTGGAAGGACCTACCCAAGAAGTGGAAGTAGTAGGACCATTGGGAAACAGTGATCACAACATGATCCGATTCAAAGTGGAAATAGAAATGCCAAAGGGGAGGAGAACCATTGCAACAACGTTCAACTTCAAGAAAGGGAACTATGACGCCATGAGGCAAATGGTAAAGAGAAAACTCAAGAACAACTCCAGGAAAACACAGACGGTGGAGCAAGCCTGGACCTTATTCAAGGACATGGTAAATGAGATGCAAAACCTGTATATACCCAGATTAGAAAAGGGAGCAAAAAGAATCAAACAAAAGACCTGGCATGGATAATCAATGAAGTTAAGAAGGTTATAGGAGACAAGAAAAAAATCATTTAAGAAATGGAAAAAGGATAAAACCAAGGAAATCTGGAAAAAGCACAGGAAACATCAAAAAGAATGTCACCGCATGGTCAGAACAGCGAAAAAAGAGTATGAGGAGAGACTTGCCAAGGAGGCACGGAATTTTAAACCATTCTTTCGATATGTGAAAGGAAAACAACCAGTGAGGAAGGAAGTGGAATCCCTGGATGAGGGAGGCAGGAAAGGAATGGTAAAGGAGGAAAAGGAGGTGGCAGACTAAACACGTTCTTCTCATCAGTCTTCACGAAAGAGGACACATCCAATGTGCCGAATCTGGAAAAAACCTTCAAGGGGTATCAAGAGGAAAAATTATTATCAATAGAGGTGAGCCTCGAAGACGTACTCAAACAGATAGATAGATTAAAAACTGACAAATCGCCGGGACCAGGTGGAATCCACCCGAGAATACTGAAGGAGCTCGGAGACGAAATAGCGGAGTTATTACAGAAGATTTGCAACCTATCCTTGAAAACAGGGGTAATCCCGGAGGACTGGAGGATAGCGAATGTTACACCTATCTTCAAAAAGGGATCCAGAGGCGTCCCGGGGAACTACAGACAGTGAGCTTAACCTCAGTTCTGTGGAAGATGGCCGAATCATTAATCAAGGACAGCATCAATGAGCATATAGAAAGAAATAATCTGATTAGAACCAGCCAGCATGGTTTCTGTAAAGGAAGATCTTGCCAAACGAACCTGCCGCACTTCTTCGAGGTGATAAATGAACAACTGGACAAAGGTGACCCCATAGACATCATATATCTGGACTTCCAAAAAGCCTTTGACAAGGTACCCCATGAGCTCCTGCTAAGAAAACTGTGGAACCACGGAGTGGAAGGGGATCTGTAATTGGCTGGCAGACAGGAAGCAGAGGGTAGGAGTAAAGGGACACTACTCTGAATGGGAAGCAGTTACGAGCGGTGTCCCTCAGGGACAACTGCTGTTCAATATATTCATTAATGACCTGAAAGTAGGGACGAAGTGCCGAGTTATAAAATTTGCGGATGACACAAAACTCTCCAGCAGGGTTAGAACTGTTGAGGAATGTAAAGAACTACAAAGGTACCTGAACAAACTGAGTGAATGGGCAAATAAATGGCAAATGTGCTTCAATGTAGAGAAATGCAAAGTCTTGCACATAGGGAAAGGAAACCCGATGTACAACTACAAGATGGGGGGAATGGTATTGGGGAAAAGCAACCTAGAAAGGGACTTGGGGGTTTTGGTGGACCAAACAATGAAGCCGGGTGCACAATGCGCAACAGCCTCAAAGAAGGCGAATAGAATGTTGGGCATTATCAAAAAAGGAATCACTACCAGAACCAAAGAAGTTATCCTGCCACTATAAGTCTCTATCATATCCCCTCGCAGTCTTCTCTTCTCAAGGGTGAATAAGCCCAGTTTTCTGAGGCGTTCTTTGTAGCTCAAATTTTCCATACCTTCTACTAGCTTCGTAGCTCGCCTCTGCACCCTCTCCAGCAGGGTCACATACCTTCTTTAGATAGGGAGACCAGTGCTGGACACAGTACTCCAGGTGTGGTCTGACCATTGCTCTGTAAAGCAGCATTATGACATCCGCCGATCTACTCGTGATTCCCTTCTTTATCATGCCCAACATCCTGTTTGCCTTCTTCGCCGCCGATGCGCACTGCGCCGACGGCTTCAGGGTCCTGTCAGGGTATCCCCAGATCCCTTTCTTGTTCACTCTTGCCCAATGTCACACCTAACATTTTATATTCATGTTCCTTGTTTTTCCTTCCCAGGTGCATCACTTTGCATTTCTCCATATTAAACTTCCTCTGCCACTTTTCCGCCCATTTCTCTAGCTGGTTCAAATCTCTTTGGAGTTCTTCAATGTCCATTAGTGACCCAACTGTCCGGCATAGTTTCGTGTCATCTGCAAACTTGATTATATTTCCTCTTCCAGGTCATTTATGAAGATATTGAACAAAACGGGCCCAAGAACCGAGCCCTAGGGCACACCGCTTGTCACCTTTTCCCAGTCCGAGAACTTCCCATTTATGCTTACCCTCTGCAATCTGTTCTCCAGCCATCTACCTATCCATCTTAGGATGTCCCCCTCTATTCCATGGCATTCTAATTTTCTCATAAGCCTTGTGTGTGGGACCTTGTCGAATGCTTTCTGAAAGTCCAAGTATATTATGCCCACTGGGTCTCCTCTATCGATGTGTTTGTTCACCTTCTCAAAAATTTGTAGCAAGTTCATCAGACATGATTTCCCCTTCCTGAAGCCGTGTTGACTGGCTTTCATCAGATCATGATTATCCAAATGTTGCACTATACTATCCTTGATTAGTGCTTCTACCATCTTCCCAGGAACCGACGTAAGACTTACAGGTCTATAGTTGCCTGGTTCTCCTCTCGATCCTTTTTTGAAGACTGGGATGACATTTGCTATCTTCCAGTCATCTGGTATTTGACCTGTTCTGTTTGACAAATTAGCAAGGAATTGTAATAACTCTCCTATTTCTACCTTAAGTTCTTTTAGGACTCTCGGGTGAGTTCCATCTGGTCCAGGGGACTTGTCACTTTTTAGTTTGTCGATCTGTTTGTATATCATATCCAAGTCCACATTTACTGTGGTGAGGCTATCCTCATCTTCTCCCTTGAATACTTTCTCTGCTTTGGGCAGTAATGCAGTGTCCTCCTTGGTAAAGACAGATGCGAAGAATAAATTTAGCCTATCAGCAATCTGTTTATCATCCTTAATGCACCCTTTTCTTCCTTGGTCATCTAGAGGGCCCACTGCCTCCTTAGCTGTTTTTTTCCCTTTTATGTATCTAAAAAAGGGTTTTAAGTTTTTTGCTTCTTGCGCTAACTTTTTCTCATAGACCTTTTTGGCGTCTCTTACCGCTTTGTGACAGCGATTAAGATTTTTTTTGAAAGCCATACCCCGTGCCCGCTTGCGTTACAACGGCTACGTCAACCCGACTGACACCCCACACGTCCGCACATAGTTGAAATTGATTCATGGCAGAGCCTAGAGAATGACAGGGGGAAAATTTTGTCTCCATCCCCTCCCAGTCAGCTGGGTCCCCATCCCCGCAAAGCACCTGATTCCATCCACACAAGCCTTTAATTGTTTTATATTGAACTTATTATATTAAAGTATAAAAAGAAACAATATTCTGTACAATTGTCAATTTATGAATCAGTGTCTTCTCCCCACTCTCTCTTCCCAATTTCCCTTCAGTGTCCTCAGCCCACTCTCTCCAGTTTCCTTCAGCGCACGCACATAAAAACAAGCACGTAATTTTATATCATTTTCATTCTATTCATTCATAGAAATTAAAGTCTAAATAATGCCAGTCACATAACAAAACATGATTTTACAAAAAGAATTCCCTGCACAGTCAAGCCTGCAAGGATTACTAGATGTCTTTCAGCAGCTTCCCTCCCTCCCCCCTTATCTTCGTGGCCAAGTCAAAATGATCTACCAACAATAAAATTTTAAAAACACAAAGCACACAGTATGCAGAGAAAATGTTAATTATCATTTATATTCAGCGGGTTTTCAAAGAGGTCAAGGCAAATGACTTTATGCAATGTCACCTCAGTAACAACTATACAAAAATAGACAAATATACCCCTCCCTTTTTATTAAACCGCAATAGCGGTTTTTAGCGCAGAAAATTGCGCTGAATGCCCCATGCTGCTCTCGACGCTCATAGGCTCCCTGTGCTAAAAAAAACTATTGTGGTTTAGTAAAAGGGGCCATTCTACCACAATTAGCTGACTCACCATACAATAAATAAATCTTTCCCCACTTTAAACTCCACACTCAATCCAATACTGTTGAATGGACTAATGCTTTATCAATGGACATTCAGAATCCACCTTTTCATAATAGAATTGGTGATATTATGTGGTACTCCTCATCATTCCATCTTTATATTAGACTTATTAATCTTTTTTTATAAAACTTTTTATTATAAATTAGAATAACTTATCTTTTATCATCGGGAAGGGGGGGCACAGGAAGCAGATTTTCGGGCACAGGACATGCTGGTGCTGATGCCGATGCGGAGGCTACACTGGAAGTAAGAAGAGGGTTCGGGTGGGTTGGGGGATCTCAGGTCGCGGCGGGGGGTGCCCGATGGCAGCGGGGGGGGGGGGTGCCCGATGGCGGTGTGGGGGGTGCCGGATCGCGGGGGGGAGGGTGCCGGTTCGCGAGGGGGCCTTCGGGGGGAGCAATGCCAGTTCTCGGGGGGGGGGGGGGGAGCAGCGCTGCTGGCCTCGGGGGGGAAAGGTGTGGGGGGGAAAACATATCAAAGCAAGTTTCCCTTACTTCCTATGGGGAAACTTGCTTTGATATACGAGCATTTTGGATTACGAGCATGCTCCTGGAACGGATTATGCTCGTAATCCAAGGTACCACTGTATCTTATTTGTATGTACACCAGCTGATACAGCATTGCAAACGCCCACCCGGGCAGGGTTGGTGCTCAGCAAGGGTTCCAAGCAAAGGAGGAGCTTGCAAGAGAGCGCAGTCATACAGCATATCCTTCACCAATGGCTTTGGGATCGGTGTGAACAACATGGGACAGTCATGGTCTCACTATTGGGGCTTGGTGACATGGCCGGTATTGTCGTTGTCTGTTTCATATTGGTTCTGCTGGTGGATCATGACTCACACACAGCACCGCAACTCAGGTGGTCAACAAATAAAGGTATGCATTCACAAGTGCAAGCTTCAGGAGCAAGACAAAAGAAAAACGATTAAGGAAGTTAAACTCATTTGTCAAATGGGTTTACAGTGATCTTCGGAATGATTGGTTTGACAAATGTTTCAGGTCATATGGCTATGTTTTGGTTTGTTCTTAACCTTTGGTAGTTTGGTAGGATCATAGGTAGATGATGTTGTAGTAGTCCAGCAAGCTTAGGATTAGTGATTGTACTAATAGTCTAAATAACGCAAAGTTGAACTATGGTTTATCGTACATAGTTTCCATAGCAGGTATGATTACTAAGAAGTCAGGTGGGCATCAAATGCCAGTTGCTGATTTAAGGTCACTTCTAGGAATTATGATAGGGTTAATGGAAAGTTTCTCCCTGGTAAGCTGATTGATGGTTCCTTGTAATTGTTCGTTGGGGTGGCAATAAATATGTTAGTCTCAGGGTTGGTTTTAGTTTGAAGTTTTCATCCATTGTTCTACTGATCGATGACGGATGAAATGAGTCTGATTTCAGTCGATAGTGTAGAGAAGGGGTGTATGATCATGATGTTATCAGCTTATATGTACATGTAGAGATTTAGTGGGGACAGTTCATGGCCTAGTCGAACAGTGTAGGTGATGTGGGGAGCCTTGGGAGTTGGTCCATGATTGGAGTAGACTGGTTCACTAATGACCTGGTGAAGCAAGTGGCCGGAGATGCCTATGGCATTTAGGCAGCTTAGTAGTATGTTGTGGTCTACTAGGTCAAATGTGCTGCTTAGGTCGAATTGTAGGACTAGTACATGATTCCTTAAACCGAGCATGAGGATGATTTAGTCCACAATGGAGGCTGTTTCAGTGTGGTAGTGTTTGCAGAATCCTGGCATATTTTATAAAGCTTGAGAAGTTGGAACAAGTTAGGGTTTTTAAAGGATTCCAGTACCTGTCTGCTGGGTTTTGGGGGTAGGGTCAATGCGGTAGTTGAGAGGGGAGTTTTGGAAGGAGGCTCCTAGTTTGAGAACTTTGTTTTGAAGATGTTAGTTGGGTTGAGGAAGATCTTTTGGAGGTGTTCTATTTCACATAGGGTGTTAATTAATCTGAAGAGTTCTTTGCTATTCATTGTGGAAAATCCTATTTTGTTAGAGTAGAAGGTAGATCATTTTCTTTGATGGTTCTCGTGTACTCATGTCTTGGATCTCCATATTGCGTTATCCTTTTCGCTCTTTGTTTTGTTCCATATTCTTGAGATCGCTAAATGACATTTTTCCTTTCATCAGTGCTCATTGGCCAGTCCAGCCTCATTCATGTCTCGTATAACAATATCAGTAGATTCATCATTCCTCCATATATGATTCTCATAGTTATACCTATGTCATTCCGTGTTGCGGAACTAAGGGCAACAGCTTCAGAAATAGATGGAATTGCAGGGGATAGGCTGGGTTATAAGGGTGTTAGGATGATGTTCCACTGTGGGTTGAGCTCTTTCCAGCTGAATGGTTTTGATTGCTTTCAAGCACGGTGGCAGATAATTTCTACATAGCCATCTATGATTTATTACATAAATTGTATAATTCCTTCCCCTTCCCCATGGGTTATGAGGTGAAGGGGTTATGTGGTTTCCCGGTATGTTAGGCAAAGCTAAGAATACTGTCCTTGCCGGGGGACTAGGTGCTTTACTCAGACTTTGGGGCAATAACCTTCTGGTGCTATAGTGGTGGTGCTATAGGGTGACACCTGCTCATCATCCAGATCCCCAGTAGTGGTAGTACCTGGAGGCAAGGTTTCTGGGGAGGTATGACTTGCTCTTGCGAGATGCTTAAGCATGGTTCACTGTCGCGCATTGCAGACAGTCCTGGGATGGGGGAGGAACATTTGAATCATACTTCATATTCCTTACTTGCTCTTGCCAGATGTTAAGCATGGGTCACTGTGGCACACTGCATTCAATCCTGGGATGGGGGATTGGATAGGAAGAAACATTTCTAGCATATGTCATATTTTCCTAACAGTTCTTTCATTTCAAAGTCTTTTCTCCACGAATCCTTATCAAGTCCATAGAGGAAGCATGTCCTTGTCTATCAGGCAATTTCATTCAGCTCCAGTATTTCAGCAGGTGTGCATTGCAGCAGGGGACATGTCTGTCCAGTGCACAGATACAAATTGGCCGGCAGGAGTGCTACAACAATTATTTAGCTTCCTCCTTATGGAAATAACCTAAATTTGGGATCATGTCCACTGTCCCAAACTAGGCCATTTTCTTCTGTTTGTCAGTTTCCGAGGACCGCAATTCTTCTTTTCTTCTGTTTATCAGCAGGCCTATCTAGCTTCTTCTTTTCTGGAAGTACCACGATTCCCCTGGATCATGTCCACCGTAGGCCGTAGGACCATTTTCTTCTGTTGGTCAGTTCTGAGGACCTTAGTTTTATCTGTTGCTTTGTTTATCATCAGGTCTACTATTCATAGTTTGTTAATGCTAAGGGCCACTGCATGAGGTCAGTCATTGTGGGGAACTCGCAGCAAGTGAGGTGTCACTACCACAAACTCAGTGTGGGTAACTCACGGCAAGTGAGGTGTCACTAAGATATAAGAATATAAGAATTGCCGCTGCTGGGTCAGACTAGTGTTACATCATGACCATCAATCCACTCACGTGGTGGCCCTCTGGTCAAAGACCAGCACCCTAACCGAGACTAGCCCTACCTGCGTATGTTCTGGTTCATCAGGAACTTGTATAACTTTATCTTGAATCCCTGGAGGGTGTTTTTTCCCCTATGACAGACTCCGGAAGAGCATTCCAGTTTTCTACCACTCTCTGGGTGAAGAACTTCCTCATGTTCATATAGAATCTATCCCTTTTCAATTTTCATTCTCCCTATCTTGGATACGGTGAACAACCTGTCCTTATCAACTAAGTCTATTCCCTTCAGTACCTTGAATGTTTCGATCATGTCCCCTCTCAATTTCCTCTATTCAAGGGAGAAGAGGCCCAGTTTCTCTAATCTTTCGCTGTAAGGCAACTCCTCCAGTCCCTTAACTATCTTAGTCGCTCTTCTCTGGACTCTTTCGAGTGATGCCGTGTCCTTCTTCATGTACAGCGACCAGTGCTGGACGCAGTACTCCAGGTGAGGGCATACCATGGCCCGGTACAGAGGTAAGATAACCTTCTTAGATCTGTTTGTGATCCCCTTCTTTATCATTCCTAGCATTCTGTTCACCCTTATTGCCGCTGCCACCACACATTGCGTGGACAGCTTCATCGACTTGTCAATCATAACTCCCAAGTCTCTTTCCTGGGAGGTCTCTCCAAGTACCGCCCCGGACATCCTGTATTTGTGCTTGAAGTTTTTGTTACCTACATGCATCACTTTACATTTATCCATGTTGAACCTCATCTGCCATGTTGATGCCCATTCCTCGAGCCTGATTATATCACATTGCAGATCTTTGCAATCCCCCTGTGTGTTCACTACTCTGAATAACTTTGTATCGTCTGCAAATTTAATCACCTCACTCATCATACCTTTGTCCAGATCATTTATAAAGATGTTGAAGAGCACGGGTCTAAGCACCGAGATCTGCAGCACCCCACTGGTGACGCTCTTCCAGTCCGATTATTGTCCATTTACCCCCACTCTCTGTTTCCTATGCTCGAGACAGTTTTTAATCCACGTGAGTATTTCACCCTCGATTCCATGGCTTGCAATTTTCTGAAGTAGTTGTTCATGTGTAACCTTGTCAAATGCCTTCTGAAAATCCAGATATACAATGTTGACTGGGTCGCCCTTGTCTATCTGTCTGTTTACTCCCTCAAAGAAGTGCATCAAGTTCCTTAAACACCATCTGCCTTTGCTGAAACCGTGCTAACTACTGCGAGTTGTGGCAGGTGTAATGCTTAATAGAAAGGGAGGGGAACCAAGACAAGTGGAGGAAGGGGAACATTTGGTAGGGGAATAGGATTGTGCTGCTCTAAAGTGAGTGCTCCTACTCCTTGCTGGCTGAGAGATCCCTCTTGGAATGAGAGGTAAGCAGAGGTGGACTATCGCTACCCCCAATCACTTGAATGGCGATCGGAGGTGGACAACCAATGGGGCCCTGGATGCTTGGACAGTGGCTTGGGCTAAGTGGGAGTAGAGCATTCACTTGAACATCTACTCATCTGCAGTGATGAATGGACCCCAGCTTGGCCCCCACTTGGTATGATGGTGTGCCCTACCCCGGAGGGTTGTTAGAAAGTTTAGGATAAGTTGTTATTTGGCAGGTTATTGATAGTTGAACATTGTTATTCATAGAATTATTTGGATTGTGTTGTAACCATGCTGCGGCCAAAATAAAAACTTCCTTATCGAAATTCAATCCTGGTCTCGGATTCTGATTGACGGGGGAGAAGAAGGGTAGACATCGGGGACTATAGTGAGACCTCCCCATCCTTGGGATCCATACCAACAGGATGCCACATGTAAGTATTCCCAGGGGCATAGTTTGTGCAGAACAGGGACAGACATACAGTAAACCTATGCATTTTATAAAAAATGTGAGAACATGGTTAGAGTGCACTTATATATTGAAACTAGCATCTGAGCAAACTCAACTGTGAGTGTAAGCATTTGCATGGTACAAAAAAAATAACTTGACAAATCAATCCTAAGCCTTATAGATCTTATTCTATAAAAAGTGACCCCCCCCCTGCTCTGTCTGGTAAATTCTGGCCTCACAAACATCTTTCCCAATCTAATTTCTATTAACTGCAGTTCAAACGGACAGTATTGTTTTTTGGTATAATTTTACAATCTATCAAGAATTCCAGTCAAATTAATATTTGGCACTCTGCTAATGAAAGCATAGCATCTGCAAAATTATACTTTTGCAAAAAGAAAAGAAAAAGAAAACTATATTTAATAGTAAATGCAAAGATCAGGAGAAAGCATCTCCTGAGGCTGAATCTTTGAACAATAGGGCCAAAGAACCACCACATGGAGTCTCTATAGACCTTGAATCTCAGTTAGAAATAGAGTTCACCTCCGTGTCTGCATTAGATTTTTCTGACTTCCTTCATGCTGTTTTGGAAGTATTTCAATATGTTATTATTTTTCTATCTGCAACTTAAAGTTAACATTGGGTAGAACTGCCAAGACTCACAGAATATCCTCCACCAAGTCTAAGACATAACTGAGGGGCAACAATTATAAGAAGAAATGCTGTTTCAGATCTTGAAAGATGGAATTTCATCCGCTTCTATTTCTAATAATGCTTTATGATGTGCTTTGGAAAACCACTGAGCAACCTTGTAAGCTAGAACTCAACTGGGGGTATTTACCAGGATATTACAAGGAGGGGGACATCATGATGGGGGTAATTGTAACTGTGAAACGTTTTTATGTAGATGGACCTGTGTCTTTCACAACTCCCTTAATCCATGGAAAAACCATGTAAGTACCATCTCTTTTAGCTCCCATCTGAAACGAACTGAACATCTAACCTGTACCCGATAGAGGCATCTTTAGATGCTGGAAACTACCCTGGGATTTTTCTGTGCATTTCACCTCCAGCATCCCTTGATCCTCTATGATGTCAGTGTTTATCAAAAGCTCCTTTTATCATAGATTTGCAAAGAAAAGTTATAAAATATTATTTTAAAATCAGAATGGATAAATCAATTGTTCACAGAGTTCCCTTACAGGTGATTTCTTAGCAGCCATTTAACATGATTTTATTAGCTGCCAACTTTAAATTGTTTGTTTCTTTGTCTTAGCAAATCCCTATTTTCTGAAATATTGAAGCATCAAAAATGTTAGATCATACCAAATGATTTAACTGCTGAGCAGTCAAACTGCACTACTCAGCTCCATCACTGATACTCAGTGGCAACCTACCCAGATAGCAGGAAAGGGGATGGGACAATGCATCACAATTCCTGGGATGCTACAAAAATACCATACTGTCTAACATAACATAATACAAACATTAATCACCTGTATTCATGTAAAAACTCCCATAGTTTTTAAAATTTCCCAAGTTGCCACACTTATGTGCAAATATATATATATTTTCATATTTAACATATAAGCATGCCATATTCCACCAGTTATTGTAATCTAATCTTGAAAAATCTTCCCAATTCAATAGTGTGGATTTAATAGTTATCATTGTTAGATTTTTTAAGTAACTGGGTTCTGTAAGTATCCAACCCAGTATCCATATGAAGAGCAGCTAGAATAAATCTGTGCACACTCTTACCGGCGTGTTCCATGATCTGTTTGTCCATGGTCAGCAAGAGTGTGCATGCGCGCTTACAACGGCCCCGCACTCGCAGTCTGGCTGGCTCCCTTACTAAAGTATTTCACGATGGCAGCTCTTCTTGCATCCGGTATAGTGTCCAAAGCTTCTCTGAAGGCTAGCTCCCATGAAAATGTTATTTTTCTGTTCAAAGCCATGGCGGCAGCTTCTCTCAAGAGCCGCACCAGCGTTGAAAACCTCTCTGTTGTCAGAGATAAGGCTTCCGACGCTGGTGCGCCTCTTGAGAGAATCTGCTGCCGTGGATTTGAACAGAAAAATAACATTTTCATGGGAACCAGCCTTCAGAGAAGCTTTGACACAGGGCTGGATGCAATAGGAGCTGCCATCGCAAAACGCTTTAGTAAGGGAGCCAGCCAGACTGCGAGTGTGGGGCCATTGTAAGCACAGATCGGTCGAGGAGCCGCCACTGCCCACGGCTTTGAAATTTGACAAGGAAGCCGGCCAGAAAATAAAATAAATGATGCTGCCCTGCTGCACAGGGAAAGGGGCGGGGGACTTCTCAAATGTAAGGTGGCCCGGCCTACCAAAAGCCCCAAAGATGCATGGTTTGCAGGTAAGGGAGAAGGGTTCCTAATGGACAGTGGGGAAGGGATACTGCTGGACAGGGGGAGCAGGGAATGGTGGGGGTGCTGTAGGACAGGGAGGAGGAAAAAGTAAGGGAGAAGGGCTGCTAGCACCCGTTAATGTAACGGGCTAAAAAACTAGTTTGATAAGATAAAAGTTCTGATATAGTAAGTAATGCAGATATAGTTGACCAACCCTTATCCCAATATGCAGTCCCATAAGGAAAATTAAAAAGAAAACACAGTTTAGAGTACCCTGCCAGATTTAGCTGGCAGGGTCATAACATTAGCTGAACTGAGTAAGAGGACAGGTTAAGGTTAGAGGGTGAGGGGGTGTGTGTGCGGGAGGAGGGTGAACTGATATGAAAGATAGAAGAGGTGCGGGATTGGTGGAAATAGTTGTTAGGAAAGGGATAGTTGACTGAAGGATAGGGATTGGTTAATCGGAGTAGAGTTTGGAATATTGAGGTAGAGTTATTTTGACGGTTTAATTCATTTTAGGGTTTTGGTGTGGGAGAGGGTGGATGTGAAGGAGGAGGGGTGGAAGGAGTATTTCCCTCCCTCCCTCCCTGTAGTGGTCTGGGTTAGCTGATGATTTTCGGATAGGGTAAAGGGTGGGGGGGGGTGAGATGTGGTGGGGTGGGTCATTCGCAGCTGGGAAAAGGGAAGTGTGCATAAAACATGGGGGATATTGTTTGATGTGGCTGGAAGGGGAATTGAATACATGTGATGGGGGAAATAAAAGAATTACTCATGGGCGTCACCGCCATGAGTTGGGGGTGTGTGTGACCTGACAATATCGTGGGTCATGCTATGGGGTAAAGTGGCAAGGAGTTGCCTGAGGGGATGAGCTAGTTTCATCACTGAATAGCTCATGGGGGGAGGGGTGGGAAAAGAGGGGTTTCTGGTCCAGCCAATTTTACTGGGGTGAAATGTTTCCAATATAAGAATTAATTGTTGAAATGTTTAAAGTTGGGGTTATAAATAAAGCTGCGGCCAAACATTTTCCAGTTAAGCAGTGTCGGTGATTTATTAAAGTAAATGTATTAGAGGTTGACTGGAGATGATGAAGTGTGAATGCTAATGTTAGGATACATGTGAATCTAATGAAAGCAGTACCTTCTCTAATGGTGTTTGAAGTTTATAAGTGGGCAGTTTGATAACTATCTATGTCATGACTCTAGTGTATGTTGAGAGTGAGTTGAAGTTTGTTAGGTCTTGAGACACAATGTTTATTTTAATGGAAACTGCTTAGAGCACATGTGTCAAACACAAGTCCCGTGGGCCGAATCCAGCATTACTAGTCTTTTTATGTGGCCCATGGGTATGCTTCTTAACTTCCCCTTCTCAGAGCGTGTCCTCTCTCCTGCGCTGGTCCAATGTCACCATCATGCCAGAAAGTCTGCCAGCTGTGGCAGCGATTTTGCTGTGTTGTCCATGGCTCCCCCTCCTGCTTTCCATCCACCGCGGTCCACCTGGGCGGAAATGGGAAGTTGCGTGTCATTGGAGACAGACCGCCATGTACAATACTCCTGAATCACTGAGGCCAGCAGAGTCCTCAGCTTGGCAGCAACATCAGACTGGCACTGGAGGGAAAGACATGCTGGGCTGTGAGGAGAAAGGGATAAGTGCTGGAGGGAAAGGCATGATGGGCTGTAAGGAGAGAGGGACTGGTGCTGGAGGGGAAGACAAGCTGGGCTGTAAGGAGAGGGACTGGTGCTGGAGGGAAAGGCATGCTGGAGAGAAGGAGAGAGGGGCCGGTGCTGGAGGGAAAGGCAAGCTGGACTGTGAGGAGAGCGGGATGAAGGGAGAGAGGTTGGACCTGCAGTAGTATTGAGAAAGAGGGAAAAAGATACTTAAGGGAGAACCTTTGGGAAGAGAAAGGGAGAAATGGTGGACCTGGGGGAGGGAGGGAGGCAGCAGACAGAGGGAGAGATGGGATGGGGGCATTTGGGAAGAGAAAGGGAGAGAAGTTAGATCTGGAGATGGAAATTGATAGGTAGCTGAAAATTTAAAAAGGAGAATGATGAGAAAGAGGGCAAGATTTATATGGATAGAGGTAGAAAAGTAAAAAGGAGAAAAGTTGAAAGGGAAAAATCAATATTTGGAGACAAGGACTGGAACAAGAGAGAAGAGGAAAAAAATGGACAACAGACACTAGGAAGAAAATTAGAAGATAGACAAAATCAGAAAGAGAAACTGGGACTAAAAGCAAAATGACCAGACAACAAAAGGTAGAAAAAATAATTTTATTTTCCATTTTGTGATTACAATATGTTGAATTTGAAATGTGTATCCTTCCAGAGCTGGTGTTAGACAGCAAGCATGAACTAGTACCTATTTATTTTGTAACTGGCATGGGATTGGAGAGGTTGTATCCCTATATTTCTACTAAGACTAACCCCCTACTTTGCTGGCACGCAGTGTGGATTTTGGCGCCGGCTGCGGTAATTGATCTGACGCTCACTGAAGTCCTGTGAGCATCAAAGCCACCACCGGTACTTGGGCCCACGCTATGCATCAGCAAAGGAGGGGATAAGTATCTTAATAAAAAAATCCAGCCCATGACTTAGCCTATGTTTTAGATTGTGGCCCCTTATGTGATTTGAGTTTGACACCCCTGGCTTAGAGTATAGATAGTATATAATTGTTTTTAAATAAATAAATAAAAATATATGGTTGGGACTGCCTTTCTGTGGTTGCAAAGTGCTTTACATACTGTATACAGCTACTTTTTTTGTACCTGGGGCAACAGAGGGTTAAGTAACTTGCTCATAGTCGGAAGGAGCTGCAGTAGGAATTGAAAATTGAACCCAGTTCCTCAGGCTGCTGTACCACTAGGCTACTCCTCCACTGCACTGAATATCACTACAGACCACTGTAGCATAAAGAGTTGGAGAAATCCTAGAAGTTATCCAGGTATTCATCCACATTGAATATTGCCAATAACTAGATTAAGTACCAGGAGCTATGAGGTGCCCAGGTAATCAATTCCAATACCTAGAAAAAATCCAGGGCTGAATATTTGGGCACAAATCAGGCCATGACCTGACCCTCTCTGGCTGAATATTGGGAGGAAAGTTGATGGTTAATTTTTTTTTTTTTGCTTGTTTTAAAATTATATTGAAGTTAGACTATATACAGTACAGTATATGGACCTTTTTTTTCTTTAACTCATATATTATTGAGGAGACTTTAAAAAGTACCATTAAAAAAAAACCTAAAAAAAATTCTGGTCTTTATACAGTCCTTAATTCTTTAGTTGCTGACTACTGTCAGCTAAATTAAACCTCAGTATTTAGTCTCATATCCAAATAGCTAACAACCCCTTCCCTTTACTAAGCTGCAGAGGTTTCTACCACAGCCTGGATCACTAAATGCTCCGACACTCATAGGCTATTCTCAAAAATGTAATACTTCCTCCTCTATTTTATACTAAGACCCTCTAAACTTTCTCTATACTGTCCAGTAATCCTCATTGGAGTTCCTTCTCTATACCATTTCCTGTAAACCGTGCCGAGCTCTACGTTTGTGGAGATGATGCGGTATACAAACTTAAGGTTTAGTTTAGCTTAGTTAGGAATTTTATGACCATTGTACCAGTGTCAAAGCATTTAATGTGGCTTAGTTAAAGGGGGGAAATAATGTAATGATTGTTTGTTTTATTGTGCAGTTGTACATGCCTAGTTTGCTATATGTACACCAGCACTAAATGCAACTGCATCTGAATCATTTTAAGTTCATCCTCTTTCAAATCACTTTGAATATCAACCTATATAGCATATAAGTATCTTGCATATTTTGTCTGACATTTAATGCCATTCCAGGTTTCTACCAGTAAATTACTTCAACTTTCTGGCCTTTGTTTATGCCATTGAGGAAATCAACAACAACTCTGAGCTCTTACCCAACCTCACTCTGGGGTTCCTTATACATGAGTCTTACAACAATCCCACCCTAACACTTCAGGCTGCCATGAAAATATTTTCAGGAGGGGAATTTTGGGTCCCTAATTACAGCTGTAAAACATCTGGCACACTGGCTGCAATAATTGAAGGTCTTCCAGCAGAAGAATCAATCCATATGTCCAGTATGTTCAATATATACAACTACCCACAGGTGAGGGGAATTGTCAATGTTCTTTTAACCCTATTATAAGACCTGACCTACGGAACATGATCCTTTTTCAAAATAAAGCCAAAATTTTATTTCTGGACCAGGAAAATGAAAACTGATGGTAGCAGAGGATGGTAATTTTACACCAAGTTGCCAAGGCAGGAAGTCCAACTCGGTGCCAAATTGGGGCCTATTTTTTAAGGTATATCGATGACTATGATAGTGATTCTATAGCAAGGGGTATAGGACAAAGGTAAAACAGATGTCTATTTTAAACCTATTCTATAAAAAAAGGTCAGCAACATATTTTTATTTTTTTAAATATAAGCATAAATGGTCAAAATGCCTAAATACGTAATGATTTGCTCCTAAATATTTAGTAAATTATAACATTCCATAATATGCATATGGACCGTATTTGTCCATTCTGCTCATTTACACTCTCACCAACAGAGAATTCATTTCAAAAGCATGACCCATATATTTCCAATAGTCAGCATTCTATAAAAAGATACATTTATACAGGTACATGATTAGGAAAAAAATGAACATGTGTTCTTGCATCTAGATCTAGGTGGCTTCCTCATAGAATTACCCCATAAGTGTTTTAATAAAATAGCTTCACAAATCTGCAACATTGCACAAATATGTATTTATTGATGTAATATGCAGGGGAAAGTTTAAAAAGTCATCCCCCCACACATTAGAACATAGGAGAATAAGAGTTATTATACTGGGACAGAACTAAAGTCCACTAAGTCCTGTATTCTGTTTCCAACAGTGGTGGTAGATAAGTGGGTCTAGGGAATTCTAGAGGTGGTTTGGGGAGCTCACCATGACCTATAAGGGAGCTGTAGTGAGGAAAAGACATGGCACCCTTTTTGTGAAGTTCACAGCAGTGCCCTGTAAGGTACCCCACTATTTAGGTGCCATGTCTGGGTGTTCAGTCCATCACTTTGCAGACCCCTCCCACGTCCAACATGGCTTAGTCTAGGCATTTTTGACTTGGACGAAAAGTTGGCCGAAAATGTGGTATAAAGATGTACGATTTAGTGACTTGGATGATCAAATCAACAGGACATATAGTTAGACAATTTTAAAAACGGAAAAAAAATTTGGACGTATTTTTCAAAAATGTGTCCTAAGCAATTTTTTACTTTGGACGACTTGCGACTTGGACGAAAACAGACTTAGATGTTCCTTTCGATTATGCCCCTCTGTGTGAATAAATATTTTCTCTGGTTTGTTTTAAATCTACTACTTAGTATTCCACTCCACTCAGTAATTTATAGATATCTTCCCTGAGCAATCTCTACTCCAAGCTGAAGAGTCCTAGCTTCTTCAGCCTTTCCTCATAGGGAAATCATCCCATCTTCTGTACCATTTCCATCACACTTCTCTGTACTTTTTCTAATTCTACTATATCATTCTTGAGATGTGGTGATTAGAAATGCACACAGTATTCAAGGTGCAGCCACACCATGGAGCAATACTAGGCCATTATAACTTTTTTTTTTTTCTGTTTTCCATTCCTTTCCTGATAATTCCTAATATCCTATGTTCTTTCTTAGCTGCTGTTACACATTGAGGGTTTTAAAGTATGCTCAATGATGACACCTAGATCCTATTTCCCATATGTTAAACTTTGCACTTTCTTACCATAAACATCATCTGCCTTGTTGATGCTCAGTCTTCCAGTCATGAAAGGTCCTCTTGCAATTTTTCATAATTATTTTGAAATTTAACAACTTTGAGCAACTTTGTCTCATCAGCAAATTTAATTATCTCACTAGTTAATCCCATCTTTAGATCATTGATAAATATATTAAAAAGCTGTGGTGCCAGCACAGACCCTTGGGAAACCCCCACTGTATATCCTCTATTGGAATATTGACCATTTAACTATACACTCTGTTTTCTGTCCTTTAATTAGTTCTGAATCCTTAATAGGACATTATCTCCTATTCCATGACTTTCTAATTTCCTCAGGAGTCTTTCATGAGGTATTTTCTCAAATCTTTGAAAATCCAGATACACAATATTGACTAGTCTAACTTTATCCACATGTTTATTCACTCCTTTGAAAAAAGGTAGTAGATTGGGGTGGAAAGATTAAGAACATAAGAATTGCCGCTGCTGGGTCAGACCAGTGGTCCATCATGCCCAGCAGTCTGCTCATGTGGCGGCCCCCAGGTTGAAGACCTGTGCCCTAACCGAGACCAGCCCTATCTGCATTCGTTCTGGTTCAGCAGAAACTTGTCTTTGTCTTGAATCCCTGGAGGGTGTTTTCCCCCTAGAACAGCCTCCGGAAGAGCGTTTCAGTTTTCCACCACTCTCTGGGTGAAGAAGAACTTCCTTATGTTCGTACGGAATCTATCCCTTTTTAACTTCAGAGAGTGCCTTCTCGTTCTCTCTACTTTGGAGAGGGTGAACAACCTGTCTTTATCCATTAAGTCTATTCCCTTCATTATCTTGAATGTTTTGATCATGTCTCCTCTCAGTCTCCTCTTTTCAAGGGAGAACAGGCCCAGATTCTCTAATCTCTCACCGTACGGCAACTCCCCCAACCCCTTAACCATTTTAGTCACTCTTCTCTTGACCCTTTCGAGTAGTACCATGTCTTTCTTCATGTATGGCGACCAGTGCTTGATGCAGTATTCCAGGTGAGGATGTACCATAGCCCGGTGCAGCGGCATGATAACCCTCTCTGATCTGTTCATGATCCCCTTCTTAATCATTCCTAGCATTCTGTTTGCCCTTTTCGCTGCCGCTGCGCATTGTGCAGACAGCCTCATTGACTTGTCGACCAGTACTCCCAGGTTTCTTTCCTAGTACTGCCCCGGACATCTTGTATTCGAGTGTGGGATTTTTGATACCAACATGCATTACCTTACACTTATCCACATTGAACCTCATTTGCCATGTCACTGCCCATTTCTCGAGCATGGTTATGTCACGTTGCAGATCTTCACAATCCCCCTGCATCCTTACTACTCTGTATAGCTTCGTATCGTCTGCAAATTTAATCACCTCACTTGTCGTACCCATTTCCAGATCGTTTATGAATACGTTGAAGAGCACAGGTCCAAGTACCGATCCCTGCGGCACCCAACTGGTGACATTCTTCCAGTCCGAATATTGTCCATTTATCCCACTCTCTGTTTCCTATCTGCTAGCCAGTTTTTAATCCACTTGAGTATTTCACCCTCTATTCCATGGCTCTCATTTTTTCGAAGTAGTCCTTCGTGCGGAACCTTGTTGAACACCTTCTGAAAATCCAGATATACAATGTCAACCGGGTCTCCCTTGTCTATCTGCTTGTTTACTCCCTCGAAAAAGTGCAGCAAGTTCGTCAAGCAAGATTGTCCTTTGCTGAAGCTGTGCTGACTGGTCCTCATCAGTTTGTGTCTGTCAAGGTGATCAATGATGTGGTCTTTTATCAGCGCCTCTATCATCTTTCCCGGTACTGAAGTCAGACTTGCCGATCTGTAGTTTCCCGGATCTCCTCTCAAAACTTTTTTGAAGTTCGACGTAACATTCGCCACCTTCCAGTCTTCTGGAATCCTTCCCGATCTAACCGACAGATTGGCTATTAGTTGAAGCAGTTCAGCTATAGTCCCTTTCAGTTCTTTAATGATCCTCGGATGGATGCCATCCGGTCCTGGGGATTTATCACTCTTAAGCCTATCAATCTGCCTGCATACTTCTTCTAGACTAACTGTCAACCTTGTCAGTTTCCCTTCTTCGCCTACAGCGTATAGCCTGTTGGGTTCCAGTATGTTGTGTATGTCCTCTTTGGTAAATACAGACTCAAAAAATGTGTTCAGTTTATCAGCGATGGCTTTGTTCTCCCTTTATTCCATTATCAACCAACTGTCCCACCGCTTCCTTTGCGGGTCATTTCCCCTTAATGTATCGAAAGAAAGGCTTGAAGTTTTTTGCCTCCTTGGCTATTTTTTCCTCGTAGTCTCTTTTGGCCCCTTTTACTGCTTTATGGCACTTACGTTGATGCTGTTTGTGCTTTTTCCAGTTTTCATCCATTTTTTACTTTTTCCATTCCTTAAATGAAGTCTTCTTGTCTCTGATCGCTTCCTTCACTGCTACAGTGAGCCACGCAAGTTCTTTGATCTTTTTCCTCTTGGCTCCTTTGTTGATATGTGGTATATATAGATTTTGTGCCTCGGTGACTGTGTCCTTAAAAAGGGACCATGCCTGCTTTAGCGTTTTAACAGTGCTTATCCTCATTTTGATCTTTTTCCCCACCATGAGTCTCATCCTTTCATAATTTCCTTTTCGGAAGTTCAGCGCCGTGGCTATCGTTCTGGATCTATGTTTCGCTCCTGCATCTATGTCGAAGCAGATCATATTGTGATCACTGGTTCCCAATATCCCCTCTACTTCTACATCGTGTGCCTGTCCTTGTAGTCCATTTAAAATTAAGTCCAGAATTGTATTTCCTCTCGTGTTTTCCTTGACAAGTTGTTCCAGGAAGCAATCGCCTACAGCATCCAGGAACTTGGTCTCTCTACCGCAGCTGGAGGTGCCTAGATTCCAGTCTATTCCTGGGTAGTTGAAATCACCCATGATAACTGTGTTGCCTCCCTTGCAGTTGCGTTTGATCTCATCTCTCATTTCTCCATCCATTTCTTCGGGCTGCCCTGGGGGTTGATAGTAGATGCCGATTTTCATTTCCAATCCATTTGCTCCCGTAATTTTGACCCATAGAGACTCTAACTTATTCATACTTTCAGGCATGTTCTCTCCAGTAGATTCGATTCCCTCTTTGACATATAGGACAACGCCCCCACCTTTGTGACCCACTCTGTCTCTGCGGTATAATTTGTATCCCGGAAGCACAGTGTCCCAGGTGTTTTTTTCGGTCCACCTTGTTTCCGTGATGCCGATGATGTCAAAGTTATTCTGTTGTGTCATAGCTTCTAATTCGCCCATCTTGTTCCTTAGGCTCCTTGTGTTCTTGTATGTACACTTAAGTATGTGGCCTGTTTCTTTCTTGCATTTCCTTCCCTCTTGTGTCCTTTTAGATCTGTCTTGCCTGAGATCTGGTGAGTCTTCTCCGCTATCTTTCTGCACAGTATCCTCCGGGTATACCGGTTCCCAACCATCGACTCTCTCACTCGAGCGACTGTCAGCTTTCCCCTTCTTCCTAGTTTAAAAACTTCTCAACTTCTCTCTTGATGTTGTTTGCCAGAAGCCTCATTCCATCTCTGCTGAGGTGGAGTCCGTCCTTCCTGTATAGCTTGTTCTTCCCCCAGAATGTTGTACAGTTGTGCACAAAGTGGAATCCTTCTTCCTCACACCAGCGCCTCATCCACGCGTTGACTGCTTGCAGCTCCATCAGCCTCTTCTCATCTGCTCTGGGTACCGGCAGGATCTCCGAGAATGCTAACCTCGGTGATCTGGTCTTCAGCTTCCTTCCTAGCATCCGGAACTGTTCCTTCAGTACTTCCCTGCTGTAATTCCTGTTGCTTACATTGTTAGTTCCCACATGGATCACCACCGCCGTATCTTCCTCTTTCACGCTGTTGATGATCCTGTTGATGCGGCTCACTATGTCTTCTATCTTGGCTCCTGGTAGGCAAGTCACCAGCCGATCCTGTATTCCTCCTGCTACGTGGCTGTCAACTTGCCTGATGATGGAGTCCCCCACGATGATCGCTGTCCTGTCTGACTTCTCTGGCCTCTCCAGCCTCAGGTCCGTGTCCCTGGTGTACGCCCATCTCTCCAGCCGTAGGTCTGTGTCCTCTGTGTACTTCCATCTTCCCTCAACCTGGTGATGTCTTGCATCTTCCTTTGATTTCCCTTCGCTGTTTCCAGGTGCCACTGCTATGTCACCCATTTCTTCCTTGTGTTTGTCCTCTAGGTGGTCCTCACTCACTGTGGGTGTGTCCCGGCTGTTCCGGGTGATTCTCCATGGCCTCTCTGTATGCCTCCTCGATGAATTTCTCTAACTCTCAGACTTCTTTTTCAGTGGTTTCCTCTGTCTTGAAGTTGTCTGCATCTCTGTCCTCCTCCTCCACTGCTCGAAGTGCCTCTAGTTCCAGGAGTCTAACTTGTTTCTTCAGGTGCTCCAGTTCCCCGCATCAAGTGCATACATAAGACTGCCTCCCAGAGTGGAGGTAGTCATACATATGGCAAGTGGTGCAGAAAACTTGGTAGCTCAACATCCTGTTTCCGTCCGCTGCTTTCATTGCTGTCCGCTTGCTGGTCCGTATGAAGTGGCTTCTCCCTCCTTGCTGGTGCGGCTGCTGGTGTCTCCTCTCTGTTCTGCTTGCTGGTGTGGCTGCTGGTGTTTCCCCTCTGTTGGTGTGGCTGCTAGTGTCTCCCCTCTGTTCTGCTTGCTGGTGTCTCCCCTCTGTCAGTGTGGCTGCTGGTGCTTCCCCTCTGTTCTGCTTGCTGGTGTGGCTGCTGGTGTCTCTCCTCTGTCAGTGTGGCTGCTGGTGTCTCCCCTCTGTTCTGCTTGCTGGTGTGGCTGCTGGTGTCTCCTCTCTGTTGGTGTGGCTGCTGTGGCTGCCCTTCGCAAAGATACTCTCGCTAAGACGAACGCCTTTAATGCGTGCCTTTGACGCATGCCGAATGTCTGCGCGCTGTTGGCCCCTCCCCTTTTAAGGGGGAGCTCCGTATCCGAGTGCTGATGTCAGAGAGATGGGCAGAGCTACCTCTCGCTGCTGGCCCCTCTTGCCTGCCTTCTCCTCCTGCCCTTCTCCTCCTCCTCCCCTCACTCTGATATGCAGCTGCTGGTTTGCTGCTTTCACTCCTGTCTCCTCCCGACTTCTGCCTGCTCCCTGCTCATGCGGTGTTCTGCCGCTGGCCCCTCCCTTTGTAAGGGGGAGCTCCGGATCCGAGCGCCGACATCAGAGGGGTGGGTGGAGCTACCTTTCACCGCTGGCCCCTCTTGCCTGCCTTCTTCACCTGCCATTCTCCTCCTCCTCCCCTCACTCTGATATGCAGCTGCTGGTTTGCTGCTTTCGCTCCTGTCTCCTCCCTGCTCCTATTGATTAAATCCATGTTTGCTTTGTCTCTTCAATTCATGCCTATGTACATGTTCTGTAATTTTGTTCTATATAATAGTTTCTAACCACCAAGTTGAAAGACAATCTTATTCCATTCAACATATATTTTGTAGTGTAGCATAATATCAGGCTCATTTTCAAAAAAATGATAGATATCCAAAACACAGCATAAACTGATATTTGGATGTCTTACTAGACAAAACGTCCAAGTGGGCATTTTCAACATTGACTTTCTGGATGTATTTCTAGTATTTTTGTCTCCAGTGTGTCTAAATATTAAGAGCATGTTTTGGGTGGGATTAGGGTAGGATTAGTACATGGAAATTCAACAGGGATAATCAAACCTTTAAGGAAACAGTATTATACGTATGGAGGTAGACTTGTTTCAAACATGCATAAGGGTCTAAAAGATATCCAAGTTTCAAGTTTGAAATTTTATTTTAGTTTGATGATTTGCTTATTTAGTTTACTAAGCGACTCTACCCCCAATTGCCCGCTGACTTATGTGTGATCTCTCTGCCGCCGCACAGCGGCGGCACGCTGTGGACTCCACCCCCAATTGCCCGGTACATGTATTATTTAAACAGACTCTTTGCGGCTCAGCTGAATGGTAATTCCTATGCCAAGATCAGCTGAATGGCAGGGACAGCCACAATTCCTTTCTCCCTCCAAACCCCCAGCCCCATCCACAAATAGACACTTTCCTCAAGTCCTACAAGCCTCCCCCAACATACCTGATATCCCCAAACACCCAAAATCATCCCATCACAGATACCCTACATCAGCCAACATCACCCCATCATTGATACCCCCAATATCTCTGACACCCTCCAATATTGCCTATCATCCCATCACTCACTACCCCAATATCACTGACACCCTCCTATATAATCCATAACTCTATCACTGACAACTCCCAATATCACTGATAACCCCAATGTCACCTGATACCTCTAACATCACTGATACCCCCAACATCACCCCATCACTAACACCCCCTGATATCACTGATACCCCCAATATCACTGACATACCCAATATCACCTGAGACCCCTGACATCACTGATACCCCATGATATCACCTGACTCCCCATCACTGACACCTCTGATATCACCTGACCCCCATCACTGACACCCCTGACATCACTCAATACCCCCATCACTGACACTTCCAAACATCACCCATCACCCCCATTCCTTCCAATGAAAAATCAGCAAGAGGGAAGCTCACTTATGTTTGACTTGTTCTTGCTGTACACTGCCTTGCATGAATTCCTTTTGTAAATAAGTTTGGGAGTCCATTTGTTTGTTGGCTAACATTCAAGAATAGTTAACCATAAATATTCTTTTGGGCAGACTAGATCTAAAGGTCCCAATCACAGATGAAATGGCTAAATTACTGTGAATTTTACTTAATTTAGCAATAAAATCAATTCTTAGTTATTGAAAAAAAATTTTGAGGGTAGAATATATCACTTGGTGGAATTCAGTATGTCTCATTGTTAAAGGGCTTTTGCTGAAAAAGGGATAGTTTGCACACATATCATAAAATTTGGAAACCGCTAATAAAATAGTGACATAACAAATTTATTTTGTTGAAATTTATTAATGTACATCCATGCTGTTTACAGCTAAATGGTTAACAAAATACACATACATAGTTGTAACACATAATAAAATAGACATACAAACAAGCCTTAAAATTCATAGCTAAAAAATACTAACATAGTTTTGAATAGAAACAGAGATTAAAAGACAGATAAAATTAATAGCATGTCATAGACAGATTAATAACGTAACTGTGGATCATAAACAGTTCATCAAGCTTACCAAAAAAATATGTCTAAAAGAAAGTGTCAATAAATAACTTTGTTTTAAGTAATTTTCTAAACATACCCCTCTCATAACAGTTCTGTATCCGTCCTACCAAAGAGTTTGAAGTCTTAATTCCTGCACAACAAAAGGCCTTTTTGCCAGTATCAACCAACCATGGATTTACAGTCGTCTTCAGCAAGGCCATACTTTCAGAACACAAAATTCTTTTTTGAATATAAGCAGATATGTTATTTTTAATTAATTCTGGAATATTTCCATACAAGAATTGGTGACAAATCATTAAAACTTTGTACTGTATTTTGAAGGCAACTGGTAGCCAATGGAATTTTTGGAGGTGAGGCAGAATATGATCATATTTAGACAAACCCATTTTCAATCTTGTTGCCGCATTCTGTGTGACCTGTGTCACAAACCCTCTGCAGCGGCGGGCTGTCGTGTGACAAACACAAGGATTCTGGCGTGTCCCCTCTAACCAGGGGTACCTTCAGGACTTTTCAGGTGGCTCTAGGCGACCGCCTAGGCCTATGAGAGACAAAGCAAGCAAAGAGTTTCCAAATATCACCAGTGAAACCAAGTTCTTCAAATAGGAATATGATGTTTATTCTGACCAGGTGGTCAAAAAGATGTAACATAAAATAAAGAACACTTTTGCATGTTTTCCAAAATAAAGTTAATTGCAAAAATAAAGCTTTAACAAAACAGCAACTTCCTGTAGTTGGTTATTCCTGGAATCATGTGCTCTGACTCAGGATTGCTTTACCCTGGTGTTCACTCATAATTCAAACTTTCTCTCAGTATTAATATCAGAGGCATGTAACAGCAGATTTCAGCAGCCAAATAAAGTTTGAAATAAACCTTTGCTGTAAATCCAAATTAAACCAAACTCTTTAGGCAATATAGCTACAGCACACTCTTGCAACAGTTCAGCTTTTCCCTCAGCTCCCTCGTGCAGGCAAAACACACAGCTGAGAGAGATAAGCTAATTAGCTCCTCAGGAACGGGAGTCACAGCAGGATTTCCAAAGTTCAAAACCACAAACTTAAATATTCTCTCTTGAGCTTCTTGTTCCCAAACTTGACTTTAAATCACTTCCATAGTTTAGGATTCCGGTAAGTATTATTCCTAAACTCAAAAATACTCATAAAGCCCAAACCTATCTCACATTCTTCAGGCTTGTTTGCACAGCAGAAAAACATAGGCAAAAGGGAAAAAAAAACACAAACCACTAATGGTTTCCCAGTTACTCACTTTCTTCATTCAGTTTCCATACATTCTGTCTGGCTCTCTAGCATAGGGCCAGCTACTTGTACCTCCATGCTTTCCACACGGTCTGGAATCTGGAAGTTTGAAGTGGGACGGATTTCTTCCAAATCCTGCATGGGCCAATCTGGCACTGTTGTCTCTCCTGCTCTGCTCCACAGCTCCTCACCTGCCTTGGGCTGTGAGAGTGACTCACCCTGGTCACTCGCTCCTCCTCCTCCCCCTGCTGCTTGTCTCAGCCTGCTTTTAAACAGCTCAGAGCCAATCCCCTTCAGCCTGTAGCGGGGGATGGGCTTTGGCTCTAAAGCAGCTTTTCTCTGCCTGGGTTTATCTAATGCAGCTATATTCCTTGTGGCTTCTCTAACTGCCCTAAAGCCCGGAGGCTGCTGTTGCCAGTCTGCCTGCCTCTGCTCCAGATCACTACTGCTCTGATCATAGGGGCAAGGGAGGTCAGCCTCAAGTTGAGCGCCAGAATCAATCTGATCAGCTCTTCTGCACCCGATCCTATTAGGGACCGAACTAGTGCTGGTGCTGGGTTTGTCACACCTGTAACGCTTTACATCTAACCTTTGTTATTATCTATTGGTAGTTGTTAGTACGCTACCTTCATTTTTGCTTTGTTTTAATTGCGTCAACTTATAATTTTATTTTTCTAATGTTTGATATTTCTATTATTGTATAGGATGATTGTTGGTTCCTATGTATATTGTAATCTGTTATGATTTGTTTGCATTTATAAATTTTATATAATAAAACTTATTGAACTATAAAAAACAGAAAAAGGAAGTAAATAAAGCCAAATAAATAAATGTAGATAATAACAACACACAAAATTGTAAAAGCTCACATTGACATTCCCAGTTGTTGCTGAGAAAACAGCAAAAATGTGAGTATTTTATAAATTTATAAATGCTTAGGCTCAGATTCTGATAATGGAGCCATGGCAGGCACCTCCAGAAATGGCACCGGCCATGTGTCAACCATTCTTAGGCACCATTATTAGAATCATAGTTTATGTCTACCATAGGTGCTGGTAATGTAATGCCAGGGTTTTGCAGACCTAAGTAACTGGCACATATGCTTGATGGGAATCACATCTACTGAGTTGCCTAAGGTCTTTTCTATCATAAACCATGCCTATTTGGACCTTAGATGCAGTTAGGCTCCTCTTTTGATGCAATTATGGTATCCTTTTTTGGAGGCGTCTTTGGGCATCTATATGTTTTTTATAAATAACATTTTAATTGGTTTTAAATGATGTCAATTGCCGGATTGACTAACACCAATTAAAATGATTGTTAGGTGGCAGTCGAGTGCATACATCCACCTAACATTTATTTAAAAAATTTTCTATAGCCTAAACAGTTTACACAATCTTACATACAGAGAGGGGCATAATCAAAGAAACCGTCTAAGTCCCCTTTTGGCCTAAGGCCTTAAACGTTGAAAGCAGAAGCAGGGAAAGTGTCCATAACCAAAACAAACGTCCTTGTTTTGATTATGGCCTGCCTCTACCTTCAGCTGTTTAAATTCCCAGCCAACCACTACGTCTACAAGTACACCCAAATGACGTCTACACTTATATCCCATAATGAACCCTGTGACCAGCCAGGTATCCTCCCTGCCCAGGTCCCAGTTAGGACAAAAGAAAATGGAGGAGAAAAGAAATCCCGGAGAGGAATTGGGAAGGGACAGGCAGTTTCTGAGCTTGATAATTACATTGACCACCGGGGGAGCTCAAGAGGCCCTTGGAACACTGCCAGGGCTGACACTGCAGGGCGTCGTCCCAAGATATTTAAACCTGGTGCAGAGAACAGGAAAGGAAGCCAGCTAGGGAGAACCTTTAAGCTCTTTCTCCCTAGAGAGCCAAGCAGGTGCAACAAGCCTATTCCTATGGAGGTGATAGAGGCTGGCCAGGCTGGGGAATTTAATTTTCCAGAAGAACAGGACATGGAATTGGAAGAAAGCCTGACAGAGTTTGCTCCTGTGATTGTTGAGCCTATGCAGGTGAACTTGGCTTCCACCCTCAAACAGTGAGTGTTGTTTGTGCTTATGAACTGTTTGAGAGACTATTTTTTTTGAATACAAGCTAAGGAGTGATTGTATTTTGGGGAGAGGTTTTGCATACATCCTGGGTGGGAATTTTTGAAAGTCTATTTAAGGACTTTGTTTTGGCAAAACCTAGCACTCTCCTGACCTGGCAGTGAATGGAACTGTCCAGAGGCTTGTGAGGACTTTTAAGGCACTTGTGCTGAATGTATGCTATGAACTATTCTTGATTTGGGTTTTTGAAACTGCCTGCTTGGGAGCAGACAACTCTGGGACTGGGAGGGGGAACAATCAAACCCTCTGCCACAACTGAAAAGAAACATTGCTGAGCAAGTTAATGACTTTATTTGGGACTGTTATTTTTGCTGGTTGTGGTTTGCTACTTTTTTTGGTGTGTTTTTTAATAAAGAACATTCTGATAAGTTTGGCATCCATTTTTGAAAGTCTACTTACCTGGAGGATTAAAAGAAATAAAAGCTGATATTATTTTGATATTGAAAAGTAATTGTGCTGACTTTTGCTTTCTGGTTTTCTTTTCTCTTGAGTTCCTGTCTGGAATCCGGTCCTGCAGGGTGGCTCCAGTCCGGGCCACACGTCAGGGTGTTATTTTGTGGGCTATCCACTGAGTGTGCTATTAAACACTGGTTTTGAGTTACAGTGGGCCACAACCCCAAAAACGCATCAGCCCAAAACGTCCAACACAAGGGCTTTTAGGTGAAGGAGGAGCAAGTCCTTCGCCTAAAAGCTGGATTCTGTAACTAGTGTCTGTCAAAAACAACACCGGTTACAGAATCCCCCACAAACCCCCCCCCCCACACACACACACACACACAATATTGGGGCAATATTGTGGATAATGACCTTGGTGCCACATTTCTCCAGATGAGGTCTATATTCAGTTCTGGTGCCCAGATAAGGACTGCTATTGAATGTCCAGGGATAATTCTGCTGATTGAGTCTTCTTGTTCTGTGCTAACAAAGATCTATGGTGCACTTACTTCAAGTACTTTCTTAGTTCATTAGCTCTTAGTTGTATTATATTTCATTGAGAGAGAAAATTTTCTTCTTTTTCTTATCTGTATCAGATTGGCAGACTTGGATTCTAACTACCTCCTGAGGTGGATCAAGGCAAAGATGAGTGCTTTTTTAGGGGCAGTATTGGGGCCTCTAAGACTTTTGAATAGCTCTCCATAGATTATTGCTTGGTGGGACAGGCACTGTCTCAAGATGCAGTTACTGAATTCCATACATATTGGCATCTGTATTCTGTTTGTAGAAGGTATTCCAAGATCAGGTAAAAAGTCTCTTTGGCTGTGTAACACCTCAGGAGGAGAAATTCATCTACAAAGTATCTTTCAAGCTATGAAGAAATTATAAAAATTACCCTGCTGTTGATTAATGCTGGTTGAATTTACCACACTTCCTTCAGAGCTCAATGCAGCTGTAATGCCATTTCACATAAGGTTATTTTGTGATCTCTCATTGTAGCCTTTTTTACTCTTTGTGCAAAATTCTGTTTTAAATATGAGATTTCAAATGCTGTGGCACAATGCCAAAGATGGTGATGCATTAATTGCTTTTTCTCAACAGATCAGTTTCACCTCTCAGAATCTTTTTATGAGTGACACTGATAAGTTTCCTTATTTTTATCGGACTGTTCCCAGTGAACTGCACCTCTGTGCTGGAATAATCAACTTACTGAAATATTTTGGCTGGGGTTGGGTTGGTATCCTTGCATGTTATGAAGACAAGAGCCTGAGGGCTGTCCAGATCCTAAAGGAAGGGATTGAGCAGAATGGAGGCTGCCTTGAATTCATAGAAGTCCTCAGTCGTGACAATGTCACACCAATTGATATCTCCAAAATTTATCACAGAATCAATGCATCGTCTTCTAATGTAACCATTCTTTATTGTAGTAGGGATTATTTCTTGAATCTGTTTATAAATGTAGATAATTTAACTCTAACCAAAAAGGTCTGGATCACCACATTTGAACAGGATTTCACCTTGAGTTATGAATTGGACAAAAGAGTAAGGAACAACACTTTGGCATTCACAGTTGCAAAAAAGAATATTCCAAGTTTTTCAAAATTTGTGCGTGAGGTAAATTATACACTGCTTCCACTTGATTATTTTTCTTCAATATGGTGGAGGAGCCTGTGTGACAGCCATTGCCAAAAGAACATCAGGAGATCTTGTGTCATCAATGAAGCAACATTCCTTGGATTACATTGTAACACCAAATACTTGGGAAGCAGCTATGGTGTATACAATGCTGTGTATACTTTGGCACACGCACTGCATAACATGGTCAGATCTGGGTTTGGAAACAACTCTATGGGGAGTAGAGAAAGGAAATTTTTGGATTATTTTCCCTGGAAGGTAAAATCCTTTATTAGAGAACTGATCACAGTAAAAGGAGTGCTATACACTGAACATCAAAATGTGGAAAGCATTATCCATGTCCACATTTCCTTTTAGGTTGTGCTCTACCCATTGTTATAAAATAGTTTATAGCAAAATGCAGATGCAAATTTAAATTGGTGTAATTCAGTGTTAATTAGCACCCAATTATACATACAAATTTGATTGTTAGCTGATTTAGTTGGATACATATTTTGGATTGGCACTATTTATAGAATCTGAGATTGTGTGCTTAAATTGTCATGTTCGTAACTCATAAGGGGGCATAGCCGGTGGAGGGGTATGGATAGGGCAGAGGTATACTTTAAATTTAGGCTCAGTGTTAGAGAATAGGGTCTTTTACATGCAGGTAATTCCATGTAAACTGCTTCAATTTCAAGGAGGGTTCTCACTCAACATCTTCCTTGGATACAAAAACATGGCCAAACGAAAAACAACCAACAGGAACTTCAATAAAGATGTAGGAGCAAAAAAACAAAATTGCAGAACAATGTACAAGGTAGAAATATGTATTTAATAAAAATCATAAAAACATGTATAAACAGCATAAATAAAATAATTGTATCCAAAAACTGTTTTTTGTTCTCTTATGTACCGAACCCAACACGGTCCGTGTTTCAAAAAACACTTCTTCCTCAGGGCTCCAGGATAATCATTACATAGAGTAGTGGTTCCCAACCCTGCCCTGGAGGACCGCCAGCCAGTCAGGTTTTTGGGATAGCCCTAATGAATATGCATGAGAGAGAATTGCATATAATGGAGGTGATAGGCATCCAAATCTTCTCCATGCATATTCATTAGGGCTATCCCAAAAACCTGACTGACTGGCGGTCCTCCAGGACAATTTTGAGAACCACTGACATAGAGTATCAAAAATCAAATGGATTAGAACACAAAAAAACTCAAACATAAGCCTGTTTTGTTCGAGTTTTTGTTCTAAACCTTTTGGCTTTTTGATACTCTATGTACTGATTATCAAGGACCCTGGGGAAGAAGTGTTTTTCAAAACACAGACCATGTTGATTCTAGTACATAATCTAATCTAATCTAATCTAAACCTTAAGTTTATATACCGCATCATCTCCATGAGAATGGAGCTCGACACGGTTTACAAGAACTTAAAATAGTGGGTAGAGAAGAAGAAAAAGGATTACATGAACTTATGTGTAGAAGGGGGGAGAGAAAGGGGGGAAGGATAGAGCTACAATTTGCTGAAAAGCCAGGTTTTCAGTTGTTTGCGGAATAACTGAAGGGAGCTCAGGTTCCGCAACGGGGTGGTGAGGTCGTTCCAAAGACCTGTGATTTTGAAGAGAAGGGATTTTACCAGTTTGCCTGAATAGTGGATGCCGCGTGGAGAGGGGAAGGCTAGTTTAAGCCTTTGGGGAATTCTGGAGGAGTCGGGACTGGAGGAGTTGAAAGACAGTGGGATAAGAGGAGGCAGGATTCCATGAATGATCTTGAAAGCCAGGCAGGAACATTTGAAATGGATTCTGGAGATTATTGGGAGCCAGTGAAGTTTGGCAAGGAGTGGGGAGGCATGGTCAGACTTGCGTTTTGAGAAGATCAGTTTGGCTGCAGTATTCTGGATTAGCTGGAGTCTTAGAATACTTTTTTTTTTGATAGATTTAAGTAGATGGCGTTGCAGTAATCTAGTTTGGAGAGGATGATGGATTGGACAAGGATGGCAAAGTGTTGTTGGCTGAAGTAGGATCTAGCTTTCCTCAGCATGTGAAGGCTGAAAAAGCATGATTTTGCCAAGGAGTTGAGGTGGTCATTGAGGGAGAGAGAGGAATCGATAGTGATACCAAGGACCTTGCATGAGAACTCGAGCTGTAGTGTATCGCCTGTGGGTAGTGCGAAAAGTGTGGGCAGGTGTTCAAATTTTGGGCCGAGCCAGAGTAGTTTTGTTTTAGATTTGTTTAGTTTCATCTGTACCGAGAGGGACCAGGCACGGAGTCTCATTATGCAAGCTGTAATGTTTTCGTGGAGGTTGGTGAGGTTCTGGTCAGTCTCAAGGAGGACAAGGATGTCATCTGCATAAGTGTAGATTGTTTCCAGGGGGGATAGTTGAAAGAGTTTCAGGGAGGACATGTAGATGTTAAAGAGAATAGGGGAAAGGGGTGATCCTTGAGGGACACCGCAAGATGGAGTCCAAGGAGTGGACATGGTGCCATTTGTGTTGACGGTGTAGGAACGGGAGCGTAAGAAGTTTGAGAACCACATTAGGACGGTGGAGTCGATTCCAATCTCGGAAAGTTGGTAAAGTAGTATGTCGTGATGGACGACATCAAAAGCAGCGGAAAGATCGAATTGTAGTAGGACAGCGAATTTGTTACGTGAGTGTAATTGTTGTACCTTTGAAATTAGGGAAACTAGGAGGGATTCAGTGTTAAAGCAGGGTCTGAAGCCATGTTGGTAGGGGAACAAAAACCAAAACTATAGATATCTTTATTAGATGCCCCAACATACCCCATGAAAAAAATGTATCAATTTCTGAGATAGTCATGTAGGGAGCTCTGGACCATTGACATGGAATGACCCATTGGGAGCTTTCTTTTGTAGTTTCCCATGCTATCTATCAACACTTATTATACCATACTCACCAGGATGAACTCTTAATGACCATTAACTGGTCTTACCTAGTCCTCATGCTGCCCAGCTAGAATGCACATAATACACTGCATTTTTCTTTGTGGCCGCTGCAACCTGGAATACTTTGTCTTTGCCTATTAGGGGATAAATCTCAGTAAAATTGTTCAATACAAAGTTAAAGACTTGGCTCTTTCAAAGGGCATTTTATGTTCATGACTGAATTACTGAGGTCGATATTTGATGACTGTACCTAAATATAAGTATTATGGGTGCTCTGGTTGCTTGACTTTCTGTGATTTCATATCAAAAACTTTGAAGTTCCTTTCATTTTATGTTGAATTCTAAATTATAAACTGCTTTGATCTGCAACAGGGTAGTTAAAGGCAGTAAATACACCAGGTTTCTGCAAGTACAATCCTCAAGTTCAAAAATAGGTATGGAAATCTACAGTATGCTAAGCATTGTTCTAAGGCCCAGATTCTATAAACAGTGCCATGATCAGCAGCCACCCACATAAGTGGTACTGATCACATGTTAATCACACGATAGCACCATTTATAGAATCACAGCTATGTCATAGATAGGCGCTGGAAATGTAGGCCTTGAAAATCCTGGCCTACATTTCTGGCGCACATTTGTGATGATATCCATGACTACGGAGGTGCCTACTGATACCCAAGTGTATTTCAAGCATTAACCATACCTGTTTTACGTTTAGGCACCGGTAGGTGCCTCTGTAGTTGTGGTTCCAGTGCCATTTGTGGAGGAGCCATCTTTTTTCTAATGAGATTTTAATTGCTTTTAAATGATGCAATCATTTATCACATCAATTAAAGGCAATTAAACCTATTTAGATGGTGCCTAACTAGCAGCACTGTTTATAGAATTTGGGCTTAAGTGACTTTTGTATAATTGGTACCTTTTATAAACTCTCCACTTTATAAGTATATGTGATTAAATAGGTATTAACCTTTATAAATGGTCCATTTGGAAACTGTTCTTACTGTATGTAGCTAATATTTAAGCGTTTCCTCTGTACTCATAGTTTTACCTATATTTGAGAGAGGCATTCTGAGGACAAGTGTTAGGCTAAGGATTGAAATGTGGCATATATTGTTTTCCAAAATAGTTGATGTTTTAGTAGAAAAAGTGTTCATAAGAAAGTCAGGTGCAAGCGTTTGTGGGCATTTGTTCCCTTATTGAATTTCAAAGTGAACGTCCACAGGTAAAAAGAATCCACAGACTTTGCAGCTATACAAACAATATAAAAATTACTCTTCAGAATAATTTGAAAAAAGGAAAATTGTTTTGCTTTTATGTATGCTTGAATTTATATGGATAACCTAGAAATATCAAAATTGTACTATTTATTCTTCAGCTTCATCATTATCTGAAGAGTGTCCACTTTAAAAATGGTCTTGGTGAAGAGATATTTTTTGATGAGAATAGAGGCCTCACCATTGGATACAATATCATAAACATTGTCTATCTAACCAACAGGACACGTAGGAATAACGTTATTGGTAGTTATAATCCTTATGCATTTACGGGACAAGATTTCATCATTGATGAGGAGGCCATCGTGTGGTCTAGTGATTTCACTGAGGTCAGAATCAATTAACATTAGAATATAATGAGATATGTTGAGCCAGAGAAACCATGAATCGAGTTTATTAAGAACATAAGACTAGCCTTACTGGGTCAGACAAATGGTCCATCAAACTCAGTAGCCCATTCTGACGGTTGCCAATCCAGGTCATTAGCACCTGTCCAAAGCCCAAGGAGTAACAATATTCCATGCTACTGATACAGGGCAAGCAGTGTCTTCCCCCATGTCTTTCTCAATAACAGACTATGGACTTTTCCTCCAGGAACTTGTCCAAACCTTTCTTAAATCCAGATAAGCTATCTACTCTTACCACATCCTCTGGCAATGCATTCCAGAGCTTAACTATTCTCTGAGTGAAAAAAAATTTACTCCCATTGGTTTTAAAATTATTTCCCTGTAACTTCATTGAGTGTCCCCTAGTCTTTGTAATTTTTGACGGAGTGAAAAATTGATCCACTTGTACCTGGAGCTACAGAATGAATATACTACTTTATAGTAGTTTGAGGAGGTTGCGAATTATGGAAAGGATAATAGAAAAGAGAATGTAGGTTATTTGATTGTACTAGTATAGCATTTATATAGAGGATGCTGAAGAAAGTGAGATCCTGTTCCATCAAAAACACTTTGCCGTCCTTGTTCAATCCATCATCTTTTCCAGACTGGACTATTGCAACTCTATTGACTTAAACTTAACAAAGAAAAGCCTTAAAAGACTTCAGTAGATTCAGAATGCTGCAGCTAAGCTTATCTTCACAAAAAGTAAATTTGACCATGTCTCACTGCTCTGGTCCAACCTTCACTGGCTTCCAGTAATCTCCAGGGTCCACTTTAAATGTGCCTGCCTAACTTTCAAGATCCTACATGGAATCCTTCCTCCCTTTATTCCACTTTCTTGGAATTCCTCAAATCCTAATACCACCAGATCCACCCAAAAATTAAAACTATCCTTCCCCTCATTAAAAGGCATTTCCCATGCAGGAAAACTAGGGACCTCCCTCCCCTTCAGAATCACTGAGCTTTGGAACAACCTTACTTATAGTTTATAGTTTATTCAATTTTTGATTAAACGCCTTTTCGTTACTACAAAGCGTTGTACAGAATAAAAATTATTTACATTTAACAAAAATGACGAAAAGTATTTACATTTATCTAAAATGACAATTAAACATACTTTCTTATAGTAAAAATACAAGACAACAGACCGTACAAACTGGGTAAATGTTGACCCTTAGGCCACTTCGGAATCTGAGCTCCCTCCAACTTTTCCGTAAACATCTGAAAACTTGACTATTCTCAAAGATGTAATACTTCCTTCCTCTCTGGTATACTAAGCCCCTCTAAACATTCTTTATACAAAGGCCTATAACCCTTCACTGGAGTTCCTCTTCTATCCCAGCTCCTGTAAACCGTGCCAAGCTCTACGATTGTAGAAAATGCGGTATACAAACCTAAGGTTTAGTTTAGTTTAGTTTAGAGGATGAGATTTAATGATATTAATTATTTTGAGTTAGTTGTCTGTGGTTTGTATGCTTTCAAAGAAGAGTGTTTTTAATTTTTTGGGGAATCTGTTATAGAATGTTTCCATCCTGATGTCATTTGGGAGGTTGTTCCAGGTCTTGGTGCAAAGTTATGTGAAAAGCAAATCAAATACGCCTTTGTATTTAACCCCTTTGGCAGACAGGAGTAGCAGTTGAAGCGATTTCAGTTTTCTGGTTGATGTAGACCAGTAGATGTCAAATACATTTATGAGCAGTACAGCAGTTTTTGCATATAGGATTTGAAATATTATGCATGATAGATTTAAGGTGATGTGAGTTTTGACAGGCAGTTCTTATAGTAGGGTGAGAAGGAGTCAATTTTTTCCGTTTGAATATCAGTCTGACAGGCGTGTTTTGAATCATTTGTATTTGTTCAGGAGAGTAGAGTTTAGACCCTCAAAGAGCGAGTTGCAATTGTCCACCTGGGATAGTATGAACATTTTTGTTAGTATGGCAAAGTGGCGCTCTTGATAAAAGGGGCCTGATGAGTCTTAGTCTTCTCTTATTGTAGAAAGTTGGATACTTGATATGATAGAATGGAGTTGAGAATGACTCCTAGTATCTTGGACATCTTGTTAATCCTGAGGTGAGAGTTACAGCATTAGGAACTGTGTGTACAGCATTAAGAAACCACAGAATTTTGGTTCTGTACACATTTAGGTTAAGTTTGTTGGATGCAGCCCAGGTATGAATTTTGTCTATTCCATCTGATATTATCACTGTTGTGTCATTAGAATTCCATTTGATATTATTGGTGTTGTGTCGTTAGAGTCCCAACTAATTGGGATAAGTAGATGAATGTCATCTGCATATGAATATATGCATTCATTGTTGTTGAATTTGCTACTGCTTAGTGAGCTCATTAACAGGTTGTAGAGGATCAGTGATAATAGTGATCCTAACGGTACACCACAGAACACCTGCCAGGTGTTTTTTTAAAATCATCTTTGTATACAAGATATTATCTGTTTTGAAGTCTTTGAACCTCTTCAGGATGATTCCTACAATGCCTATTTCATTGAGTTTTACTAGTAATAGTTGATGTTCTACTGAATCAAAGGCAGCAGATATGTAAAATTTGAGGAGGATTGCCTGGTGACCAGTGGTCAAGTATTGATTGATTGTGGTGGCAAATGTCAATAACAAGGTCTCTGTGCTGTGATTTGAGTGGAATCTAAATTGAGTAGGATGGAAGCAAGAATGTTCTTTAACTTAGGTGGAAAGATACATTGTAACATAGTAACAGTAAATTACAGAAGATATAGACCTGAACAGTCCATCTAGTCTGCCCTTAAGTTATACCCATTATAAAAAAATGATTAGGTTAACTTGTTGTATACTAATGTGCTGCCATCCCCCAAACTCAAACCTCCCCAAACCTGAACCCCAACAATACCCCCAAGGCTCAGGATCCCAACCCCATACCCCTAACTCTACACCCCCCTGTACCTTTCAGTTGAATGTCCAGCTAGATGTATGCTCATATCCTCTGGCTATCTGGCCTGCAACTCCAAAATGGTGGGGCTTCCCCTTCCTTAGGCCCTTCCCCATAAGAAGGGCCTTAGGCACCTGGGCCAAATGTAGTCAGGCCTCCTTCCCAGTGAATTCTGGGATGCAGTGGAAGTGCCCTGGGAAGGGTAAGGCCCACCACTTTTGAGTGGTGCACTACCAGCTGGAAGGTTTGAGTATTCTTCAAGCCATACATTCAACTGCATCCCTCCTACCCAGCTTGCCTCAGGTGGTAGTGGCTCTGGGGCAGGTGGGAATGGGTATCCCTCCTTTCTGGCTTACTTAACGAGTGTTCCAGGGCAAGGCTTAATTTGTGGGTGAGGAATTGATGGTTCTGGCAGGGAAATACTTTTAAAACCAATAAGAGGAAATATTTTTTCACTCAGAGAATAGTTAAATCTCTGGAACGCATTGCCAGAGATTGTGGTAAAAGTGGATAGCATAGCTGGTTTTAAGAAAGGTTTGGACAAATTCCTGAAAGAAAAGTCCATAGTCTGTTATTAAGACATGGGGAAAACCTCTGCTTGCCCTAGATTGATAGCATAGAATGTTGCTACTCTTTGGGTTTGGGCAAGGTACTAGTGACCTGGATTGGCCACCATGAGAACGGGCTACTGGGCTTGATGGACCATTGGTCTGACCCAGTAAGGCTATTGTTATCCATCCTGCCAGCCAAGTTTGCTTGGGAGTTCAGGGGTTCCCTGCCACAGCTGCTCAGCTGATTGTGGCAGGGGGATTCTCTTGATCAGATGATGGCAAGAGATCAGACATGATTTTCTATCCAACACTTGTGACATAAGTGCCAGTTAAAGAATTGGGCTAGTTAGCTGGGGTTGTCCCTTAGGACAGATGCAATTCTGTTTAGGATGCAAGTGTGCAATTCTCAGCTGCTTCTTAGGCAGTTGCAGAAACTGGCATCTAATACGGAATCCAGCCAAATATGACCATATTATAATATGGATGTTCTGCAGCCACAAATCCATCCAGGTGCCTTGTTTTGCCTGGTTCATAATTTGGACCTTTCTGTTTTTAAAGTAAATGTTCATGCCAGATGTTTCCAGCATATGGACATCCATCTCACATGTATTTTAGAACAGGCTTGATCCTGGATGTCCATATTATGACTTGGACAAACCTTTGCCCTTCTATATTGGGTAGAGGACATTGATATTGGTATCTGATCACCTTCAACATTTATATATTTAAATAAATTCAAATAAAGGTATTTTTGGACCATCAGAAGGAACCAATATTTATTTATCACTCAAAACCAAAGAAACATGACAGGCAGATAAAGATCAAATGACCGATCCAATCTGCCTATTGTTATTAGTCCAGAAACGTTTTCATGGAAGAGATTAGTCTAGGATGGATAGATACTGTAGATAGATAGATAGAGATAATATTGCTGGTGATTAGATGTTGACCATGTAGTAAAGTGGTTTATTTTTAAACAGGGGACCATAATTGATGCCAATTTCTCTCATTCTTCAAATAAATAGAATGTCAATTAAACTGTGGATTAGTCATGGTTTCTATGACTTTTTCCTTGTCTAATTTCACCGACATGAACCATCATTAAGAATCTATAGCCTTGTGTCGGACATATGTTCCATGATATCACCCACCAGTTTGGTTGGAGACCTCTCCCTCTGCACATGGAATACAGTCATAGCAGCAGATGGGTTCTCCTTCCCTGGTTAATTTCCTGTAACCAGGATGGCAACTTGAGCTACACCTGGACTGTGGAGGTGTCTAAGCATTGAGAAAACAAGATACATAATTTTATTTGATGCTGGAATGTAATTTAGCAAAAACAATATTCCTTTACTACTACTACTACTATTAATTATTTCTATAGTGCTACCAGATGCACACAGCACTGCACAGAGTCACAAAGAGTAAGAAAACAGTCCCTGCTCGAAAAAGCTTACAATCTAAACAGGCAAGATAGACAACAGGATGTTATGGATACAGTTAAGGGGAATGGTTAATCGGCGGGCTGGGTTGTAGGGCAGAGGAATAGGGTTAAGGATTGAAAGCTATATCAAAAAGGTGGGTTTTCAGTCTGCTTTTAAACAAGGGAAGGGGCTTGATGGACAATCTTGGGTAAATCAGAAATTGTATTTGATTATAAAACTTACCACAGAGAGGTTAGTTTACAAAGGATCTAGCTGCCTAACTGTACCTCAATCAGACTTCCTGAAAATATTCCTGTCTGGAAGCAAATGGCCACTATTGATTTTTAATTCTAAAGTAGTAGTTTCCTGGGGGAATTTAGGTTAGATCAAAAACAATCAGCTAACTTGAATTTTTAGGTCTCACCTGTTAAAGATTATAACTAAGTTGAAGTCTACAAACAGCATCAGAACTTTAGTTGACATTATCAATGGTTAAGTCTATGTAGTTGTTCTTGTTGCAGGTTTCCGGGTCTCATGGCGTGTTTATCAGGAAGAAACTGATGTTTCAGCCACCTTTTTGATATAGCTTTCAATCCTTAACTTTCTTCATGGTATGCTCTGAATTCTACAGGGTGACTTTGTAAATAGTGGGTTCACTGACCTGATTGGGAACAGGGCTGTCCACCAATTTGAATTTTGGTGGGAAAGTCAGATGATAAGAAATTTGAGTTTTGTTGTGAAAGTCTATAGTGTTTCCAGACATATGCAGCACTGTACAGTCACAAAGAAGACAATCCCTGCTTGAAAGAGCTTACAAACATAACAGACAAGACAGAGAAACAGGATGCTATTGATACATTTAAGGGGAATGGTTAATCTGCTGGCTAGTTTGGAGGACAGTGGGGGAGTAGGGTTATGGATTGAATGCTATATAAAAAAAGGTGGGTTTTCAGTCTGCTTTTAAACAAGGGAAGGGGCTTGGTGGACAGACTCAAGTAATTTATTCCAGGCTTAGGAGGCAGCAGGATGAAAGGAACAAAGTCTGGAATTGGCAGAGGAGGAGAAAGGTACAGGTAAGAGCGACTTATCTGAAGAACAGAGTTCTTTGTGAGGTGTATAAGGAGAGAGAAGAGAGGAATGATATTGAGGGGCAGCAAAATGAACACACGTGTAGGTCAGCAATAGGAGTTTGAACTGTATGCGAAGGTTTTTAGGGAGCCAATGAAGTGATTTAAGGAGAGGGGTGATATGAGTGTTTTATGTTGTAGAAAATGATTCATACAACATAGTTTTACACAGATTACAAGGGGGAGAGGCAACACCATGGGATATCAGTTAGAAGTAGATTGCAGTAATCTAAGTGTGAGGTTGCTAGAGTGTAGACAAGAGTTCAGGTAGTGTGCTCAGAGAAGAAGGGTCACATTTTGGTGATGTTGTAGAGATAGAAGCAACAGACCTTAGAAGTTTGTTGGATGTGCATAGAAAAGGAGGTGGTCGGAATCATAGATGACTCCTAAGTTGTGAGCAGAGGAGACTGAAACAATGACAGTACTATTTACTGAGATGGAGAGTAGAGGAGGAGGAGCAGAGGGTTTAGGAGGAAAGAAGAGCAACTCAGTCTTGGGCATGTTTAGTTTCAGTTTGGCTGGGTTTAAGGAGATCTTATCATTGTTTTATACCAATTTTCTTACATTTAGATTCAGGATATCCAGGCAATAAGGTCAGCCAAACAGGCATAGAATTTTTCTTGGACTAGGCAGACTGGATAGGACATTTGGAGCCCGATATTCATTGATGATATAGTGGAATTCGAACGGGTTCAAAGAAGGGCAACCACAATGATTAAGGGTAGGGTTATCATATGGCTCCAGAAAAAAAGAGGATGGATTGAGATATCCAGGTTTTACTTCCATTGAGAGGGAGAGGTGTTGAATAAGGCAGTGCAGGGAAGACAGAGAGAGAGATGCTTTATGGGGGAGGGTTGAAGAGGAACAAATATTGGATATAGCAATGGAGAGAACAGAGGGAGAGATGCTTACAGTCTCTGCTGGCGATGATTTTGCTTTAGAATTAAAACTGTAGCCCATCAGAGAGATGGTAAGGGAGGGAGGGAAGAAAGGGTCAAAACTCGCAGCAGGGAGATTGGACTTGGAATGAAGGAAAGAGGGAAGAGATGAGAGAGGGTAAAGTGTTCACGGGGTGGGGAGACACTGCAGGGAGGAAAGGAAGATGAGACGGAGAGATGTTAGACTAGGATACTGGATGGGGGAGGAGGGAAGAGAGAGGGAGAGATGCGGGACATTGGGTTGGAGGGAAGGATATATGCATGAGAGGGAAAGGGAAGGGAGACAGAGTGAGATGTTGGATCCAGGGGCAGAAGGGAGTAAGGGAGAGAAGCTGGACAATGAGTGCCAAGGAAGAAATTCTGGACCACTATGGAGGGGAGAGAAATGCCAAACTGTGCGAAGGAGAAGAAAAAGATGATTTACTAAAGGAGGGGCAAAGGGGAAGACAGAGATGTCAGACCACAGGAGAGAGAGGGAGAAGATGGTGCACAGGGATGGGTGGGGTGGGGAAGGGAAGAGAGATGGATGAAATGTTGTTTATGGATAGATGGGAATAGGGGTGAAGAAAGGGGGAGGAGATGATACACATGGATGGGGGAAAGGAATGGAAAGGTAGGGTAGAGAGAGGGAGGAGATAATGTGCATGGATAGATTAGATGGGAAGGGAAGACATGGGAAAAGTAGAAAGATTTGAGAAAAAAGCAGAAAAATGGAAGAAAGTTGAATGTTAAAAAATTAATGCCAAAGATGGATGTAGGGCAGCGAGTGAAGGAGAGAAAAACGGCAAATGAATAAGAAGGTCCTGGAAACATAGTTAGGAGCACAGACAGAAGGAAGTGCAACCAGAGACTGGGAAAAAATGAGTAGAAAAATAAAATCACTAGACAATAAATTATTTTATTTTCAATTTAGTGACTGATAGGTGTCAGTTTTGAGAGTTTACATCTGCTGTCTATATTTTGCTCTGTTCAGGAAGAAATTCATGTATTTCTATTTCTCTGATGTTGTACCGCGTGCAGAGTCTGGCAGCTTAGAATTTCATTTGTGTATATTAGTACTTTTAATTTGTGCTCCCTTATTTGCATAGAGTTTACTCGTATCTGTGTTCTGCATGTATGACCGGCCAGGTGTTCTAGTAGGACTGAAGGTTGAGAAGTGTTATTGGTGTCATGGCCCCAAGTAGGAAGATTTTTGTCGGCTCTGTTTTAGCCTTTTCAGACCCCAAAATTAGCAGAGACCACTACCCTAGGGTTACCATAAAGCTCCGGGAAAAGGAGGGCGGATTGAGATTTCTGGGTTCTACTCCCACTGCTTTCAGCGAAGTAAAACTCGGTTGTCTCAATCTATCCTCCTTTTTTCTGAAGTGCATTCTGTTTGGTTTCTCACTGAAAAGGCAATAAGCCTTGTGCTATAAGTTAATGTTAAAGATTGCCTGTACAGGTTTCAAGGTTCCTGGAAATAATCGAGAGAAAAGCACTAAGGGCTCTTTTTACGAAGCAGCGGTAGAGGTTTCTACTGTGGGCTGGTGAGATAAATGCTTTGATGCTCATAGAAATTCTAAGAGTGTCGGAGCTTTTGACTTGCCCACCCATGGTAGAAACCTCAACCGCTGTTTAGTAAAATCCAGCGCAAGTTCTCTTATAGATTTATTGAAGCATGCAGTTTGACTAAGGCTACCTAGACTTTTGCAACAACTCTACAAGGGGCCGCTGAGGAGTTCTAAGCCCAACCAAGAAGGTTGGGGAGGTCATCATCAAGGCCTATACACTTAGTCCAGCAATTTTCCCCCCCTTTTTTTTGTTTCGTATTTTTCAGACAGAACAAAAAAGTGGTAAATCACTGGACTAACCCCCTCTTCTATTAAACTGCGCTAGCAGTTTTTAGCACAGAGAACTGCGCTGAATGGCCCGCACTGCTCCTGACGCTCATAGGAACTCAATGAGCATCGGGAGCAGCGCAGCTCCTAACGCTGGAAACTGCTAGTGCGGTTTCGTAGAGGAGGGGGGTAAGTGTATGGCCCTCGATGGTAACTTCCCCGGCTTTGTTGGTTGGGCTGAGAACTTTTCAGCGGCCCCTCGTATCTTATATAGCCTTTTACATTTGCTTAAAGTTCAGACATTGCACATTAATCAAACGAACTTGAACACTACCGTACTTTTTTTTGGCTTGATTGATGAAGATGTAGAGTTCCACTCTTAATTTTATTTTTTCAAAATCTCCATTTTTCAGCTGAGGTGGAGAAAGCAGATATGAAGCCACTTATAAGTTTACTCAAACAGTCATCGTTGCGCTGGCCAGTGCTGGAATCTAATCTTGGAGCTGAGGGAACTTGGTCTGAAAAGAAGTTCAGTATGCTGCATACCCTTGTGGCACTGCGGGGTCAATACAGTAATTCCGTCTTCATCCGTGTGTACGTAGCACCGGATGACAAAAACGGCAATGAGCACATTCTGAAGGTGAGGGTCCCCTTTATGCCATCACAATTAGCTGGTCTTCACATTTCTGTGATTTTACGGAAAGAGCAATTTTCATTTGTGCTGTAACCTCATTCAGTATGGAAGAACTGATGACAATAAGTCAACATTTTCACCCCAATGTGCTGCAGTTGCTAACCCCCCCCCACACACAAATATTTGAAAAGGGATGGTAAACAAAATGGGTGCGACTATGTCTTGAGTATTGTGTGAAGTTATGGCTGTTCCATCTCAAAAAGGAAAGGTTCAAAGATGAGCAAAAAAAAAAAAAAATGATAAGAGATGGAACATCTCCTTCAGAAGAAAGACTAAATAGGTTAGGGCTAGAGAATGACACGGGGACCATTTACTACGGTAAACCGTGGTCACCGTAGTAAATCCGCAAGAATGGAGACATTTGCAACTGGTTTACCACAGGAATGGGGACAAGACCTTTCACCGCCCCGCGGGAGCGGTGAAAAGTCTTGCTCCTGTGGTAAAAAGAATTGCGCCCATGTCAGACTTGGCATTTCCTACCCTGTTCCTCTTGTTCCTATTTTACCTTCAGGAGCCAGCCAAGGCAGAGTACAGTACTGGGATTTAAGAAAGGATTGGACAATTTTCTGCTGGAAAAGGGAATAGAAGGGTATAAATAGAGGATTACTGCTCAGGTCCTGGACCTGTTGGGCCACCGCGTGAGCGGACTGCTGGGCAAGATGGACCTCAGGTCTGACCAAGAAGAGGCATTGCTTATGTTCTTATGTTCTTAAGGTGAAATTTTGGGTGTAGAGAGGTAGATCTTGGAGTCATCTGCATATAGGTGATACTGAAAGCCATGGGAAGAGATCAGGGCACCGAAAAAAAGAGGTGGCAAGAGAGAAGCGAAGTGGTCCTAAGACAGAACCCTGGGATATACCAACTTCTAGTGGGTTAGAAGCAAAAGAGGACCCACCAACATATACACTAAAGGTGTGATGGGATAGGCAGGAAGAAAACCGGGAATCCAAGTGAGGACAGCATTTCAAGGAGTAAGCTGTGGGTTTGAGGTTATTCAGCTATGTTGATGATATTACAATAGTTATCCCATGCTGTAATACGTTATCCAACAGTACTCAATTTATTGAGTCTGTGTTGAATATGATGGAATCCTGGATGCAAGAATTCAAGCTGAAACTAAACCAGGAAAAGACTAAATTCTTTTTTGTGTAATCACCAAAGATTATTTTTGAACCAATAATTAAGATCAGTTCAGTATCATTTACAATAAGTTATACAATTAAAATCTTGGGAGTGTTTTTTGATCATTGCTTGACTATGAAAACCCAGATAGATGCAGTAGTTCAGAAGGGTTACTATACCTTATGGAAACTTTGTATCATCAGATCCTACTTCGATACTACTACTTTTACACTCTTAGTTCAGACATTACTTTTGAGTATTCTAGATTACTGTAATATTGTACAGTATATCTGACAAGTACTAAGAAAAATTTGGCCTGTTTGACATTGGTTCAAAATACAGTAGTAAGAATGATTTATGGCCTGAGGAAATTCGACCATGTAACCCCCTATTACTGTAAGTTGCACTGGCTCCGCTGTGGAGGCCATGGTGATTTTTAAGTTGGGATGTTTATATTATAAAATTCCTTCTGGTGTGGCACTACATTATCTTGTTGAAAGATTTGTTATCATGACACTTGAGAAGAGTAGAAAATCGCATGCCCTATTTATTTTCCCTTCAGAAACATCACGGGCATTGTCTTTCTTATCAAGCAGCCTATTATGAAAAGATTTTCATCCATTATTGATTAGATCTACATCTTATACACATTATAGAAAACTTTTAAAGACTTTTCTTTTCTCCAAATTTGTGGCTAACTAAATCCCTATGTAACTACATCAGTTTTGTATTTTCTCATAGCATAATCTTTTGTTAACTGCATTGAATTTAGGATTATGCAGTCTAGAAATGTGTTATGTTACATTCTGATTAACAGTATTAAAGGCAGCAGACAGGTCAAGAAGGAAGAGGATTGAGTAAATGCCCTTTGATCGGGCCAAATACAAATCACTGAAGACTTTGGTTAGGGCAGTCTCTGTGGAGAGATGGGGTAAATATCAGATTGATTGAAGAGGATCAAGAATGGCATGCTCGTGTAGCTTGGATTGGAATGGAAGAAAGGAGATAGGGAAGGGAACCCCCCCTACACACACACACACAAAAAAAAAACACTACTTAGTTTAGATGTACTGTTTGACATGGAGGAAGATATAAGGAACTGCAACCTCACAGCTATAAAAGTGTTATGAGCAGACCATCACCTAATACGCTTCATGATAAGACAACCAGAGAGTTGGCAACAATTAAAAACCTCCAGAACAAGACTAAGAATAGGGAGAGGCTTAATAGACAGCACCAAATTCAAAATCAAACTGGAGACACACTTCACAGACATAAAAACCGAGACTACAGACCTTGGGATGAGGCACTGGACTGTCTAGAAGAGGTAGGCCAATTAAAAATACAAAAAGGAAGAAACAAAATAAAAGATGTATTCACCCCATCAGAAGAAACTATGAAGCTAAAAAGAGAGAAAAGGAAACTCAAAAGAAAAATTAGGAAATCTAATGAGGATGAAGAAGCTAGATAAATCTGGCTTAGATTCAACAGAATTTACATGAGGAAGATACTCAAAGAAAGAATACCTATCATAAAAGATCCTTGAAGATAGAAACTTCACAAAAACCTATACCAAGTAGCATATAGTTTGCTAGGGAAAAGAGTTACACTGGCTGTCAATTGAAAGAAGGGTGAAATTCAAGATCACAAAATCATTCATCTGTTAGAACTACAACACCTAACAAACAGAATAGACAACCATAAACCAACTCATACCCTATGCTTGAGCCTAGAATACCTACTGGAAATACCCTTTTTCAGAGACATCAAAAACAAAAGGGTCAAGAAAATAAAGTTCTTGGTGATGGCCCCAATGTGGTGGAACTCCCTTCCAAGGGAATTAAAACTAGAAAAGGATATCAAAAGTTCAAGAAAGTAATAAAGATGATACTCATCACAAAACACTTTAGCAAATAAAAAAACAATTAGGGGAATAGCAACATGGAGGAAACAGCAGGCTAGAAACATGAAAGGGTGTACTCACAAAGAATACAAAGAAAGATGAACATATAATACACAGAAACTATAATAATAGTATGTGTATATAAATGGTATAAATAGGTAAGATACATATATTTAACTCATATATTGTAACTCAATTACTGAAGCTCATGTATTGTAACACCTTTACTGAAGCTCATGGAATCTGCTCTGAATTGACTCCCGTCATTAGTAGTGGTTTAGAAGATTCCAATACATATAAACATAGTTTGCAAGTGGGAATACATGGGGTGGAGTATGGACAGAGCTTGTGGCACTTGTTCATAATCTCCAAAATCTAGGTAAAGAGTAGTTACACCTGCCGTATAACTGATAAAAGTTTGAATAAATTGTACATGCATATATTATGTTTCTCATAAATTTTCAAGTGAGTGTACAATCCTATGAAGCACTCATGATAACTGCAGAATACTTTCACTCAGTTTTTTTGCCAATGTCTATATTTTCCTCAGACAACATGCTGACTAAGCATAATTTGACTGACCAGAGGACATAGAATTTCAAAACAAAATATTTGTAAAAGGAATACAGGAAGATAGCTTAGATTCAAGCAGTTTATACATTTTTACAATAAAATAAATAAATAAACATGACTCAGCATAGCTCATCATGTTCTAATGTTAATTGATTCTGACCTCAGTGAAGTGACTATCAAACATGATGGCCTCCTCGTCAATGATGAAATCCTGTCCTGGAGCAGCATAAGGGTTATAACTACCAACAACATCATTCCTCCGTGTCCCGTTGTGAAAATAGAAAACATTTATGATATTGTACCCAATGGTGAGATCTCTATTCTCATCAAAAAACATCTCTTCACCAAGACCGTTCTTAAAATGGACTGTCTTCAGATAATGATGAAGCTAAACAATAAAGGGTAACATTTTGATATTGCCAGGTTATCCATGTGAATTCAAGCATACATAAAATCAAAACAATTTTCCATTTTCAAATTATTCTGAAGGGTCATTTTCATATTGTTTGTATAGCTGCAAAGTCTGTGAATTCTTTTTACCTGCAGACATTTGCTTTGCAATTCAGTATGGCAACAAATTCCCATAGATGCTTGCACCTTGCTTTCTTATGAACACTTTTTCTACTAAAACATCAACTACTCAGAATGCTTCCCTCAAACATAGGTAAAATTATGAATGCAGAGGACACACTTAAATATTAGCTACATAGAGTAAGGACAATTTCCAATTGGACCATTTACAAAGTTTAATAGCTATTTAAGTGCATATATAAGGGGAAATTCTATAAAAGGCACCAATTTTACAAAGGTCCCAAATTCTATAAACAGTGCTGCTAGTTAGGAACAATTTTTAATTGGTTTAATTGCCTTTGACATGATAAATGATTGCATTTATCATTTAAAAGCAAATAAAATCTAATTATAAAAAATATAGCTTCTCCACAAATAGCACTGCAAATATGAATACGGAAGTATCTACCAGTTCCTAAGGGTAAAACAGGCATGGATAATGTTGGACGTGCCTTTAGTCAACAGTAGGCACCTCTGTAGTGGTGAATATTATCACAATAACAATTTTCCTTGATTTACTTATAAAACAAAAGATATCTACAAAAATGTGTATTCTAACTGAGGAATAAATTAGGACACCTTATACCCTAATAGCTAGTGTTACCCCCTTTGACTAAATAGCTGCAGTGAGATGCTTCTTGTAGCCATCTACCGGTCTCTGATATCGGTCTAAAGAAAGCTTGGCCTACTCCTCAATGCAGAATTCCTTCAGCTGTGAGATGTTTGAGGGGTTTTTTTTTGCATGTACAGCCCATTTCAAATCATCCCACAGCATCTCAGTAGGATTAAGATCAGGGCTTTCACTAGGCCACTCCAGGATGCTCCATTTCTTAGCTTTTCAGACAATCCTTGGTAGATTTACTGGTATGTTTTATATGATTTTAGGTGATTGTCGTGTTGCTGGTCCAGTTCTGCTTCAGTTTTAATTTCTTACAGATGGTCTCACATGTTCCTCAAGCACCCTTTGATACACAGTAGAATTCATGGTGGATTCTATGATGGTGAGCTGGCCAGGTCCTGCTGCAGCAAAACATCCCCAAACCATGACATTTCCACCTCCATGCTTCACAGTTGAAATGAGGTCCTTTACCAGGAATGCTATATTTGGTGTACACCAAACATGTCCATAGAACACTATTCCAGAAGTCCTAGTGTTTGTCTACATTCTCTCTGGCAAACTTTAGTCTGACCTTCATGTTTTTCTTAGAGAAAAAAGGTTTCCTCTTTGCACACCTCGCATGCAAGTTAAATTTGTGCATTATCTTTCTGATTTGAGCCTCTTTAATTGGGAGGATAGGGGCAGTTTTGATTGTTTTGCGGAATGCATTATAAGTTACATTGGGTTCAATCGAACCCAATCGAACCCAATGTAACTTATAATGCATTCCGCAAAACAATCAAAACTGCCCTATTCGCAAAATACATTGACTAAAACGGTCCCCAACGCCACCAGGTCTCCTCTCCCCATTAAACGCATTTTCTATCTCTCTACAAACCCCTCATACCTTGATCTCCTCGAACCCAGAACTCCAACTCATGGTTGTTCTAAATCCCTCAGACACTCATTACCCTTAGATCTCCAATCAATTAATACGTAACTTTCGCATCTAAACTATTGTATTGCATTTAGACTCTTTGTACGATATTGTATTTAGACTTAATGTATAGTATTGTATTTAGACTTAATGTATAGTATTGTTATTCAGACTCACGGTATTGTATAGTATCGTATTGTATGTGGATCTATTGTTTTGTATTGTTTTAAAACCTTTAATATTCGCTGAATGTCCAGCCTTCTTACTATGTAAACCGCCTAGAAGTCGTCTGACTGTGGCGGTATAGAAAAATAAAGTTATTATTATTATTATTATTATTATTATTATGTGAGGGTGTCCTAATTTATTCCTTAGTTAGAATACACATTTTTGTGGATATCTTTTGATTCATGAGTAAATAAAGGAAAACCTTTGTTGTTTACCTGCAATTACACCACTTTCTTTTCCAGAGATAAATAAATAAAATATTTGACATTGATATGTGAACATTTCTTAAGAAAGAATGGAATATTTCATGGGGTGTTCTAATTTTTTCACATGACTCTATATTTCCGGCAATTGTCTTAGACATAGCTGTGATTCTATAAATGGTACTGGCAGTTGGGCTTGGAAATGACCCCATTCTCTAACACTGAGACTAAATTTAAAGAATTCATTTGCCCTGTCCATGCTCCTCTCCTGGCTATGATCCCTAATGAGTTATGCACATGACAATTTAAAAATGCAACCTCAGATTCTATGACGGTCATTTAATAAATAATGCACAGCTTGGCAACATTGGAGAGTGGATGATGCAATTGCAGTAAACCTTGTTTCACTTTCACTTTAGTGCTTGAAGCAACAGGACGTGTGCTTAGGAGCTCTGTAGTGTACATAGAGTGGCTGTGACAAGTGTGGAAAATGGAGGCTGCAGGTGTCTCGGGTACCTGTGTCTGTTGACGATCAGCAGTCGTACATTAAGATTGAAGCTCTATGTGGCAAAAATCGAACAGAAATCCACAGTATGTTACAAGAAGTTTGTGGTGAGTTAACAGTGGACCGTAGTATAGTTTCTCAGTGGGCAACTCATTTTTGGAGTGGTCATGTGAGCATAGATGATGATGTAAGACCAGGAAGGCTGAAATCAACAACTGATGAATGATTTGTGAAACTCGTGGTTGATGCTCTTGAAGAAGATCGTCATGCGACATACGAGGAATTTTCTGAAACCACAGGGATTCCACCGACATCAGTATACCAAATTCTGACAAATGATTTTAAAAAAGAGAAAAATTTATGCGCGATGGGTCCCCCACCTCTTGACTGCTGAATAGCAGCAGGAATGCCTGGACAATGCAACTGTGCTGAAGCAAAGATTCAACATTGAAGGTCAGGTATTCTTGAATCACATTGTTGCTATTGATGAAATGTGAGTCAGAGACTTTGAGCTGGACCTGAAATCACAGTCCAAAGAAGGGAGAGCATCCCCATTACCAAACAAATTTCACAGGCTCAATCAAAATTCAAATGCTGACTTTTGCTTATGATCATGAAGGCATCATCATCACAAAGTTCCATGTGGAAGAAGTGTCACAGCAGTGCATTATTGTAATTTAAAAAAAATGTGCAGAAAAATGCACAAAACCCAACCTCAGTTGCTCTTGGCTGGGCCACTCATTCTTCACGACAACACTAGCCTGCACATAGGGAATATCATCATTGAAAAACTACATGAATACGGCTGGGAGGTGTTACCTCATGCTCCCGAAAGTACAGACATGAGTAAAGTGACCATACGTCCCGTTTTCAACGGGACAGTCCCGTTATTGGACCGACCATCCCATTTGTCCCGAGCCACCGCTTTGGGATGCTGAAATGTCCCATTTTCAGGGACAGCGTTCCGAAGCTGCGCGCGGGGACAAGGGGACGGTTGGTCCAGCGCCAAACCCCTGAAGTGTTCTCCGCGCTGGCTAATCCTGCTTCTGCCGCTGAAGCTGACTTCTGCATACAAACTGAACCCACGCTCTGGGCTCTAATGTGTGCGTGCCGGCTTCCCTCTGAAACGGAAGTTACGTCCTGGGGGGAGGAAAAGAGAACGGAAGCTGGCACGCACACGTAGAGCTTCGGAGCAGGAGCACATCACTGTTTTTAGTCTCAGAGGATTTTAGGTCAGATTTTTAAATTGGAGTTAATGAATGAGTTAGTCTTTCTCCTCAAGTATAAGCTAAGCGAGGCACAGAGGGAACTTGCTTCGGGCCTTCCTCACTGCCGGGTCTGACTCCTGCCTACTTTCTGTTTCCGTGAAGGCAGGACCCGGCAACGAGGAAGGACCGAAGCAAGTTGTAAGCTTCCCTCCATCGCTAACCTATGGAAGATAGGTCAGCGATGGAGGGAAACTTGTGACTCTGCCGATGGGAGGGATGGGAAGAGAAATGATGCTGCTGCACCCAAGGGGGGGAGGGGGAATAGAAAAGCTGCTGCTGCTGCACCCAAGGGGGGAGAGGGGAAGAGAAAAGCTGCTGCTGCATCCAAGGGAGGAAGGGGGAATAGAAAATCTGCTGCTGCGCCACCCAAGGGGGAGGGGATAGGGGAAGAGAAGTGCTGCTGTTGAACCCAACTGGGAAGAGAGAGGGGAAAAGGAAGACCAGGGAAGGGAGAGGAGAGGAAAGAGATGCCAAGACCATAGGAGGGAGGAAAAGGAAAGGAGCTATCAGACCATGGAGGGGAGAGAGATATCAGAGTATATGGGTGGAGGGGGAGGAGACAGATGTCAGACCAGGAGGAAGGAAGGAGAGAAAGGAAGAAGAAATGCCAGATAATGGAGTAGGAGGGGGAGATGGAAGGAGAGGAAAGAGATCGGAAGGAGATAGAGATGCCAGACCATGGGGTGGAGTGGGAAGGAAGGAAGGAAAGGAGAAGAGAGAGCTGCCAGAGCATAGGGGAGGGGGTAGAGACAAAGACTGGAAGGCAGTGATGGGGACATAGGAAGGAGGAACCGAGGACACTAAGGATATAGGAAGGGGCACTAAGGACACAGGAAGGGGCATTAAGGATAGGAAGGAGGCACTGAGGACATAGGAAGGAAGGAGGGAGGGAGTAAAAAGGGACAATTGTTGGATCTGAGTGCAGAAAGAAAGACATGAAAGAAAGGATGCACAGTCAGAAGGAAATGCAACAAGAGACTCATGAAATCACCAGACAGCAAAGGTAGGAAAAATGATTTTATTTTCAATTTAGTTATCAAAATGTGTCAGTTTTGAGAATTTATATCTGCTGTCTATATTTTGCACTATATTTATCTATTTTTCTATAGTTACTGAAGTGATATTGCATATTTTAAAGTCATTTGCCTTGACATCTTTGAATGATAATTAACATCTTCTCTGCGTATAGTGTGCTTTGTAGTTTTTTAAATTTTAAGGTTACCATTATGAATTAATATGAAGATAATATGTGTACATGAAAAATGAATGGAAGAAATTGGGGGCGGGGCTAGGGCAGGATTGGGGGCAGGACTGAGAATTAATAGATGTCCCCTTTTGATGAAAAAAATAAATTGGTCACCTTAGACATGAGTCCACCAGACTTCAACCTTTTTCAAAGTTGAAACAACCTATATGTGGACATCATTTTGTATCTCTGGAAGAGCTTTCTTCTGCTGTTACCCAAGCCATTCGACAACTGAACAAAAACAGTGTCTTGGATAGAATAATGAAGCTTTTGGATGCTGGAACTTGATCATTGCAAAGCAGTGAGACTATGGGCTCCTTTTACTAAGCTGTGATAGCGTTTTTAGTGCACGCAGGATTTTAGTGCACGCTAACTCCGCGCTATGTGGCTAGAACTAATGACAGCTCAATGCTGGCGTTAAGGTCTTGCATGCATGGCAATTCAGTGTGCACTAAGCGTGTGCTAAAACCACTATCACAGCTTAGTAAAAGGAGCCCTATATTGAAGGATTGCAAAGAAATAGTTGAAAAAAATAAACATGTAAATAAAAAATAGTGTGCTTTATTTATGAAATGACCCTCATATATATAGTACTGACCCAAATTATGCACACAAATATATCAACTAACAAGCAAATTAGTGTTTATAATTGTGTGCTAATTGGCACAGAATTTCACCAATTTGAATTTATATCTGCATCTTGCTATGAGCTGTTTTATAACAATAGGTGTGTGCCCAAGTCCCGTAGAGGGGCATAATCGAAAGGGACATCTAAGTCCATTCGTGTCCAACTCACAAGTCATCCAAAGTAAAAAACAGCCTAAGACACAGTTTAAAAAAATATGTTCAAAATTTTTTTGTTTCGAAAATTGTCTAATTATACGTCCTGCTGATCTGATCATCTAATCCGCTAAATCATCCATCTTTATACCACATTTCCGTCCAACTTTTCATCCAAGTATAAAACACCTAGAACAAGCCCTGCTGGACATGGGAGGGGTCTGCAAAGTGATGGACTGAACATTCAGACATGCTACCTAAATAGTGGGGTAGGGTGCCATGGCTTCTCCTCACTACAACTCCCATATAGGTCATGGTGAGCCCCCCAAACCACCTCCAGAATCCCCTAGACCCACTTATCTACCACCCTAATAGCTCTTATGGCTGCAGGAGCCACTTATATGCCAGTAAAAAAGGGTTTTGGGGGTGTATAGGGGAGTGTACATGTTTAAGTATCAATGCAATGATTACAGGGGCTTATGGGCATGAGTCCTCCTTTCTATGTGTCCCTAATGCACCCCTATGATGACTTAAGCCACCTCTGTGCTGGACAACTAGGCATTCCTATGCCAGGCGGCCAGGTGATGATGGTCTGGAGGCTGAATTTTAATGGTGTGATTAATATTTTTATGGGGGTGGGGGGTTTGTTTGTGGGGGGTCTGTTTTATATGTTTTCAGTGCTTATCTGGTGACTTTAGGTGGGTTTTTGTGACTTAGACCATATTTTACATGGTCTAAGTCACAACATCCAAGTTCCGTCGATCATGGGCTGTGTAACTTTCAGTTATACATGCTGTACGACTAAGTCTAAGCTGGCCCACATCCCGCCCTCAACACTCCTCCCGAAACACCCCATTTAGCTTTGGTCATTCAGCGGCACTATGTAGGCCTAGGTCGTCTAGAAATACGTCCCAAACCCAGTTTTATTATCGGCACTTGGACGTATTTGGGACATGTTCGTCCAAGTGCCGACTTAGACCGGTTTTTGGACGTTTTTCTCCCAAAAGGAAATGTGGCGTGGATGATGCTTTCCACACTATGCTTGTATATTCAATGTATATCACTCTTTTTACAGTGATCAGTTCTCTAAAAATAATTTTACCTTCCAGGGCAAATAATCCAAAAATCTCCTTTCTGTACTCCTCATAGAGTTGTTTCCAAAACCAGATGTGACCATGTCATGCAGAGCATGCGCCAAAGCGTACACAGCATTGTATATACTATAGCTGTTTCCCAAGTATTTGGTGATACAATGTGAATGTGGGTATATTCCTTCATAAATGATACAAGATCTCCTGATGCTCTTTTGGCAACGGCTGTCACATAGGCTCATCCACCATGAAAAAGTGTTATAATCATTTCTAAGCAGTATATAATTTACCTCATGCACAAATTTTGAAAAACTCGGAATATTCTTTTCTGCGACTGTGAATGTCAAGCTGTTGATCATCAAAACCCAGTTTAATGAATAACTCAAGAGAAGTTCCCGTTCATATATGGTGATCCAGACCTTTTTGAGTAAAGCAATATTATGTCCATTTAGAGATAGATTACGGACATAATTCCTAGTACAATAAAGAATGATCACACTAGATGATGATGCATTGATTCTCTCATAAACTTTGGAGATATCACTTGGCATGACATTGTCAAAACTGAGGATTTCAATGAATTCAAGGCAGCCTCCATTGTGCTCAATCCCTTCCTTTAGGATCTGGACAGCCGAAAGGCTCTTGTCTTCATAATATGCAAGGATACCAACCCAACTCCAGCCAAAATATTTCAGTAACTTGACTATTCCAGCACAGAGGTGCAGCTCACTGGGGACAGTCCGGTAAAAATAAGGAAACTTAATAGTGTCACTTGTTAAAAGATTTTGAGAGATGAAACTAATCTGTTGAAAAGGGGGTATTTCAGTGTTATTGTTCCATAGCATTCAAAACCTCATATATTTAAAGCAATATTTTGTACAGAAGGATAGAATGTATACATGATATACTATACACACGTGGAGGGTCATAATAAAAAAAAATGTCTAAGTCCCTTTTTGGCCTAAGGCCTTAAACGTTAAAAGTAGAAGCAGGGAAAGTGTCCATAACCAAAACAAACGTCCTTGTTTGATTATGGCCTGCCTATACTAAGCACCCAGATCACCACTACATCTACAAGTACACCCCCACGACGTCTACACTTTTTGCCCATAATGAACCAAAAAACGCCTAAGCCCCAAATGTCCAACACAAGGGCTTTTAGGTGAAGGAGGAGCCAGTCCTTCGCATAAAAGCTGGATTCTGTAACCGGTGTCTGTCAAAAACAACACCGGTTACAGAATTCCCCCCCACAATGATCCAGGCAGGAGGGAGCCCAAGCCCTCTTGCCCCATCGAACCGTGATCCCCCCCCCCCCTGATTGCATCGGGGCAAGAGGGAGCTCAAGCCCTCTTGTCCTGGTGATTGTGCCACTCCCCGCTGAGTACGAGCAGGCCAGGAGAGAGCCCCCCAATTGGATTGGGCCAGAGGGAGCCCAAGCCCTCCTGGCCCCGGCAACCCCCTACCCTCACCCCGCCACTACAATATGGGCAGGACGGATCCAGGCCCTCCTGCCCTCAACACAACCCCCCTCCCCCCAATGATCCCCCCAGAACCCCAATCGGCCCCCCCGCTGACCCCCATGACCCCCCCACCCCCCACCCTCCTTTTCCGTACCTTTAACATTGGTCGGACAGACGGGTGCCAAGCCTTGCCGTCCGGCAGGCCAGCCGGCTCCAGAATGGAGCCAGATTGGCCCAGCCATCTGAAACCCCGCCCACAGGTAGGTCCTAAGGCGCCTGGGCCAATCAGAATAGGCCCGGCAGCCTTAGGCCCTTCTTGTGGGTGGGGCCTTAGGCACATGGGCCTAGGTGTCGGTCGGCCCACCTCCCGCTCACTGCTCACCCTTTCCCCTCCTCTAAACATGCCTCTTTTCTCTCTGTGTGTTTAGAGGCAGGGGAAAGGCCTAAGCTGTTTTTAGATACGTCTAAAAAACAGCTTTGGTTATGGGTACTTGGATGATCAGGCTTTTTGATAGTCCAAGTAGCAATTTAGGACACTTTTTAGATGTTTTTTTTTTATTATGAACCCCATAATGTATACATGATATACAACTGAGGAAGTTCACAAATAAAATATTAAGTGATAAAAAACTTAAAATATGCATTATAATACATATATTTTTTTCTGAAATGGATATTTTTACCTAAGTTCTTATACATGTGGAGGGGCATAATCAAAATAAATGTCTAAGTCTGTTTTGGCGTAAGTCGCAAGTCATCCAAAGTCAGACATGGAAAAAGGTCCATTTTCAAAAAATACGTCCAAATTATTATTTTTTTTTGAAAATCGTCTAGCTGTATGTCCAGCCGTCTGATCTTCCAGGCCGCTAAATCATCCATCTTCATGCCACATTTTTGTCCAAATATTCATCCAAGTCAAAAATACTTAGACAAATACCTTTTGGGTAGGGGAGGGGCCAGAAAGTATGGGACTGGACACCCAGACATGGCACCAAAGTAGTGGGGTACCTTACAGGGCACAAAAAGGGTCCCATATACATATCTCACTACAGATCCCTTATGGGTCATGGTGAACCCCCCAAAATATACCCAGAATCTACTAGCCCCAACCTCTCTACCACCCCAATAGCCCTTATGGCTGCAGGAGCCATTTAAATGACAGTACAAAAGGGTTTGGAGTTTATTTTGGGGGAAGCACATGTTTCACCATGAATGCAGTGATTAAAATGGTTTATGGGCCTGGGGCCTCCTCTCCATGGTTCACTAACCCACCTCCAATACCACTGAAGCCATCCCTGTGCAGCTCTACAAGGCTATCCAATGCCAGGCTGCCAGGTGCTGATGTTCTGGAGACAGATATGTAAAGTTGTTATTATAATTTTTATGGGGGGGATCGGTGATCACTGGGGCAGTGTGTTGGGGTCTGTACTTTGTGTCTGTAGTGCTTATCTGGTCACTTTGGATACTTTTTGTGGACTTAGACCTGTTTTTAGATGGCCTAAGTCACAACATCCAAGTTCTATCTAGGCAGTGTTGTAAAACTTTCGGTTATACATGCAGTACAACTAAGTCTAGGACGGCCCATGTCCCACTCCTCCTGAAATGCCCCTTTTAACTCTGATCATTTAGCAGCACTGTGAAGGCCTAATTCATCTATCATTAATGCATATGCTCTAATACCTAATTTTAATCAGACTTTACGTATAGGTTACAATCTCCTTTACCTTCTCCTCTAGGCTTTGCCATACTTTCAAGATTATTTTTATCACCCTCCAGTTGTTTTTTCTCTAAATGTGTCTCTATTTTCTTTAAAGATTGTAGTTGACCCTCCTTTCCTTTTATACTGGTAATTATTTATACTTATACACTGTATGCTTATTTGTATAAAGTTGTTTTATTGTTTGTTTCCTAATTTTAAATTTTCATACGCATTGAAGTACTTGACATTGCGTTTACAACAAATTTTTAATAAACTTGAAACTTGTTTTTAAATACGTCTAAAATCTGGTTTGATTATTGGCACTTGAACATCCCTGCTATTAGGATGTCCAAATGCTGACTTAGGCCGTTTTTTGGACATTTTAAAGTTTTGATTATGAGCCCCATACTGAACATACATATTGTGACAGGAATCCTGCTATCCCTACTAGAAACAGGGAGAAAATCCCTGTAAGCCCCATTGATAACCCTGTTATCAGGTATAGGAAACATCCTGAACAGTTTAGAAATCCTGTGCATAACTTTAGATAGGAGCCCGCCCCTTTAAGAGTGTCCAGAGCTCAGGCTGACATTGAAAGTGCAGGGCCCTTTAAGATCTTGCCTATCCCTGCTAGGAGGCAGCATGGCTGGATGCCGAGGCTTCCATTTACTGAGCCTTCCTCATCAGAGAAGGAAGGGAAATAGCTGGAACAAGCAGCAAAAATTAGGCTGGAAAGGAGTCCAGTCCTTCCATTTAAACTGGAGCCAGCACAGGGCAGTTCCCCTGTGGACTGGGAGATGGAGGAACTGGAAGAAAGCCATACATAGCCAGTCTCAGAAGCCCAGCCTGAGGATTATGATATGGAGTGCCAAGAGGATTATGTTTTGCCTGACTGGGGAGAACAACAGATGAACTGTGAGTAGGCTGTTAAACCAAGCAGTTTTTTTTTCTCATTGGAGTTGCATTTTTGGTATATTGTTTTAAAACCTGCCAGAGTATTGTACTGGGGACATTGTGGGGTATTTGCAGCCACCCCAGGAGCTGTAGAAACCAGTAGCTACAATTTTATTTTTTGTTTTATTTTTGGAGCAGCTTGTGCACTGCTCTGACTTGTACTGGGGGAGTGAGGAATTAGAACCAGAGCCTGTCTTTTAGGAGGGCTGAAACACCTGTTGTGTACAGGCCTATCTTCTCCCAGCCTGTTGGGGATTCGGCTCTACCCAACAAGGCCACAGCCAGAGCAAGTGAGAGTGTTTATTTTCAAAGGAAAAGTGTTTGTTTAATGCACTGTTTTGATATGTCCAAGAGTGGGGCCAGAAGGAAAAAGTTTGGACTTTTGGTTTGGAGACTGAACTGGGTCTAGAGCACTGCTTGTGCTAAGTTGGAACTTATTTGATTTTTTTTCAACACAAATTAACTGGATTTACAGAAGCCTTTTTTTTTTTTGGGGGGGGGGTGTTTCTTGTGTTCATGCCATACCTACCATTGTGTTTTGAGTTTTGTTTGCCATTAAAGTGTTTTGCTTTATTCAAGGGAATCTCAGTGTGCAATCTTTGGGAGGCACTGAAAGCTGTGTTCCAATGCCTTTATTCAAACTCTGGGACAGGGGTTCAGAGTGGCAACTAGGCCTAGCCAGGATCCTGTCCCACAATATACATAGATAATCATACATATGTATACATATGTGTACAAAGATAACCAACAACTGGTGAAGTGGGCATATAAATCCACAAATCTTTAAAAAAATGTTGAAGATGGAACTTTGTGCAGCAGGATGGCAGTAGCTCAGTACAGAGTGCTTGTACTTCCGTTTGGCAAGGAACATGCTTTGTTGGGCATTGCCAAGTATATTATGGTAACTGTTGCAGATAGTTTGACCATTTGGAATAAAGCTGTATGAAGACAATGTGTTTTCTGATCTCCTGACAAAGCTTTAGGGTGAAACGGGCCCTGTTGAAATCAGCAATTAGCCAAGTCTCTGTTCCTCATTAACAGATTTGACACAGTCTTTATTTATATCTGGAGGGGTGGTAGACCAATGATTGACACAATATCCCATTGAATGGACCAGCACAGGCTGCTCTATTGTGAGCTGTGGAGGAGAATCTGAGGTCTCTCCACCTTCCGATGTAATTATGATATTCCTGTTCAGCCAATTTATTTAATGTTTTTTTTGAGATGTTTGTAAAAGAATTTTGAAAAGTTTGTTGAAGAACATATTTTTAAAAATTTTGTGTATTTCTATGCCCACACCATCAGTGGAGTAGTTTGTCTTTTATACAAATACATATTCATATACGTAGATATACTCTGGCTTGGTCCAAAATTAGATCAATTACCCATGCTCATTCCACTACCTTCTGGTCTCTCACTGCAGATTAAATTCTCAAGCAAAGTTTTGGGCATCATTATTGACTCTACACTTTCCTTTAATGATCATCTCAACTCTCTGGTAAAAAAATGTTTTTTTAGTCTTCACATGTTGAGGAAAGTGAGATCCTGCTTCCGCCAACAACATTTTGCTGTCCTTGGACAATCAATCATTCTTTCCAGACTGGACTATTGTAATTCCATCTATCTAAGTCTAATCAAGAAAAATATTCAAAGACTTCAGCGGATCCAGAACACTGCGGCTAGGTTGATCTAAGCAAAAAGCAAATTTGATCATGTTCCCCGCTTCTGTCAAAACTTCACTGGCTTCTGGTGTTTTCTAGGATTCACTTTAAATATACCTGCCTAATTTTCAAGATCCTACATGGCATTCTTCCTTCCCTAATCCCACTATCCTAGAATTCTTCGAGACCTGACACTACCAGATCTGCCCACATACTCAAACTATCTTTCCCCTCATTAAAAGGTATCATGTATGCAGGTAAATTAGGGAAATCCCTTTTCTTCAAATTCACTGAACTTTGGAATAACCTCCCTGCCCCGCTCATTCCAATTATTCTGAAAGCATCTGAAAACCTGGCTTTTCTCCAAAACGTAAAGCTATCTATTTAAAATGTAAAGCTAGCTATCCTCTTCATAACCTCTAATTTCTTATTATGTCCTTCCCTCATTTATTGAATTACCTGTAAACCGTGTTGAGCTCTATCTTTATGGATATGATGCGGTATACAAACTTAAGGTTTAGTTTAGTTTAGTTTTATTTGTAAAATGTATATTTATTTTTTAGATTACCATCTATAACCCCTGAGGTAGGCTTTTGCTTCAATGCAGAAACATGGACCATGTTGGGTCTGGAAGAAACTGAAAGACAGATTCATTTTTCTTTTATCCCAGCTTGACATGCACATTATCTTCCCCATTCTTTCTTCTATTATATACTTGTCTTGGGAATGTTTGCCTCATTCTTATGAACTATATTTATAAAATACCCATAAACATATGTACTTGACATGCATAAATTTACACCAGTGGCCAACATTTCTGCAAAACTGATGCAGGCTAATAAAAAAGAACAAAAACAATGTTGGAGTGATTTTAAAAGGAATTTAGATACTATGGGCCATATTGTACACATGATGCCTAAAAGATTGGCACCGGCTAGAACAGCACTTGGTGTGATTTATACAGATATTTAAGAAAATACATGTGAAATTCACTAGTCCACATCAAGGAAGGAGGAGAGAAAAGAAATAAACATAAATCCATTATCAAAACAGAAATGAACCTCATCCTATATAATAAAACCCTACCTCACGCATGCGCACTCCTATCTGCTTGCTTCCATGATTCGTAGGTCTGTGGCCGCAGGAGTGTGCATGCGCGAGTCCCCAACCTTACTTCCCAGCACCTACCACTCGCTGGCAGGACTGGACGCCAGCGCTGAACTCCCTACTCTCCGTGTCGGCTCCTCTCACCAGCCGCACCAGCATCGGAGAAGGCTTCCGACGCTGGCAGGATCGAGAGCCTTGCGACACCTCGTGGGGTGGGAAGGGAAGCCCAAAACACTCCAGCCATGAAGGGATGCCCCGGTCCCGACTCCAAACCAGCTGATTCCAGCAGCATGTGCAGCACTCTACACACGCTGCTTCAGGGCCTTTTTCTGCCCTGATTTGCTCTGCCACATCTCTGATGATGTCATCAGGGACGTGCCAGAGTAAATCAGGGCAGTAAAATGCCCCGAAGCAGCGTGTGTAGAGTGCTGAACACGCTGCTGGAATCGTCAGGTTTGTCGGACCGCGGGAAGGGAAGGGTGGGGGCAGCAACGAACTAAGGCAGCAGGCAAGACCGAGGGAAGGGAAAGGGGGTAAGGGAAATGCTGCTGCTACACAGGGAAGTGGGGTGGGGTGGGAGGGAATGCTGCTGCTGCTGTGGCTACTGCACAGGGAAAAGGGGGGATCTAAATGCTGCTGTACAGGGAAGTAGTGGAGGGGGAGGGAATGCTGCTGCACAGGGACATGGAGGGGGAGGGAATGATGCTGTGTCTGCTGCACAGGGAAGTGTGGGGGGGAGAGAGACAGATAGATAGAAAGAAAGCCAGACAGCGAGAGGAAGGGAGACAGAAAAAAAAGAAGAAAGGCACAGGGGCAGAGAGAGATACAGAAAGACAGATAGACAAAGGGGGCCAGGGAGAGAGACAGAAAGAAAGACAGCAGGAAAGAGAGAGACACAGAAAGAAAGACAGACAGACATATATTCTAGCACCCGTTAATGTAACGGGCTAAAATACTAGTATAGACATAAACACATAAACCCAGCATGATATCATTAATTAGCTTCCTTATCTAATAGAAACCTTTCCAGCTGATCTGGCTCAAAGAAAGTATGATGGACATCCAAAAATGACACTTTATTTTCAGGTAAATTTAAGAAGAAAAGTAATACCCAATACAAAGACCCTTGATTTTAATTGAAGAAAAAAATAGTTTTTGTCTTGCTTGGGTAATTCTAGCAATATCTGTAAAAATCTGGAGTTTTCCTCAACAAAAGAAAATATCTTTTTTCTTGAAATAATGTTTAAGAACCATTACTTTATCTGCCCCACAAGAAAAAAGTGATTAGAAGAGTAGATCGCTGAGCTATATCATTCTGGGTATATATTTTTCTAGACATTTAGTTAAATTATCAATTAAATTAGTCCAGGGGGCTCTGTGTTTACTTCTAATTAAGAGGTATTAATTGCTGATTATCAGCACTCAAGACCAATTAATCAATTAAAAGTTGTGTGCATACATCGGCTATGTACACTGATGTGTGCATTCAATTTAAGATGCCACATACAGAATTGGGGGGTATGAATGCATGAATATGGTATATAGTAATCATTTCAATGGGTAAATGGAAATTAACACATATAAATAGCCCAGTAATTCATACAAAATAACAAATAGTGGAAAAGTGCATGCCATGCTTTGATAGTGCACCCTCTGCTGGTGGGAGGATGCATGAGCAAAGCTTGGGTGGAACATGGTCAGAAAGCACAAATACACATGTATTTTATAGAATATAGATACGGTAGCTTGCAGATTAATCTGTGGGCTAATAACACTGGATGAGCCAGTGAAGATTGGTTAGAAGAGAGGGGAAAGGGTTAATTAAATATTAGCAGCTGGGGAGGTGGAGTGGGTAGTGGGTTGTTAGGCAAGGTAGTTAAGGGGAGGGGGGAGTGAAAATAAGAGGTGACGGGATAGGTGATAGGTTTGAAAATGAGTTAGGATTGGCTGGGGAAAAGGTTCAGGGATTGGAGGATTTTGTGAGGAGAATTGATGGACAGTTGAGCATTAGGGGTTTGGAGGGAGTGTGGGAAGATTTAGGTTGGTGGGTGGAAAATTGTCCCACCCTTCCCCTTTTTTCAGATTAGCTACTTGGTTTTTTGAGGGCAGGGTGGGGGATGGGGTTGGTCACAGTTTTGTTGGCGAAAAATTTATATGTTGGGGGAACAATTTTGGATCAGTGTGGCTATATAACAGATTTGGTGACTAATTTTGTTTAACTGCTCATGTGTGACACCACCATGGGTGTTGGCAGGACTCTGCAGCACAACGAGTCTTGCAGAAAGGGAATTGGAGAATGGGTGAGAATTTTGTAAGAGGAACTAGTTTGACATCGAGTAGCTCCAGATTTTGTGATTAAGCTACACTGAATTGGAAATGCTGATAAGTTGAATTTAATAAGATTTCTTGTTAAAAACAATAAAGCTGTGGCCCATTTTTTGCCACTATATGTGAGTTGGTGTTTTTATTTGGAAAATCTGAGTGATAATGTGAATTCCAGTGTTATTTTATTTTATATACTGCTATTTTTAAAAAGAAAAGTTAAATCAAAGCAGTTTACAACAAATAAAAACAATGGTCAAAGGTTAAAAATCAATAAGGCAAACAAGGTAGTAAGATGTAGACGAGTTAACAAATTGGATACAAACGTGAACAAGGGATGGAAAAGTTTACAATATTGTAGGGAAAAAAAACAAGAAAAAAAGCCTCCAAATTTACTCATACTCTAGCATAAATCTAATCAAGGACATTTGTTCCAGCAACAGGGCTGGTGTAATTGGTTGCTTCTAAATGTGTGCAAATTTTTTTATAATTTATACTTGTCTCCTACAAAGAAAAGTAGTTATTTACTCTTCTTTATTGAATAGGTTTAAAACAGGCCCCTGCTTTGACTCATCCTAGGCCCTTGTTATGTAATTATACTCATAATCACCTGTGTGGCTTTATAAAATAGCAAAAAACAAAAGGAATTGACCCCAAAATATCCACAAAGAAGAAAATCCAGAGAAAACCAAAAAAACTCTGTGGAGTGACGATGTTCCTAATTGGACTTTATTTGAAAGTATCAAAGTTCCAAAGGTACACTAAAATCATCCACATAAAATAATTCCATCCACATAAAAGTAAATCATCCACATAAAAGCCTTAAAGGACCTAGTCCGCTAGGGATACAGGACCCAACACGATCCGCGTTCCGACAAAAAGTCTTCTTCAGGGGTCCCTGGGGGTCCTTTAAAGGTATGTACGAGGGAAACAATTGAGTGGTGAACCGCAAATGCAAGCAGTGTCTCACTTCCGGTTCACCACTCAATTGTTTCCCACGTACATACCTTTATAGGACCCCCAGGGACCCCTGAAGAAGACTTTTTGTCGAAACGCGGACCGTGTTGGGCTGTTAAGGAGTTTGGTGGCATTTGTGGGGCTTTGCAGGGTGTGCCTTTGGAAGGAGGGCTTGGGATCCCTCCCGCAAGTGATATTGGGGGTGGGGGGGTTCTGGGGGGTGTACCTTGGCAGGAGGGCTTGGGATCCTTCCTGCCGGTATTCGAGGAGGGTAGGAGTGTCAGGGTGTACCTCAGCAGGATGGCCTGGGATGCCTTTTGCCATATTTGAGGGGTGTGGGGGTGTGCCTCAGCAGGACCGTGTTGGGTTCTGTATCCCTAGCGGACTAGGTCCTTTAAGGCTTTTATGTGGATGATTTACTTTTATGTGGATGGAATTATTTTATGTGGATGAGTTTAGTGTACCTTTGGAACTTTGATACTTTCAAATAAAGTCCATTTAGGAACATCGTCACTCCACAGAGTTTTTTTTGTTTTATAAAATAGCACCAGAATAGGCATCTATTTGGATTTACAATTTACAGTTTATTAAAATTTATATACTTCCTAGCTTTGCAGATCTCAGTGGCTTACAGTATGAGGATGATATGAAAAGTCTGATAAAAAATCAAATTAAATAATGTGGAGGGGCATAATCAAAACATAAGTCTAAGTTTGATTCAGACATATGGCACTAAACTCCCAGTCAGCAGTGGGAAAATGCTCATTTTCAAAAGGCAAATTACTATGAGGTACATAATCGAAATGAAAATACATCTAAAAACCCACCTAAATCGGCAGTTGGACGATCAAAAAGACAGGTTGTTAAAGTGCTAATAATTGAAATGGGTTTTAAATGTATCTAAGGAAGCTTAAGCCTTTTGACTGCCACTGTAAGCCCAGAGCGTAAAGGGGCATTTTTGGAGGAGTGGTTAGGGTGGGAAGTGGGCAGGATGTCGGCTGACCAAACTTAGTTGTCCTACAATGATAATCAAAAGTTTGATGAAGTTGCCTAGATGGAACTTATGGGGCTCATAATTTAAAAACACACCCAAAATGGCCTAAATCGGTACTTGGACAATCAAAAATACAGATCGTCCAAGTACCGATAATCAAAGCTGGTTTTGGATGTATCTAAAACCAGCTAAGGCCTTTTCCCTGCCTCTCTTTGTCCTTTAAGTTCACACAACTTTGGAATGATCTTCCACTTTTCGTGAGACGCTTCGGCTCCCTTTCTTCCTTTCGAAAGGCTTTGAAAACTATTTTGTTTGCCAAACACTTTGGTAATTAACCCTTTTAAGATCTAATTAATATGTTTCATTCAGCTTAATCTAACTATTGGAAACCGAGTCAAGCACTCTTAGATTGAAGTCTCGGTATATAAAACCAAGTATTAGATTTGAGCAAAAAGAGGCATTTTTAGAGGATGGGAAAGGGTTGGAGGTGGGTGGGAGGTAGGTTGTTCTACAGTAGACTTAGTCATACAGCAAGTATAACCATAAGTTTAATGAGGTTGCCCAGTCAGAACTTATACCTTTTGACTTAGACCAAGTCAAAAAGGTATAAGTTCTGAATATGAGCTGCTGAGTTGATCGATCAGCTCAACAGCACTGGCAACCTGCCCACCCCCTGCCACAATCGCGATCCACCCAAACTGCTGCAAATACTGGCAGGAGAGATGCCAAATTTTTCCTACTGAGGTGCACCCCCAACATCCCCCCGAATACTGGCACACTCCTGATACCCCCTAACTCCCCTCGAATACTGGCAGGAAGGATCCCAAGCCCTCCTGCTGAGGCACCCCCCCACACCCCTCAAATATGGCAAAAGGCATCCCAGGCCATCCTGCTGAGGTACACCCTGACACCCCTACCCTCCTCGAATACCGGCAGGAAGGATCCCAAGCCCTCCTGCCAAGGTACACCCCCCAGAACCCCCCACCCCCAATATCACTTGCGGGAGGGATCCCAAGCCCTCCTTCCAAAGGCACACCCTGCAAAGCCCCACAAATGCCACCAAACTCCTTAACAGCCCACCACTACCCAGCCCCCTAACCCCAGCCCCACTTGCTTACCTGAACATTGGCCAGATGGACAGGTCCACAGTTCAGCCAGCCAGAAGGCCTGCCATCCTTGGAATGGCAGGCCTAGGGCCTGATTGTCCCAGGTGCCTAAGGATGGTGAGCTGGCCGGCCAGACTGGGGACTCATCATTCAGGTAAGCAATGGGGTGTCTAGGGTTAGGGGGGCTAGGTAGTGGGGGGCCATTTTTTTTTGGGGGGGTTAGGGGATTCATGGACATTTAGGGAGTTTGCAGGGGTGTACCTTTGACTGGAGGGCCTGGGATCCCTCCTGCCAGTATTCAAAAGGGGGGGGGGGCATTTTGGGGATGTTAAAGATTCATTTACTCATAAAGAGTTATGTCCACCTGGTTTTACTGGTCAGTTTTCATCTAGAACAGGCAAACGAGGTGGTGATTTAGCTATAATGCATAAATCCTTTATTGATATACATCTTTGTGATAAAAATAGCAAACCAAATTTTGAATACACGATTCTCTCTGTGAAAGATGAACTAAATGCTCAACCTTTAGGTATTGTATTATTTTTTTACCCACCTATAGCCTGGAGTAAATCCATAGATATTGTTTCTGAAATCATTTCTAATGCAACATTAAAGTTCTCAAGACTTTTAATAGGTGATATTAATCTCCATTTAGAGAAGGAAAATAACATCAATATCTCCAACTTTAAATCTTTCTTTAATTCTTTAGTTTTAAATTATTCTCTAATAGCTACTCTACTCATGAACAGGGTCATACTTTGGATTTAATTTCCTATATAGATCATATCATTCTAGGTCTATTTCTGATATTGATTGGTATAAACAACCTTTGACAGATCAGTTTTTAGGATGTTTTTGGATACCTACCATATTTTTCACTCCATAAGATGTACCTGACCATAAGACATACCCACTTCTAGAGGAAGAAAAAACAAGAAAAAAAATCTGAACCAAATGGTATGCCCTGTTCCCTCTCGTGGTCTAGTGGTAGGCTGGGACAGGGTACAGGACACATCTAGTGGTGGGCACATCTAATTGTAGGCAGCCCCAAGCCAGCCTGCCCCAAACCAGCCAGCCAGCCCCAAACCAGCCAGCTAGCTACTGGCCAGCCAGCCCCAAATCGGCTAGCCATCCAGCCAGCTCCAGGCCAACCAACCAGCCAGCTCCAGGCCAACCAGCCAGCCAGCTCCAGGCCAACCAGCCTGCCCCAGGCAAGCCCCCCATATCTTTTTAAATTCTGCCATCAGCTCCAGCCAGATTTGTTGCCTCCCTGCCTGCCATGGCAGCCTTCACTAATCTGGGCTCCTCATTTCCCGGCCAGCAGTGAAACAAAGCAGCACGGCCATCATGCACAAGCTTTACATTCTCCCACTCAGACCCACACTGCTTTCCAAATGGCTGCCATAAGTTCCCACGAGTCCTGCAAGAACCTATGGCAACCATTCAGAAAACAGCGTGGGGCCGAGCGGGAGGGCATAAAGCTTGCTCCTGATGGCCGCACTGCTGATTTGTTTTGCCGCTGGCTGGGAAATGAGGAGCAGGCTGGACGCTTGACCACCAGGTAAAAAAGGAGGAATAGCGACAGCAGACAGATGGATGGACAGACAGGGATGGGTTAAAACAAAAGGTGGTGCGGTGACAGCAGGTGGGTGGGTTTAGAAAGGTGGTGCGGTGATGGTGGGTGGGTTATACAATGGTACAGGGGGAGGGTAACAAAATTTGTACCTTTGCTTCATAAGACACACCGAGATTTCCACCCACTTTTGGGTGGGAATAAAGTGTGTCTTATGGAGCAAAAAATATGGTATTTTCTTATCTAAAACCTCAAATAACCCTTTCAGTGAAAAAAATCAAAATAAGAAGTAAAATTAATATGGCTATGTTCTGGCAAAAATTGGGTAAAGTCTTTTCAATTCTAATTGGGGAATTCAATGCTGAGTCTATATTTAAAATGTGGCTGCCATTGAAAAATCTGAAATTATCTAATGCTATGGCCCCCCTTAAAAATAAACTGATTTCTCATAAGAAGGATGCACCATGGTACACTTCTTTTCATACCGTCAATTTAAACAATTATGCAGAAAGTTGGAAAAAAGTAATCTAGATGATGATAGGTCCAATTGGAGAAAGAAAATAAAAGACTATAATCATGAAATTAATAAAGTTAGGAAAATTTATTATGGCAATGAAATTACCACATCGAAAGATCAGAATAAAGCTCTTTTTTCACTTTGGAAATCTGTGACTACTGAAAAAGAACGTTGTATTAATACTTGAATGCCTTCTGTTGATAAGTGGCAACCTTTTTTAAGATCGAAATCTTAACAATTATATCCTCATTTACTAGTGGCCCAGTCCCAGACTCATTTCTACCTCTATTTTCCAAATCATCAGTAGATAATATTCCAGTAAATAGATACTAGTGTACTTTTGACTTGATATCAGAAAGTCAATTAAAGAATCTTTGTGCAAAATTTGGGAAAAAGAAATGTTTACTTGATCCTTTTCCAGCCTATAACTTTTTTAATGTTCCCTTCCATGCTATTTCACCGTTTACAGTTCTAATCAATCATTTACTTTCAATGCTCATTTTTCAGTTGATATGGGACATATCATACTTTCTCCATTGTTGAAAAATACAGGCTTAGATCTGACTGCCCCTTCAAAGTTATAATCCCATAGCAAATATACCGATAGTGACTATATTAATTGAATCTATTGTTTCTAAACAGCTTTCAGAATATTTGGATAAATTCTCAATTCTGCTGCTTTTTCAGCATGGGTTTCATACAAATTATAACACAGAATCACTACTGATTTCTTTGGTAGTGAAAGTTCAGAGTCTTCTATCTCAGGGTCGATATGCAATTTTGCTACACTTTGATTTATCAGTGGCTTTTGATGTTATTAACCATAATATTTTGATTCAATTGTTAGCTAATATTGGTCTTAATGGAAAGGTATTATTAATAATAATAATAATAATAATAATAATTTTATTCTTATATACCGCCAAAGCCATAGTAGTTTAAGGCGGTTTACAATAAGAGGAGTTGGACAATCAGCAAAGATAGGTACAAAGTAAGGTTTTAAAGTACATGAAGCGGATACAGGGATAAGAGGGCTGGAACAGACTGTAAACAATATTATCAATATCTATAGGCAGAGAACAGAGCGGGAATGAGAGATCGTGGTAAAAATCAGATGGAATAAAGTGATAGGGCAATGGGAGCATTTAGGTTACAAATCGGTTGAATAAGTTTGTTTTTACTAGTTTTCTAAAACTTAAATAGGATGAAGAGTGCGTTATTAAGTTGCTCAGCTAGTTGTTCATTTGGCCTGCTTGGAAAGCAAATGCTCTGTCTATGTATCTTTTGTATTGGCAGGCCTTTATTGATGGATGAGTGAACATGTGGACTCTGCGTGTAGGCCTGCTGGGGCAGTCCAAGTTGAAATGTGTGGCCAGGTATGTGGAGGCCAAGCCAAGTATAGATTTAAAACAAAGACAGGCAAATTTGAACAGGACTCTTGCCTCCAGGGGCAGCCAATGAAGTTTTTGGTAATAGGGGGTTATGTGGTCCCATTTTTTTATGCCAAAAATCAGTCGGACGGCTGAGTTTTGGATGATTCTTTGAATAGTTTTCTTGAAAGACCCCAGATAAATGATGTTGCAGTAGTCGAGTATGCTTAGACTGGTTTAAATGATTTTTTATGTTAACATCGTATTGAGTCCATAATGAGGGCAAGTTTTTACCCTTGCCTTGACTTCTGTCTGTGGGGTTCTGCAGGGCTCTCCATTGTCCCCTATTTTGTTTAACATTTATATGACTACTTTGCAATCTTTGAAACTATTTCCAATCGAAACAATTTTAAATTATGTAGATATTTTTATTTTGTTGGAAGTCGATCCTTCTCTGAATAGTTTGAAATCAGACATTAATTCCTGTATCTTAAGAATCCAAGATTGGGCATTTTAATTGATATACTGATATAAGGTAAACATAAATATGGTTTGGGCCAAAAATTGAGCAGTTCCTTAGCTCAACTTTGTTAGCCTCTGGTGACTCACTGAAAATTGATTTTTCATCTAGAATTCTGGGTTTTATTCTGGATATATTAGTGATAGGAAGAAGTGCAAAAGTGGCCTTGTGAGACTCAAAGATGAAGGGGAGGAATATGTAGAAGCTGATAAAGAAAAGGCCAAATTGCTTAACAGATATTTCTGTTCTGTGTTCATGGCTGAAGCACCGGAAGAGGGACTGCAGAAGACAAATGTGAATAGGGATGGAGGAGTAATAGACCCTGATCAATTATCAGAGGGTTGTATTTGTGAGGAGCTGGCTAAAATAAAGATAGACAAAGCAATGGGGCCAGATGGTGTACATCCGAGGGAGCTGAAGGAACTTAGAGAAGTACTGGTAGCTCTGCTGACTAAACTTTTTAATGATTCTCTAAAGTCTGGAGTGGTACTGGAGGATTGGTGAAGGGCGGATGTGGTCCCTCTCCATAAAAGTGGATGTAAGGAAGAAGTAGGGAATTACAGGCCAATAAGTTTGACTTCTGTGGTAAGCAAATTAATGGAAACACTTTTAAAACAGAGAATGGTCAAGTTTCTGGAATCCTGTGGATTACAGGAACAGAAGCAACATTGATTTTCTAGAGGTAGGTCTTGTCAGACAAATCTGATCAATTTCTTTGACTGGTTGACCAGAGAATTGGATAGAGGATGTGCACTAGATATGGTGTATTTAGATTTTAGCAAAGCCTTTGACAGTGTTCCTTACAGACGTCTAATAAATAAACTGAGTCCCCTCAGGATGGGTGCCAAAGTGATGGGCTGGGTCAAGAAGTGGTTGAGTGGAAGGCAACAGAAGTAAATGATCAATGGAGATCACTCTGAGGAAAGGGATATTACCAGTAGTATGCCTCAAGGTTCTGTTCTTGGGCCTGTTGTTTTTAACATTTTTATAAACGATATTGCTGAAGGATTGTTGGGTAAGATTTACCTCTTTGTGGATGATACCCAAAATCTGCAATAGAATAGACACACCGGATGGTGTGAATAACATGAAGAAAAACCTGGAGAAGCTTGAAGAATGGTCTGAAATTTGGTAGCTAAAATTTAATGATAAAAAAATGCAAGGTCGTGCATTTGGGCTGCAAAAACCTGAGGGAACAGTACAGATTAGGGAGTAATGAGCTTATGTGCACAACAGAAGAGTAGGACTTGGGTGTGATTGTATATGATGATCTTAAGGTGGCCAAACAGGTTGAAAAGGTGACGGTGAAAGCTAGAAGGATGCATAGGAAGAGGAAAAAGGAGGTATTGATGCCTCTGTATAAGATTCTGGTGAGACCTCATTTAGAATATTGTGTACAATTCTGGAGGCCACACCTTCAAAAGATATAAAAAAGATGGAGTTGGTCCAGAGGAAGGCTACTAAAATGGTATATGGTCTTCATCATAAGGCGTATGGAAACAGACTTAAAGATCTCAATCTGTATACATTGGAGGAAAGGTAGGAGAGAGGAGATATGATAAAGACATTTAAATACCTACGTAATGTAAATGCCCATGAGTCAAGTCTCGTTCATTTGAAAGAAACTCTGCAATGAGAGGGCATAGGATGAAGTTAAGAGTTGATAGGCTCCAGAGTAATCTAAGGAAATATTTTTTTACAGAAAGGGTGGTAGTTATATGGAACAGTCTCCCAGAAGAGGTGGTGGAGACAGAGACTGTTTCTGAATTCAAAAGAGCCTGGGATAGGCAAGTGGGATCTCTCAGAGAAAGAGATAATGGTTACTGCAAATGGGCAGACTAGATGGGCCATTTGGCCTTTATCTGCCATCATGTTTCTATGTTTCTTCACTCTCATTATCTAATCAAATTAATCATGTTTCTAAAAATTGCTTTTTCAGTCTAAAGATGTCATCTTTTTTTCAGCAATATTTTGCAGTTTTGGTTCAGGCCATTATTTTATCTCAGTTGGACTATTGCAACTTACTTTATGCTTGTTTAAGTAAAAGTGATTTGAGGAGGCTACAACTTATGTAGAATATGGCGGCTAAACTGATATATGGTAAACATAAATATCATCATGTCACACCTTTACTGAGATCCCTTTATTGGCTTCCTGTTTACTGGAGGATCCAATTTAAATATGCAACTGTAATTTTCAAAATCCTATATGGTATTTTTTCTCCTTTGGTTCCTGTCTCATTTAATTCACAAGAAATCTCTAATTCTAGGAGCTTTCAGAAATATAGGGCTCTTTTTACATAGCTGCGGTAGCAGCTTCAGCGCGCGTGATGTTTCATCACGCGCTAACCCCCGTGCTTGCCAAAAAACTACTGCTTACTCAAGAAGAGGTGGTAGCAGCTAGCGCGGCTGGCGGTTTAGCGTGCGCTATTATGCACGTTAAACCGTTACCACGCCTTCATAAAAGGAGCCCATAAACTTAGCTTTCCCACTGTTAAAGGAATAAAAACCATGGCTAATTTTTGTTGATCATTTTTTCTTTATTTGTAAAAGTTTGGAATGACCTTCCTTCTAATTAGAGTTCTCTCTCATCTACCCAATTTTCATAAAGTACTGAAGACATATTTCTTTCAGAAATTTACTAATTATCCTTCTTTTTCAAATAATCAATCATGAAAGATAAAATTCTGGCCTAAAAGATATTTTGTTCTAATCTCCTGTATAATTGTATTAATATTTTGTTAACTGAGTCAAGCCCTCCTGTTGGGATGAACCAGTTTAAAAAAATCAGATTAGATAAGAGAAATTACATAAGTACAAATACTGTACAAATTTTACATTTTCATAGTCCATAAATAATAACTTGGCTTCATTTTGCTTAGATTTTGCAGTAGGGTATAAAAGAACATTGACAGCCCTCCTCACCTGTGGGTACTGGTAGATACTGAACATACTGGATATCCGGACTGAATCCTGTCCCGTAATACCTTCAATGATTGCTGCCAGTGTATCAGATGTTTTACAGCTGTAATTAGGGATCCAATTTTCCAGTCCTGAAAATATTTTCATGGCAGCCTGAAGTGTTAGGGTGGGATTGGTGTAAGACTCTTGTAGAACATATCCCAGTGTAAGGTTGGGTAAGAGCTTGGAGCTGTTGTTGATCTCTTCAATGGCATAAGTGAAGGCCAAGAAATTGAAGTAGTTCTCTGGAAGAAAACTAGTGTGACATTACATATCATACAATATAAAAATGATAATTAGATATTATGTAGATTATAAAGTTATATATTCCTGTCGTATAAACAAAGAGGTTGATATTCCAAGCAATTTAACTGGACAGGATCCTCTCAGATAAATTGAGCTGGCTGACACAGGAGCCAGTATTCAATAATACTTAGGGCAGTGGTGCTGACTTGTTAATTAGTGTACTAATCAAAAATAAATGGAAACAAGTTATTGGTTGCAAAGACCACACGTTACAAAACTTGTTAGATAAATGTTTCAAGTATACAACTGAACTCTCAGATGTCTGCTCTGGTGAATCATCAAAGATTTCTATCCAGAAATGCAGGAGAAGGTATCATTCATTGAGTTTGTTGCAAATAATGAGTGCAAAAAACATGTGTTAAACGAAACTTTAAATGAATGAATAAAGATTGAAAACATCGCACTTATCTTATCATTTTTTGTGGTTATTTTAAAGTGCCGATGTGAAAAACCCTACGGGGACCCGTTTCACCATTTGTGGCTTCCTCAGGGGTCAAAATCTACAACCAGAAAAAATAACATATAAATAACTTAAATCACTTTAAAAACATTTCCAATATTGCTTCAGGGTGGAAAACTTGTACATAGCTTAGTTCTGTTAAAAAGACTTACGGTGCAGTTTGACTCTGTTAAAGAGACAAAAATGGCGCTAACAGCCATCAGAATGCCAGCGCATGCGCTTTTAACAGGTACCTCAGCTGTCTCCTGAATTGATCACGCATGCGTGCTGCATTGAATAATACAAGATCAAAACACTGCAAAATTATTAAAGAAAAGGTATCCAATCTACAGAAGTATTCAGTCCTTTCGGTTTCATCGTATCTAATTTATAAATCCAGCGTATTTCCCTTTGTGATAAGCGTCTTTTTCTATCACCCCCACGGACAGTTGCTGTTACTCTATCAATACAAAAATTTTAAGATCTTCAAAATTATGAGAGTTCAGTTGAAACATTTATCTAACAAGTTTTGTAACGTGTGGTCTTTGCAACCAATAACTTGTTTCCGTTTATTTTTGATTAGTACATCTACTATTTTTACAATGGCAGCAGAAGGCTGGAAAACCGTGTTTAGTTTTTCTTCTGACAGAGTAGGTAAACTAATTGATGTTCTTACACAATTTGATTTAACAAGTTCTACAACAATCAGTCTCCAGCATGGTTTGATACTAACAAACTGTTTAAATCCATGATTAGTATGGAAGTCAATAGTGATTTGCTCATAGAATACTGTAAAAAGGAAAGAATCCCCAGGGGATTGCGGATTTTAAAAGCCCCACAAATTTTTAAAGAAGATGTGTCTTTTTTAGAGACCTGGAATAAAATACTGAACAAGTGTGTGTTAGATTTAATGCTCCTGATAATAGAAAATAGCAGTAAGGTGATCAAAACAAGATAGACTTGGACAAAAACATCAATCAGTTAAAGTCAGTTAACACCGAACTAGATTTCACCACCAATTATAAAAAGTTAACTGAAGAAATGGAGAAATTCAGAAAAAATTTAAAGAAAAACAAACTTAAGAAATTTAAGCGGGACAAAAATGATTACGTAAATAACAAAGTATACCCGTGGATGAATATAAAAGAAAATAATGAAATGGTGCAATCTGGAGCCACCAGTTCAGATATTTCTTCTTTCTCAATCTTGTCTAGTGGGAATGATAAGACCCGTTTTTTAAACAGAGGTCAAGGACAGAAACGGGGCCGAATAAGAGGAAGGGTATCCCAACGACCAAGGCCCAATACCCGGTCACAAACCAGGAGGAATCAGTGGTAGTCAATTTATCTGAATGCACTTTGACTACCATAGGAGAAAAAGTTCTCTCATATGGCTTATCTTTTGTGCCATCAACTAGATTCGACCAGTTACAGTTTCGGATTGATTTAGAAAAACTAATAAGAAAATTACAATTACAAGTTTTTTTCCATGACTCTCCAATTGGTACAGATCGCACTATTATTTCTCCCAAGAGCACATGGTATCCCCCTATTCCCTTAGATCCTACAGTTCAGACATTTAAACAATGTGTCCTTAAAGACATAGAAATATGGCAAGAAAATCAAAATAAAAATAAAAAATATAGCTTTAACAATTTAAAATATGAAGAACGACAAGCTATTCAAACATTGAAGAATGACACTTCCATAATAATCACTAAAGCAGATAAAGGGGGTGCCATAGTTGTTTCTGATTCTGAAAAATATCATGCGGCAATTAGGAGAGATTGAAACATATGAAAGATCTTCTTTAAACCCCACTAGAAGACTACAAAGGCAGATCCAACAATTATTGAAACAGGGTCTCCAGAAAGGTTTCCTCACATATAAAGATTACAAATTTCTTAATGAAATGAACCCAATTGTTCCTATTTTCTACATCTTACCGAAAATTCATAAGAGGCTAGTTGACTCCCCGGGCCGCCCTATCATGTCCTCAAAGGGATCCCTTTTAGAACCACTTTCAAGATTTGTGGACGAGTTTTTGAAACAAGAGGTAACTAAAATCAGCTCTTATATCAAAGATGCTAAAGATGTGATGGGAAAATTAGATGACATTTCTGAAGATCTTTTTCCTTTGACTCTTGTCACTTTAGATGTTACCTCCCTATTGTGACCAGTCAGACCCGGGCTCTGCCAAGGTCCCAGCTAAGTTAAAAGATAAGGTAAAAATAAAACCCCGGAAGAAAGATTCCAGGATCTCCCAAGAGGGTATGTTAAGGGATAATGTCACTGTCCACCAGGAGGAGCCATACTTAGCTGAAGATGAAATGGGTGAATTGTGTGTAAGTCACCACCGGGGGAGCTCTAGAGGTCCCTGGGCTTCTGCTGACTCACCTAGAACAGGGCACGCCCCTAAGGTACATAAGCCAGCAGTGGCATTCAGATCAGCAAGCTGGTTAGGGAGGAAGCTGAAGCTTTGTCTCCCCAGGGAGCCTACTGAGCCAAACAGGGGCAACTGGCCCCAACCTATGGAGTTGTCTGAAGTGGAACAGACAGAGGATTCGTCTCACCTGTATGAAGAATCTATGGACTGTCAGGAGGCTTGTGCTGACTTTGATGATAATTGGCCTGAACCAATGCAGGTGAACTTGTCTGTGAGCCACAAACAGTGAATGTGTTTTGAGAACTGTTTGTGTGCTGTGTTTCCTTTTTGAATGCTGTTTTTTTTGTGAGAAAGCTTTGAGAGAGTGGGGAGAGGCTTTGCTTCCATCCGGGAGGGAATTTGAATGCCTACTTGTAGGGCTGTATTTTTGCAAAGCCTGATACTCTCTCTTGTTCCTGGCTGCCATGTACTGAGGGCCAGAGGCTTTCTTACCTTTCTTTTTCTCTACAATGAACTGAAAATTAAGGTGAACTGAATGCTGAACTGTTTTGTTTGGATTAAGTGAAACAGCTGCTTTGCAGCAGGCAGAGTAAGCGCTGCCATGAGTTAAGGTCTCAGAATTTGCTGAGACTTAAAGAAGCAGCAGAAAGAGAAAATTGAGAGCTAATTTGGACTGCTTTATTTTCTTTGTCTTTTTGGCAGTTTTGGTTTTTGTTATTTGAATGCTGTATGGAATTCTGACTGTTACGCCTAAATTGTGGAAGACATTACTTACCTGTTTTGAGGACTTAAGTAAAGTAAGCTATTTATTTACCATATCCAATTGTTGGAACTTTATTTTGATGGTTTTGATACAAATTTCATGACTGCTGAAAACCCAATCCTGCAGGGTGACTCCAGGCCGGGTCACACGCTAAGGTACTGTTTGTTGTGGTCATCAGGATTTCTTCCAAGCCCTATCCTGGGCTGTACTGGAGGCCACACTATACACCTCTATCCCCCAGGAAGATGCCTTAGATACCATTAAAGAAATTTTAAATAGAAGAGAAAGACCACATTTCATCCCAACGGAATTCCTGTTGTCTCTAGCTAGATTAGCGATGAAAGAGAACTTTTTTCTGTATAAGCAACAATTCTACAAACAGAAAGTGGGGGTGGCCATGTGAGCAACTTTTGCTCCATCAGTTGCAAACCTCTATATGGCTCAATTTGAAACCAGATGGGTAGAACATTCCCAATTCGGACCTTACATTGAAAAATGGTACAGATACATAGCTGATGTTCTACTATTATGGACAGGCACAGAGAAAGATCTGATCAGCTTCTTAAAATGGCTGAATAGTTGTGATTCTAGTATACAATTCACCATGCGATATTCAACCAGCCAACCAGCCATATAGAGTATTTAGATTTGAAGATTATACAAGCAGACAATCATTTTGATTTTGACGTTTACGTCAAATCTACAGATAAGAACACTTTTTTAAATTTTAACAGTTGCCATCCCTACAGTTTGAAAAAGAATTTGCCTTTTTCGCAACTATTACATCTAAAACGTAACTTTTCCAATGCAAAAGACTACACTAGACAATCCAAATTACTTATATCAAAGCTAGGATAGAGAGGTTACCCTAATGCTGTATTAAAACATTCCTTAAGAAGAGCAAAGTATTATCATAGGGAATGGCTTATGCAAGAAAAATCCCCTTTGAGCACAAAAAATCAGAACATCACGCAAGATGATAGCATTATGACTTGTGTACTCAAATATTTTAACCAAGGGAATGAGATCGCTACAATTCTGAGAGACAATTGGAAAATAATCAGAACAAATTCTATCTTTGACAAAACTGACTTGAGAATTGCATTCTCTAGAGAGAGAAATCTAAAGGAATTATTATCTTCCACTGTTAATGACATTGATTCGACCACCAACAAAAAGGTGTTACCCACAGGATTTTTTAGGTGTGGAAATGTAGCACTTGTGCGATGATGGTTTCACAGAAAGAATTTATCAACCCAAGCGATGGAAATCGTTACTCTATGAAATACTTCTTAACGTGGTGTGAGGAAGAGGGTTTTCTCTTCGTGAGGAACTGGACAACGTTCTGGGGAAAGAACAAGCTCTTCAAGAAGGATGGTCTACACCTGAGCAAGGAGGGAACTAGACAACTAGCAAATAACGTCAGAAGAGCGATAGAGCAAGCTTTAAACTAAGTAGAAGGGGAAAGCCGACAGTCGACCTGGTATCGACGGTTCGGGAAACAGTATCCAGCGAGGGTACTGAGGGGGAAGATTGCGGGGAAGACACAGACTGTGAACAAACAAGGGAGCCAGATGAAGCGAGAGGGGGACAGGATGAACATACTACAAGGGGAAGTCAAAATGGGACTGGATGATGCGAAGGAACAAGAGGAGGACAATAGGAACACGCCACAAGGGGAAGGCAATAGGAATCTACCACAAGGAGAAGAAAAAAGAGACAATACTCAGGAGTTGGCAGGTCAGGAAGGGGACATAATGAAGAATGATATGCAAGGGAAAATAGCGAGGAAGGGAAAAGGCCAGGACTTGAACGGCATGTATACTAATGCAAGGAGCCTAAAGAACAAAATGGGGGAACTAGAAGTCATGGCCAATAATGAGAGACTAGACATCATAGGGATCACAGAAACATGGTGGAACGAGGAAAACAAATGGGACATAGTACTACCAGGATACAAACTCTACCGAAAAGACAGGACTTACCAGAAAGGAGGAGGAATAGCACTATACATAAGGGACACCATTCACTCAACCACTGTGGACACAGCAGTGACAAATGCCCAACTGGAGTCATTGTGGGTCAAAGTACCAGGAAGCAACGGATCCGAGATAAAGATAGGACTGTTCTACCGTCCACCTGGGCAAACTGAAGCTGAGGCTACAGAAATGGTAGCCGAGCTGAGAAGGGAATGCAAGAACCCAAACACCTTAGTTATGGGAGATTTCAACTATCCTGGGATAGACTGGTGTCTTGGAAATTCAAAATGTGCAAGGGAAACGGAGTTCCTGGAAGCTGTACAGGACTGCTTCATGGAACAACTTGTCGAGGCACCAACGAGAGGATCAGCGATTCTGGATCTGATCCTCAATGGGCTGAAAGGACCCGCAAAGGGTGTGGAGGTCGTGGGACCACTAGGAACCAGTGACCACAACATGATTCAGTTCAAAGTGCAAGTAGGATTACCTAAAGGAAAGAGAACCAAGGCAACAACGTTTAACTTCAAGAAAGGGAACTATGATGCCATGAGACAAATGGTGAGAAAGAAGCTCAGAAACAGCTCCAAGGAAACTCAAACTGTGGAGCAAGCTTGGTCCCTATTCAAGGACACAGTAAACAAGGCGCAGAACCTATATATACCAAGATTTAGGAAAGGAACCAAAAAGAATCAGACTAAGGACCCTGCATGGATAACAAATGAAGTAAAGAAAGTGATAGGAGACAAGAAAAAATCATTTCGGATGTGGAAAAAAGACAAAACCGAAGAAAATTGGAGAGAGCACAGGAAGCATCAAAAAGAATGTCACCGAGTAGTCAGGAAAGCCAAGAAAGAGTATGAGGAGAGACTGGCCAAGGAAGCAAGAAATTTCAAACCATTTTTCCGATATGTGAAAGGGAAACAGCCAGAGAGGGAGGAGGTGGGACCCCTGGATGAGGGTGACCGGAAGGGAGTGGTGAAAGAGGAAAAAGAGGTGGCTGGTAAGCTAAACAAGTTCTTCTCGTCGGTCTTTACAATAGAAGACACATCCAGTGTGCCAGAACCGGAAGAAATCTTCAGGGGAGGTCAAGAGGGGAAATTATCATGCATGGAGGTAACCCTCGAAGACGTTCTCAGGCAGATAGATAGATTAAAAACTGACAAAGCTCCGGGCCCAGACGGGATCCACCCGAGAATACTGAAAGAGTTCAGAGATGAAACAGCAGAGTTACTGAGGCATATTTGCAACCTGTCCTTGAGAACAGGGGTAATCCCGGAGGACTGGAAGATAGCGAATGTTACACCGATCTTCAAAAAAGGATCGAGAGGTGACCCGGGAAACTACAGACCGGTGAGCTTAACCTCTGTTCTGGGGAAGATGGACGAATCACTGATCAGGGAAGGTATCAATGAGCATATAGGAAAACATAATCTGATGAGATCAAGCCAGCATGGTTTCTGTAAAGGCCGATCATGCCAGATGAATCTACTGCATTTCTTTGAGGGGATAAGTAAACAATTGGACCAAGGTGATTCCGTAGACATCGTATATCTAGATTTCCAAAAAGCCTTCGACAAGGTGCCCCATGAACGCCTACTGAAGAAACTGTGGAGTCACGGGGTGGAAGGGGACATACACAGATGGATCAAAAATTGGCTGGCGGGCAGGAAGCAGAGGGTAGGAGTAAAGGGGCACTACTCTGACTGGATAGGGGTCACAAGTGGTGTTCCGCAAGGGTCAGTGCTGGGACCACTGCTGTTTAATATATTTATAAATGATCTAGAAACGGGGACGAAGTGCGAAGTTATCAAATTCGCGGATGACACAAAACTCTCCAGCAGGGTCAGAACTGTTGAGGAATGCATAGAACTGCAGAGCGACCTGAACAAACTGAGTGAGTGGGCAAAAAAATGGCAGATGAGCTTCAATGTGGAGAAATGTAAGGTCTTGCACATAGGGAAGGGGAACTCCATGTACAGCTATACGATGGGAGGGAGGGTACTCGGGGAAGGCAGCCAAGAAAAAGATCTGGGGGTATTGATGGATAACACAATGAAGCCAGCGGCGCAATGTGCAGCGGCCTCAAAAAAAGCGAGCAGAATGTTGGGCATTATCAAAAAAGGTATCACTACCAGAACGAAGGAAGTTATCCTGCCACTGTATCGAGCAATGGTACGCCCACATCTGGAATACTGCATCCAATACTGGTCGCCATACCTCAAGAAGGACATGGCAATACTTGAGAGGGTCCAAAGGAGAGCAACGAGGATGATAAAGGGTATGGAGAACCTTTCATATGCCGAACAGTTAGACAGACTGGGGCTCTTTACACTGGAAAAGCGGAGACTGAGAGGGGACATGATAGAGACTTATAAAATCATGAAAGGCATAGAGAAGGTGGAGAGGGACAGATTCTTTAGACTAGCAGGGACAACTAAAACAAGAGGTCATTCAGAAAAACTGAGAGGAGACAGATTCCTAACGAATGCAAGGAAGTTCTTCTTCACTCAATGGGTGTTAGACACCTGGAACGCGCTTCCCGGGGAGGTGATAAGACAGAGTACAATTCTTGGGTTCAAAAAGGGACTGGATGACTTCCTGGAAGCGAAGGGGATAACAGGGTACAGATAGAGGTTACCTTACAGGACATTGAGCGAATAGGGTATGGACATTTTAGGTTAGGTAGAGAAACCTAAAATGGTCATGGTCCTGGGGGGGCCGCCGCAGGAGCGGACTGCCGGGCACGATGGACCCCTGGTCTGACCCGGCAGAGGCAATGCTTATGTTCTTATGTTCTTATGTTCTTATGTGTTCTTCAGACTATGTAATTTACATCATAATGTGTCCTTGTAACAAACTTTATGTAGGCATGACTACAAGAACATTCAGGACCAGAATGATTGAACACAAATCTAATTTGAAAAATAACAGGCTCAACGCACCTATAGTACAGCATTGTTCTCTCCTATATCATAATTTCGAAGATCTTAAAAGTTTTTGTATTGATAGAGTAACAGCAACTGTCCGTGGGGGTGATAGAAAAAGACGCTTATCACAAAGGGAAATACGCTGGATTATAAATTAGATACGATGAAACCGAAAGGACTGAATACTTCTGTAGATTGGATACCTTTTCTTTAATAATTTTGCAGTGTTTTGATCTTGTATTATTCAATGCAGCACGCATGTGTGATCAATTCAGGAGACAGCTGAGGTACTTGTTAAAAGCGCATGCGCCAGCGTTCTGCCGGCTGTCAGCGCCATTTTTGTCTCATTAAACAGAGTCAAGCTTCACCGTAAGTCTTTTTATCAAAACTAAGCTATGTACAAGTTTTCCACCCTGAAGCAATATTAGAAATGTTTTTAAAGTGATTTAAGTTGCTTATATGTTATTATTTTTTCTGTTGTAGATTTTGACCCCTGAGGAAGCCACAAATGGTGAAACGGGTCCCCGTAGGGTTTTTCACATCGGCACTTGAAAATAACCACAAAAAATGATAAGATAAGTGCGATGTTTTCAATCTTTATTCATTCATTTAAAGTTTCGTTTAACACATGTTTTTTGCACTCATTATTTGCAACGAACTCAATGAATGATACTTTCTCCTGGATTTCTGGATATAAATCTTTGATGATTCTCCAGAGCAGGCATCTGAGAGTTCAGTTGTATACTTGAAACATTTATCTAACAAATTTTGTTAATTAGTGTGCCAGGGCAGTTTGGAGACAGACTTGAGGAGGAACCAGGATACCATGCAGTGATATCTCACCACTGATATTGCTGGTACTTGCACAGTTTTCTGGGAATGTAGAACTATAAAAAAGACAGCTGTAAGTCTGCCCAGTTAGCAAGATATGTGTCTAAATATATGCCTTCTTCCAAAAATTTCCAGATATCCAGTATCAGTGCTCAAGTCTAAAAATGACTTTTAAAATCTTTCCCAAAGAACTTTCAGCACTGTTTCTCCAAGACCTTTTAAAAACAGGGTCCCAGAAAAGCAGAAGATTTTCCAGGAAGGAGGGATAGGAGATGCCATACTGTATGGAATCACCATGTCTCTTACTGTTGGGGGAACAGGCTACGATCTTTATGAGCTCTTCATGGCTTCGATGCTCATGTAGAAGTAATTCCACATCTAAAGTTTTCACCTCTGCTTTTAGTCCTAGTAATGTCTATCTGGATGTAATGCTTCAGGGACCTCTCTTGTCCTTGTCCTAGAAAAGCTGTTCCTGTCTTGGGGGTCAATATTTATTAAAATGCACTTAATAAACTGCAAGCAATAAAACAGTTTTTACATGAAATAAATAAATAAAATCTTGACATGATTTAGTCTCATCCAAGTTACAAACAGGTGTTCTGTTTGAGGAATTGTTCCCCTCTTTCTCTCCTGAAAGTGAAACTGGAAAGGAATACCAGAATCTATGACAGCATCAGATATTATAGGAATTCTGAACAAAGCAGAAAGCAAATTGGAGGAGAAACCCTAGTGGTCAGGGCAGTGGACTGTAAACTGGAGGACTGAGGTCCAAATCCCAATTCAGCTCTCTTCTTTTTTTTCCTTTAAATTGTGAGCCCTCCAGAAACAAACATATATCTACTGTACCTAAATATTTATGGACCTTGCAAGCTTGAAGGATATTGTGGAGGTGTACAGTCAAATAAAGCAAGTATTTCACTGTTCCTGGAGGGCTCAGCTTTTCAAACAAAAGAGTTGTAGGGAGATAAAACCTTGCTGTTCCAAATTTTGGTCCACTACACTAGCCTGTCTCTCTACTCTGAAAGGACATTTATGTGGCAATTTCTGTTAAAATGTTGCTAGATGTCCTTGACCCTGTGAGATGGACAGGTATTTTGGACTTTATTAGCAGTACATTCAAGTTATGACTTGGACATATTTTCAAAAATGCCCCCTTATCCTCCAATATTTTTAAATAACATTTTTTTTACATTTTTTTTCTGGTCCTACACTTATGGTGAGCATAATGGGAGGGAAATGTTACATCCATGGAAAACCTCAGAAACTATAGATGGCTCTACACTTGATGTTGGCAAGACTGACAAGTGCATCTTGAATGGGAGCTAAACCCTGATGGTACTTACTAGGTTTTTCCATTATAGAAGTGAGTTGTGAAGGACAGATGCTCAGTTATTTGAAAATGTCTCACAGTTACAATTGCCCCAACTATGATGTCTCCATCCTTATAATATCCTGGTGAAGTTCGTAATGTTTGTTCCAGTTTACATTGCTGCTCAATGGTCTTCCACAGCACATTACAAAACATCAATACAAGTAGAACCAGGTTAGCTCCCATCTTTCAAGATGTGAAACAGTATTTCATCTGGTAAATCTTGCCCTTCCTCTTCCTCCTGCCCTTCAGTTTGGTCTTGGGTTGGCAGGGAATGCTCTTTGGGTCTTGATGGTTAAATCTAATTGTATCATTGACTTACAGATCAGACACAAAAATCACATACTGAATTGCCTACAAAGCAGAGTGAGGATAACAGAGAAAGTCTAATGCAGACACAGAGCTGAGCTGTATTTCTAGCTGAGAGCCAAAGTCTATGGAGACTCCATGTGATTGTTCTTTGACCCTGTTGCTCAAAAGTTCATCCTTGAAGGTCATCTGCTCCTGATTTGTGCAATATTAAATATAGGTTATTTCTCTCGTTAAAAAAAATATAATCTTGCAAAAGCCATCCCTTCATTAGCAGAGAGACAAATAATTTCACTAGATTTCTTAGTGGAATAGATAATGATACCCCAAAATAATTGTGCATCTGATCAGTAGAAATAGATTCTGATCACACAAGCATCTCTTCCACACCTACTTATTTTCTATCAGGTATTTGATTTCCTCATGGAGTCACTGTTTATACAAGAGTATCTATGGCAAGGGAGAGTGTGGTGCAGTGGTTGAAGCTACAGTATCAGTCAGTACCCTGAGGTTGTGGTTTCAAACCAATGCTGCTCCTTGTGATCCTGAGCAAGTCACTTAATCCTCCCCATTGCTCCAGGTACATTATATAGAGTGTGAGCCCATCAGGACAGACAGGGAAAATGTTTCACTATCGTAATAAATTTATGTAAACCATTCTGAGCTCTTCTGAGAGAATAGTATAGAAAATTTAATAAATAAATATGAGAATTATCAAATTTGTTCTTGCAATACACACAGTTATACCTGTTCAGAAGCTGTTTATAATATTTACATGCATTCTCTCCATATACTTAATGCTTTTTATAGAATTAATTTGTATGTTATAACTTTGTCCCTGTTCTGTACAAATTATGCCCCTGGAAAAACCTACATATGGCATCCTGTTGGTATGGATCCTTCTATGTGGGTATATTGCACACATTTTTATAAAACAGGTTCACTTGTGAAAATTCCTTTCCTTTCCTTTGCCCTCACTAAAGACTGCAGTGACTTGTTCATGGGCAGATCTAAGGGCCTTTATTTAGTTCTCATCCTTCTTGACCTGTTGTCTTTGATACTGTTAATCGCTGCTTACTCCTGATATGCTATCCTCACTTGGATTCCATGAATCTTTTCTCTCCTCAATTTCCTCTTACCTCTCCCAATGCACCTTTGGTGTACGTGTTGGTGGGTCATCTTCTGCTGCTACTCTTCTAGTAGTTGGCGTACCCCAGAGTTCTTTCTTAGGACCTCTTCTCTCTGCACTTCTTCCCTCGGTGCCCTGATCTCCTCCCATGACTTCCAGTATGACCAATATGCTGATGACTCACAGGTCTACCTCTCTATGCCTGAAATTTCACTTAAAGTCCAAGAAAAAGTCTCTGCTTCTTTGGCCATCATTTCTGCCTTGATGTCCTGCTGTCATCTGAAACTAAATATGTCTAAGACTGAGCTGCTCCTCTTTCCTCCTAAACCTTCTGCTCCTTCTCCTCCTTTCTCCAACTCAGTAAATAATACTAATATTGTTGCAGTCTCCTCTGCTCACAACCTTGGAGTCATCTTCATTTCCAACCTTATTTTCTACACACATCCAACAAGCTGCTAAGACATGTCACTTCTATCTCTTCAGTATCACCAAAATTTGCCCCTTCCTCTCTGAGCACACTATCCAGACTCTTGTCCACACTCTCATAACCTCACACTTAGATTACTGCAATCTACTTCTAACTGGACTTTTGTAGTGTTGCCTCTCCTTCTTGCTATCTGTGAAAAAACTCTGCTGAATGACTCATCTTCTACCAACCTCGCTACACTCATGTCATACCTCTCCTAAATTACTTTACTGGCTCCCTATTCACATCACATACAGTTCAAGCTCCTATTGTTGACCTACAAGTGTGTTAATTCTTCTGTCCCTCATTATCTCTCCTCACTTCTCTCTCCTTAAACACTTCCCAAAGAATTCCATTCCTCAGATAAGCTGCTCTTAACTGTACCCTTCTCCTCCACTGCCAATTCCAGACTTTGTTCCTTTCATCTAGCTGCCCCCTATGCCTGGAATAAATTACCTGAGTTTGTCCACCAAGCAGACTGAAACCCCACCTTTTTGATATATCCTTCAATCCATAACCCTGCTCCACTGTATACCAACCCAGCCAGCTGATTAACCATTCCTCTTAACTGTATCCATGACATCCTGTTTGTTTTAATTGTAAACTCTTTTGAGCAGGGACTTTTTCCTTCTTCTTTGTGACTCTGCATATCTCTGGTAGTGCTATAGAAATAATTAATAGTAGTAGTAGTAATAAGATTAAACCCCCATATGAGCAGTACTTTCTCTTCTGCTTTACACATCTTTCTCCTCAATACCGCTTTTGCATACTCAGTCTCTTCTCTCAAACCGTTGTCACCCTGATTTTTCTCAGTGTCTTGTTCTTGATCTGTAAAGCTCTGTCCTGTCCACTATTTTCTCCATGTTTCCTCTCTTACATCCTGATGCTATTTGTTGGCCAGCCATTTTTCCTGGTCTGTATCATCTCTCAATCAATACCAAGAAGTACAAGAAAATTGGGCCTGTATTATTTTGTAACGATTTCAGGCTCCTTGCTGAGACACATTGAGAGTTGAAATTGCTAATCAGATGACTAGGCTAGCTCTGGTTTTTGGCTTAAGAAGTTTTTGCAGCAGTGACAACTTTTCTACCTGGACTTTTTTGCACCCCAAAAAAAGGATCACTACATTTTGTTCTAGAAAGGCTCCTCTGAGATAGGTATTCTTTGTAGAATAACATTTGATGCCAGGATTAGGGTTACCAGATGTCTGGATTTCTCTGGACATGTCCTCCTTTTTTGAGGACATGTCTGGGGGGGGGGGGGTCAGGACAGCTTTTCAAAACCTAGCATTTTGTAGAGGTTTTGTAAAGCTTCCTCAAAATCATGTCAGGTATGGATGCCCTTCTGCCCAATGAAAGGAGGCAGCAGGGGGGATGAGACTGGGGCATAACAGGGCTGGGATGGGTGGATCTGGGCTGGCCTGAGGCGGGTCTAGGGGTCCATATTTTACTAAATATGGTAACCGTAACCAGGATCCACTCTGAATTTTAGGTATACTATAAACCCTCATGCGTAAATAAGGTGCACAGATTCCAGCATAACACCCAACCTTACTGTGGCCTTCTTGTGGTAATGCCCACAATTTGAATTTATGCAGAAAAAAGTACGTGCACTTTTTTATAAAGATGCACACAGAATTTCCACTTATCAATTAGCACCAATAATTGATTCTTAATGTTCAATTATTGGCCCTAATTAGCTCATTAAACTGTTAAATTGTGTATATACTGTAGTAATAGGGGGTTACCAGCCATATTCAGACCACTAACCTATAACTCAGTGTGTAAAAAAACTATATGCTGTGGCACACTAGTGTGCCTCTTGAGATTTCAGGTGTGTTTTGACACACTGAGGAAGAAGAGATGTGCCAGCTGACTGCCTACAGGATGTGCCTCCTGCAGCAAGAGACACATCCTGTAGACAATCAGCTGGCGGCAATGCCTATCTTTCTCTCCAGCCCTTTTCCTTCCTGGCACCCCCTACTGATGGTGAAGGGCCCATCTGAGAACTTTTGTACATGTGCAGAAGTCAACATGATGATGTCACACATGCATGTGACATCATCACGGTGACATCGGCACACTTCTGGGTGGATTGAGCTGTGGCCACTACATTTTAGTGTTCCATTGCTAGAGAAAGATTGTGAGACATTGCTAGAACTAAATAAAATTAGGATACCAGGAAGAATGTTCCTAACTTTATCTGGTTAACAATATAAATATTGCCACTAAAGAGCTTGCACTGCCAAGTAGTACTGACTTCTGGACAATCAATGCCAGCTGATACAGACTCTGAATATTCACAACCCAACATTCTTTCAAAAATTATGAAGACTTGGTGAAAATACTTTTTCACTCAGGCTCAGATTCTCAAACCAGTGTTGATTTTCTAAGTGCCAGTAGGCGCCCATACCTCAGTTAAAATGCTATCCAAACAGCATTTTAGATCAAGATTTGAGGCACATACTGGTGCATAGAAAATCAATTCTGGAATCATGTCTACGTAGGTACTTTAGGAAACTGAATTCCAAAATAGGCATAGCCTACATTTCCAGCACATATCTTTCACATCTACACAATTTTGAAATGGGCACTGATGACTTAAGGCAGGGGTCTCAAAGTCCCTCCTTGAGGGCCGCAATCCAATCGGGTTTTCAGGATTTCCCCACTAAATATGCATGAGATCTATGTGCATGCACTGCTTTCAATGCATATTCATTGGGGAAATCCTGAAAACCCGACTGGATTGTGGCCCTCAAGGAGGGACTTGAGACCCCTGACTTAAGGGATCTGGCCAATTGTAATCTTAAGTCACTCCCAGTGCATTCCACAATGAACTGAAAATCAGGCTAAAGGTTCTGATTGGCCCAGGTACCTAAATACCTTCCTATGGAAGGGGCCTTATGTACCTGGGCCAACAAAACACTTAGGCCCCTACCCGAAACATCCCACAATACACCAGAAGGGGCAGGCCCACCATTCAGATGAAGGCAGGATGGACAGATGGAGGAAGCATCTGTCTGTCTGGCCAACTACTAAAGGTGTGACATTTCAGGTAGGCTATGGGGGTTAGTCCAGCTGGGCTAGGCGGGGAGGGGGAGTTCTGACTTGACTGGGTGATTCAGGCTGGGGGGGTCTGTCTATGCTGGGAGGGGGGTCAGTAGCCTACATTAACAGGAGTGTGGTGGGCATCCATCCTACCATGGTCATTACTGAGTGTGGGGATGTCCAATAGGCGGGTCTGGGCATCTCTTCTGTCGGGGGATGTTTCTCAGTTAGGGTCCCTGTCTTGGCTACTAAACTGATCGTTGCATGGAGGTTCCCTTGCTGATCATTTTAGCAGCTGTGTTTTCTTGAAGGTGCCTGAAATGCTAGCCTACATTTCAGACACTTTCCATATACTTAGGTTCACCTAGGGCTACCTAAGCTCGCCTAAGGCCATTTCCGTGCAAAATCATGTCCATGCCTAGCCTTAGTCGAGGTTAGGCGGTCCTATGTGCCTCACTCTTTCCATTGGCATTTCCTTCTCTTCTGAAAATGAGGATCTACTTTTCCCTGGGCAGCTTCATAATATCTTTGCCTTGACTGCCTTTTCCTCCATTCTATCTCCTACTTTAGAGCTGGGCTTCAACAGCATTAGTGCAGCCGGGAATAAAGTATTTACAAGCCAGAGACACTGGAACTGAGCTTCCTGCATTGCATTCTCTGCTTTCTCTGAAACTTAACTCTCCCTGGGTTCCTGATTGCCTGCCTGGATGTACAGCTGTGTCATTAGCTTTACTTTGGCTCCAGGCAGAATTTTAAGCTTTTCTGTCCCTCCCTTTTCTTTAACCCTTGCTGTGTCAGATTGTTTGCAAAGGGGTTTAGCTTGAGAGCTTGGGTTGGCTTTATGAAAAGAATGATAGGGAAATGTAACAGGACTCCTGCTCTTCTCTGCCCTGTCCCCACTGATCTGCCCTCCCTGTTTTCACTTAGGGCTAGGCACAGCCATAGTGGGCAGGTTTCTATCTCTAGGATATTTTCTTTACCAGAGGGGTTTAAATCAGGTTATATATATATATATAGAGAGAGAGAGAGAGAGAGAGAGAGAGAAAACAAACCCTTTTGGGTCTCTGAGCTCCCTCTTGTGATCACTATCTTACATGACAGGTCCCTTACTTGGGGTATACTGGGGTACTTGGATAGATTCAGAGCAATAACATAAATAAAGGGAAACTAATCTCCAAGGAAACAGAAAAGCCAAAGAGTGGAGAAAAGGTCATAAACAACCAAGGATTTTAACTTACAATGGATATTTATATAAATATGTTGGATCTACTCCAAGTTAAAATCCTTGATTGGTTTTGACATTTTCTCTACACTGTGGCTTTTATGTTTTGATTCAGAGCAACCCTACAAGCTCACACATTAGCGTACCAAGGGGGGGCAGGGGGAGAGGTCCGCCCCGGGTGCAAGCCATGAGGGAGTGCTCCCGGTCTTGGTGTTCAGTCCCCCCTCCCCCCAAAGGACCGCTCATCCCCCCTGGCCTCCCTGCACCACCTACAAAGCAGCCCGCTGCGGGATCACGATGCCAGCGATCCCTGCGCTGCTTCAGCGCTGCTTCCTCCACCACGGTCCCGCCACTCCTCTGACGTGGGGCGGGCAGGCAGGCAGGCAGGCCTTCAAGGGGGGGACAGGCAGGCCTTCAAGGGGGGGACAGGCCTTCAAAGGGGGGACAGGCAGGCAGACCTTCAAAGGGGGGACAGGCCTTCAAGGGGGGGACAGGCAGGCTTTCAAGGGAGGGACAGGCAGGTCTTCAAGGGAGGGACAGGCCTTCGGGGAGTGCAGGCCTTCAAGGGGGGGATAGGCCTTCAAGGGGATCAGGCAGGCAGGCCTTCAAGGGGGGGGATAGGCAGGCAGGCAGGCCTTCAAAGGGGGGAAGGCCTTCAAGGGGGTGCAGGCCTTCGGGGGGGTGCAGACCTTTAAAGGGGGACAGGCCTTCAGGGAGGGGGGCCCTGGTATAGAAATACACAGAGGGAATGGGGAGGGTTCAAAGAGACGCGCATATGCCGGACTTTGGTTGGGAAGAAATAATGGGTCTGAAAATAGAGAAGAGGGAGAGAGATGAAGGACCATGGTTTTTAGAGAGGGAAGGAACAGAAAGGGAGAGAAGTTGGACACAAGGGATGGTGTGAAGGGGAGATAGAGATACTGGATAGGAGGGTAGTTGGGAAAAGAAAGGGAGAGATGGTGGACCCTGGGGTGGTGGGGAAGGAGGGAGAGATGTTGGATGAAAGGGTAGTTAAGAAAAGAGGGATCTGTGGAGGGAGACGAAAAAAGGAAAGATGCCAGACCTCCTGGGGAGGGAAGGTAAACGGGGAGGACAGAGATAGCAGATGGATGGTTAGCATGCAGAAAGAAGGAAGGAGACCCTGGCAAGCAAGTTATCAGAAGACAACCAGAGCCTAGGACCAATAAGATTTGAAAAATAACCAGGCAACAAAAGGTAGAAAAAATAATTTTATTTTCTGTTTTGTGATTACAATATGTCAGATTTGAAATGTGTATCCTGCCAGAGCTGGTGTTAGACCGAAAACGTGAGCTAGGATTTAACAGAGAGAGGAAAAGACCTTTTTGTTTCTTTATTTTATTTACACCACAGCGCCAGTGTGGTTAGGAGAAGCCAAAGGGGGGTGAAAAAGCTATAAAATAAACCCACCAGGATGTTTGAAAAAAAACAACAACCCAAAAACACCCAATTGGGAAGGAAAGTTGAATCGAAAAACCAATTCAATAGGCTGAATCGAATCAAAATTTTTTTTTTTTTTTCTTTAATCGGGCAGCACTAGTTTGCGCTACTGTCTTAGACTTTAGGACCTGGGATTGGGGAGAGATGGCTTCCTCAGTACTTTATAATGCAAGTGAAACGAGGATTTGGTCAGACTTTTGAAGGGTCTGCAGAAGAAAAATATTGTATAGGCCAAGGAAATGAGACAGCAGGAAACGGGAACTTTTCTTCCTTCTATTTTTGTGAATGGCAAGGCTGAGGATGTCAGAGAGTTCAGTTAAAATATGTGCTTTATAAGAAAATATAATAATGTGTTTTATAAAGTTTATAAGCACTACTGGCCTACCCGGTGAGGTGTTCCTAATGGTGGTGGTAGTGGTGGTGGCAGCGTGTCAATGTGTTGAGAAGAAGAGGTGGTCTGGGAAATTCTGCTGAGCAAACTCCAGGCCCATTTCCACCCCCCAGTTAGTCCACTCCACTCAACTGGTTCACACACTGAGTGGGTCTTTGGATGTTGTGCCTGGGTAGTTGTTTTTGGATCTCTTCCAGTGGTTTGTCAGTATCTCCTTGTGGTCCAAGGAAGGAAACTTTGTTAACCTTAGCATTGACCTTCAGAATATGTTTGTAACAGCGCTGCTTGTGTGGCATTAGGCTATGTAGTGATCGAAAGAAAATACCAGACCTTTGCACATTTTTGTACTATATGGTGGGTGTATGAGGAGATTCACATTTCCTGCACAGCTAAGTCCTTGTGAAGTTACCTTGTTCTTTCTGTATTTGACATCTAGCAAGGTCTCTGTTTGGAAGGAAAGATCTAAGCTTAAAAATGAATTGGCCAGTAGTTATGGTAAAAGCGGATAGCGTTGCTGATTTTAAGAAAGGTTTTGACAAATTCCTGGAGGAAAAGTCCATAGTCTGTTATTAAGACATGGGGGAAGTGTCTGCTTGCCCTGGATCGGTAGCATGGAATGTTGCTACTCTTTGGGTTTTGACCAGGTACTAGTGACTTGGATTGGTTACCATGAGAATGGGCTACTGGGCATGATGGACCATTGGTCTGACCCAGTTAGGCTATTCTTATGTTATGTTCTCATCTGTAGGGGCCTTTGTTTTCACTTCTTATTTTAATGTATTTTTTTCTGGGAACTTATCAGTGTTTTTTTAGAATGGGAACAAAAATAGAAGAGAATTAATGTGTGTGGAATGGGGGGTTACTAATTTCTTCAGCTAAATAATTAAATCCACCTAAACCAGACATAGGAAAACTCAGGCACCATTCACATACCCTCCAACCAAAATCGTCAAAAGAAAAAAAACTGTTCGACAACCTCCTAACACTCGACCCCCAACTCTACAACCTATTGACCTTGATCACAAACTACAAAACCTTCAAAAAAGAAATAAAAACCCTTCTATTCAAAAAACACATAAAACCGAACTAACACAATCAGAACTGTCCCAAGCATCACCTGCAACTACTCCATATGTACTTCTGATGTCATGACAATTCAGACATAATTTATGTTATGTCTGGAATAATGGTTACATATATGAGGTTCAATAAAAGAAAATTTTCAGTGCCTGTTTCTATTATGACCATTTATTTTTCATGGTTATTACAAAAAATATTTTGTTACATGGGGGGGTGTCAAAAAATGATGGGCCCCAGGTGCCAAATACCCTAGACATGCTACTGAGCTCACATTGAGTTTCTTTTTCTCAATTTCATATTGAGCATTTTGACCTGTGTGCACATGGGCTTTATTGAAGACCTTTGGTTTCTTCAATGGTAGATCTGTTTCTATTTTGCACAGAAATGAGCTCCATACTTATTGTAACCCTTCACTTTTCTCTGAGGTAAATGTATATCTTGAGGATAAACATTTATATTGTCAAATTTACCCAAGGGTTAACTAATACTTTTCCCCAGGAAAAATAGTGACTAACATTAAAAAATCATGTTTGTTTTTATTTATATTTCCAGGACTTCAGAACAACTCACTAACAAAGTAAGCCACATTACAGAGGTAAGTAATAATAATAATAACTTTATTCTTCTATACCACCAATAATCGTGTGACTTCTAGGCGGTTTACATTTGAAGAGAGCTGGACAATCAGCGAGGTACAATATGCAGATAGTCAGTGAAATTACAGTATGTAGAATTTTGAAATACAGCGAAGTACAATATACAGTTTAAGTATTTTCACAGGGGACATGCTAGAAATAGGAGCAAATTACAAAATATAGTTTGTTAAGAATATTGGAGGGGCATTGGATAGAAATAGAATATAAAAGGATTAGCAGAGTTACTGTTTAGGTGATATATCAGTCGAATAAGGCAGTTTTTATGACATTTCTAAAAATGTCGTAGGTCTATCTAGAAATAGGAGCAAATTACAAAATACAGTAATGCAAATAGAATTTTATTTTAACCATAAAACAGATTTAAAACTTTCTGCACTTTCTATAAGACCCCTCATTTCTTTATTTCCATCAAACATAACAGACTCCACATTGCTATCGACATTTTAGAAATAATTACATCAGGTGGTGCAGATTTCTTTTGGATACATTTAATATTGAATCACTTTATGCTAATACTGTATGTTTCACTCCATATGACGGACCGGACCATAAGACACACTCAAGATTTAGAGTAGGAAAACCAGATAAAAAAACATTCTGAACCAAATGGTGTACTAATATATACCAGGATCTGCACCCAACCCCACACTCCCTGCCTGGCTCTGCACCCTGTCTCCTCTTCCCTGTCAGGCTGTTCCTTTCATTTTGTCATATAAACACAATACACAAAGCAGATATAAATTATCAAAACTGACACATTTTGATCACTAAATTGAAAATAAAATCATTTTTCCTACCTTTGTTGTCTGGTGATTTCATGAGTCTCCATCCTTCCTTTCTTCCTTCCTTTCTTCACTCAGGCCCAACAATTGTCCCTTTCTATTTCCTCCCTCCCATGTCCAAAGTTTGTGCTGCCTCTCACTCACTGTCTTCCAGCCTTTGTTCTTCAACCTGCCTCCTTCCTCTATGTTGAATTCATGCCCCCTCCCACTCATTGCCTTCCAGCCTTTGTTCTTTGACCTACCTCCCTCCCATGTCCCGGATTCATGCCTCCTCACTGCCTTCCAGCCTTTGTCCTTCGTTCTCCCTCCCTCCCATGTTCTGAGTTTGTGCCTCCTCCACGTCACTTCCTTCCAAGACTTTGTCCTTCCTGCCACACCAGACACTGTCTTCCTCCCTCCAGTTCTGACGCCGGGAGAAGGCTTGTGGGCGATGTGCAATCACTGCACGCTGGGCCTTCCCTTCTCTTCTTTGAATGGTGGTGCTGTGGTGGTGGTGGACCCAGGCAAGAGGAGGAGGAATGCTTCAGCATGGCAGAGAAGGAGGAAGGCAATGTCCCGCATTGCATGCTGGCCCATACCTTCCCTTCCTGGAGTTGCAGCACAGTGGCGGCCAGCAGGAAGCAGAGGTGGCAGGCAGGCGGGCAGCAGTTAGCCCGCGTACCCCCAATGAGTGGGACATTTTGAAAAGGTACAATGGGGTGGGGTGTTTTTAAAAAGTTACCTTCGCTTCATAAGATGCACTAAAATTTCCACCCAATTTTGGGTGGAAAAAAAATGCATCTTATGAAGCAAAAAAATACGGTATATCCCAGAAAGCAGATACAGTCAAACCTAAGTTTACGAGTACCGCGGTTTACGAGTATTTTGCAAAACGAGCAAAACATTTGTAAAATCTGCGACTCGTAAACCGAGCTTGACTCGCTATATGAGCGTGTCCCAAAGTAAAACATCCCGCTTCCCCCTCTTCAAACCTTGCAATGCACACACACCGACTGCAGATTTTCTTTCTGATTCTCTTCCACTTCAGTTTTGCTTTTTAGGGTGTCCAACCTGCTGCCCCGTGTGGCCCGCTCGAGGGCAAAGCGTTTGCTCCCTCTGCTGTCCCTGGATGATTGCCTTCTTGCCGACTCCCTCCTCCTTGTTGTGGTGTTCGCTCGGGGCCACGGGCAGCAGCTCCTACATGCCTCCTGTGGCTGGCCCGGAGACGCTTCCTCTGATGTTGTGATGTCAGAGGGAGGGCTTTGGGGTTGGCCGTGGGGGGCACGTGGGAACCACTGCCTGTGGCTTTGAACGAGCACTGTGGCAAGAAAGAGGAGAAAGCTGGCATGAAGGTAGGCACCCGCGGTACAGGGAGGGCTTCTGGGTCAGTTGCGGGGGGCATGTGGGAACTGCTGCCCATGGCTTTGAACGAGCACTGTGGCAAGAAAGAGGAGAAAGCCGGCATGAAGGTAGGCACCCACGGCACAAAACAAACAAAAAAGGTTAAAGCTGCAAGGCCCCAGTGAGGTTGTTCGGCTGTGGAAAGAGCCCCAGAGCCCCAGTTCTGTTATGTTTATGTCGGTCACTGGCAGCAGTAGCAACAAATTGTCTGAGTCTCTGTTATATCCTATGGGGAACTTTGCTTTGATAAACGAGCATTTTGGATTATGAGCATGCTCCTGGACGGATCATGCTCGTAAACCAAGGTACCACTGTAATGCTTAGAAACAGACCCATTTGAGAGTACAAAGATTTTATTTGTGAACTCACTGAAATGGTTCTAACAAGGAATTATTTTAGATTTCAGGGTATATAGTTTCTTTAAGTCAAAGGCACTGGAGTGGGACCACAATGACCCCTGATATCCAAATTCTATGTTGTCAATTCTAAAGACCTATTTCTGTGTACCCATTCAGATCCACAGAACATCACATTACAGAAAAGAGTGGAGGAGTGAAGTAGTGAACATAGTAGATGATGACGGTAGATAAAGACTCAAATGGTCCAAGCAGTCTGCCCAACCCTACTCACTCTTTAAATTACTGACTTAATTTAAATCTTCCTTCTTCTTAGCTATTGCTGGGCCAGAAACTAAAGCTCTGCCCGGTACTATGCTTAGGTTGCATCTACCTAAGTCTTCATCAAAGCTTACTCTAGCCCATCTAAACCACCACAGCCATTGAAGCCCTCTATAGCCCATCCTCAACCAAATGACCATATACGGACATAGACTATGCAAGTCTGCCCAAGTACTGGTTGTGGTTAGAGCTGTTGCCTCAACACCTTGAGGTTGTGAGTTTAAACCCAACCTGCTCTGGGCAAGTCACTTAATCCCTCCACTGCCCCAGGTACCACAATTAGATTGTGAGTCTACCGGGACAGATACAAAAAATATTTAAGAGTGTTTGATTGCTATTCAGTATATTGTAAACCACTTTGGATGAATCTCTTCATGAAAAAGGTAGCTAATAAATAAATATATAGGTGATGTGGGTAATATTGAGCTCAGAGTTTTTTACAGTCCACTCACTGTGATTAAAATAAGCAGGTATTCTGTGACAGTATCTGGATAGGAGCTTCCACTAAATATCTTGGTTTTGCCATCAGCACTATGGATATCCATATATTTAGCCACTATCTGGAAAGTCAATTTGCATACATTTGGACTGTGTACCTTCCTCCACTCTGGAATTACCTTTAATATGGTCATAGGCAGTTGATATCCACAAAAAATTATCCATCTAGGGATACACCAAGATAATCTGGTGTACAGGATATCTACTAGTACTGTTTTTTTTACAGAAAGGGTGGTAGATGCATTGAACAGTCTCAGAAGAAGGGGTGGAGACAGAGACAGTGTCTGAATTCAAAAAAGCCTGGGATAGGCAAGTGGGGTCTTTTAGAAAGAGGACGAGTTAAAGGTTACTGTAGATGGGTCATTTAGCCTTTATCTGCCATCATGTTTCTATGTTTAAATAACCCTAGAGCTTTATGACATCACAATGTAAGTGTTAGCTTTAATTTATAACAATGATACTCTATGATTTCACAGTGCAGGTGTAATGAACCTTAGCCTATAGGGAGAGGAGGACATAATGGTTATTACGGATGGGCAGATAGGATGGGCCATTTGGTCTTTACCTGCCATCATTTTTTTCTATGTTTTATCATTACAACAACGCTACTAGACATATGCAGTGGAGTATATACCGTAGTATATGAAGATGCTTTCTCTGTCCATAGTGGGCTCACAATGTAAAATGTTTTTTTGTACCTTGGCCAATGGAGGGTTAAGTGACTTGAACAGGGTCAGATGGAGCTTCAGAAGGAATCAAACCTAACCATTAGTCTACTCCTCCATGAATGAGATTATATGCAAATCTATCACTATCATTGTTTTTTATCAATGTAAAGCACTACCAAACATAAATATATTGGTTGTGGATATTCTGAAATCCTGACAGACTAGGTGTGTCCTGGAAACTAGCTTGAGAACCCCTTAGTGATAGGCACCACAAGTTCAAATTTGCAAGTTTTCCATTTAAACTAAGGATTACATATTTGACAATCCTACATCAAGTGAGATCTCCAATGAAACATCAGAAATAAAGATAAATGATAATGTATCTATATCAGTGTCATGGCATGTCTTTGAATAGTTCATCCAATTGTTTTTGTTAGATAATTTCTGTTGTTCCTTTCAGGTCTCAGCAGAATAATGTAGCATTTAGGGAGAAAGATACAACCCAACAGTCCAGCGCTGGAGGCCAGAATAGCAAATATCTCCACTGCCACCATGTATTTGCCTTTATTGCTTAAATATGTTGGAATGAAGGAGATCCAGACACTGCAGAAGACCAGCATGCTGAAGGTGATGTACTTGGCCTCATTGAAACTGTCAGGTAAATTTCTTGCTAGGAAAGCTACAATGAAGCTTATTCCAGCCAGAAATCCCAGATAACCCAGAACACAATTAAATGCAATTGCAGATCCTTCATTACACTCAATTAATATTGTTCCTGGTTCTGAGTGCATGTTAAGATAGGGGAATGGGGGAGCCGTGAACAACCAGCCAAGACACAGAACAGTTTGAAGAAGGGAACAGGAAAGGACTATAGAAAGTGAGACCCTGGAACCCATCCATTTCTGGAGCTTGCTTCCAGGCTTGGTGGCATAAAAGGCCATGATCACAATTATAGTTTTTGAAAGGATGGAGGACAGAGATATGGTAAAAGTGATCCCAAAAGCAGTGTGTCTGAGAATGCATGTCACCATGTTTGGATGTCCAATGAATATTAATGAGCAGAGGAAGCAGAGCATGAGGGAGATAAGGAGAATATAGCTGAGGTTTCTGTTGTTAGCTTTCACTATGGGAGTGTCTTTGTAATTAATAAAGATTCCCAGGACGACAACAGTGACCAGAAAGAAGAATGTGGTGATGGAAGTCAATACTATCCCCAAAGGTTCTTCATAGGACAGGAAGTTTATCACTTTTGGGATGCAGGAATCTCTTTTTTGATTAGGCCATTGGTCTTCAGGGCACTTCCAACAATTGTCTCCATCTAAGAATGAAGAATATTGTCTATCTCATAAATAGCATCAGTAATACCCACTCCGAGAGCCATGACACTTACATTCACTGGAGTTCTCACAATAATAAAAAAGGAAACACAAATTACAAAAAGCTTCAGTGGGAATTAAACCAGCAACATCTGGATCTAGTGCTCTTAGCTGACCACTTTAACCATTAGGCTATTCCTATTGGTTGAGGACTATGGGATAAATTCTATAAATGGCATCCTGATTTTAGGCAGTGGTAGGGGTTCTACTGCTGTCTAATCAGCCAACTAGGATGTATGTTTTCTAAAACAAAACCCCAAGGCAGGCTGTCTATACTGTAGGCATCTTTTGTGTGTGCAGGTAGACACATTGGGACACTTATGCTTGCCCAAGGCTGGGCATGGTTTTGTGCAGAAGTTGTCATGTGTGAACTTAGGCCTACATTTTAAATATATGTAGTTTTTGAACTGATCATGGCAAGGGAATCTCCCTGCTGTGATCAGCTGAGCGGTCATGGCAGGAATACATCCCCACATACAAATTTGATAACTAGGAAGGATGCCCACTCCCTTCCACCAGAACTTCCAACTTCCCACCCACAAAGTAATGTTATGTCACCTAGAGCTTGTATAGGTATGTGCGATGCACAAATGAAAGAAATAAAAATAAAATAAAAGCACACCAGGCAGGAGGAGTGCCTACTTTCTCCTGACTCAGGACCCCTGAAACAAGTAAGGTAGGAGGGATGCCCAGTCCCTCTAACCTAATCTTATCTAATCTGGTATTTCTGAGTCATATTATGCCTACTGTAATATCCCTTCCCACTACCATCAACCTTTATTTCCCTTCTCCAGCTAACCTCAACGACATCATTCTATGTCAATTGTTCTTTATTGTTCGTGCACTATTTGTAATCTCTGATATGTTTATAACTTTGATAAATTGCTGTGAACCGCCTAGAACTCCCTGGGTATGGCGGTATACAAGAATAAAGTTATTATTATTATTATTATTATTAAGCAGGTTCATGTCAGCCTACAATGTTTTGAGTTCAAGAATGAATGTACTACTTTATAGTAGTTTGAGGAGGTTTAGAATTATGGAAAGGGTAATAGAGAAGAGAATGGAGGTTATTTGATTGTACTGGTATAGCGTTTGAGTCAAGGGTGAGATTTAGAGATATTAATTATTTTGAGTTAGATGTCTACATTGTATATGCTTTAAAATAAGTTTTTAATTTTTTTTCGGAATCTGTTATAGAATGTTTCCATCCTGATGTCAGTTGGGAGGTTATTCCTAGTTTTGGTGCAAAGATATGTGAAAAGCAAGTCAAATACATGTTTTGTATCTAATCCCTTTTGGAGACAAGAGTAGCAGTTGAAGCGATTCTAGTTTTTAGGTAGACGTAGACCAGGAGTTGACAAATAAGTTTATGAGCAGTTCAGCAGTGTTTGCATATAGGATTTGAAACATTTTGCAAGATAGTTTGAAGGTGATGTGAGTTTTTACAGGTTTAAGTTTTATTTAAAATTTGATGAATTGCTTAATCATAATACAAAACGATGAACAAATATAAAATTAATAAAACAGCTACAAATACAAGGGTTCAATATAAAAAATCAAAAACAAAACATAACATAAACAAGACTAAAAGGGAAATAGGGGAGGAAATTCAATGAATGATAGTAAATGAGATGAATAAGGGATATAACAATAGGGAGGGGTAAAAAGATGAAAACTTTAGATGGAGTCAAATTTTTTTAGTCTGATTATTAGTCTGACCAATGTGTAGAAAGTAGAGTTTAGACCCACATAGAGGGAGTTGCAATATTGGGATAATATGAGCATTAGTGTTAGTAGGCAAAATGACGCTTTAGAAAAAAGGGCCTGATGAGTCTTAATCTCATATTGTAGAAGGTTTTCTTCCTTAGTGTGGAGTCAAGAATAACTCATAGTAACATAGTAGATGATGGCAAATAAAAACCTGAATGGTCCATTCTTCTTAGCTATTAATGGGCAAGAATCCAAAGCTCTGCCCAGTACTGTTCTTAGGTTCTGTCAAAGCTCACTCCAGTCCATCTACACCATCCCAGCCATTTAAGTCCTCCCCAGCCCATACTCAACCAAAAGGCCATATACAGACTCAGACTATGCAAATCTGCCTAATACTGGCCTTAATTCTTCAATATTTACTATTATTTTCTGATTCTAGATCCTCTGTGTTCATCCCACGCGTCTTTGAACTCTGTCACCATTTTCCTCTCCACCACCTCTCTCGGTAGCTCATTCCGTAAAGTAGAATTTCTTAACATTGCTCTTGAATCTATCACCCCTCAATCTCAAATTATATCCTCTGGTTTTACCATTTTCCTTTCTCTGGAAAAGATGTTGCTCTACGTTAATACCTTTCAAGTATTTGAACATCTGAATCATATCTCCCCTGTCCCTCCTTTCTTCTAGGGCAGGGCTTCCCAAGTCTGGTCCTCGAGATCTACTGGCAGGCCAGGTTTTCTGAATATCCACAATTAACATGCATGAGAGAGATTTTGCATACCAAGGAGGCAGTGCAGGCAAATCTCTTTCATGCATATTCATTGCGGATATCCAGAAAACCTGGCCTGCCAGTAGATCATGAGGACCAGACTTGGGCAGCTCTGTTTTAGGGTATACATATTCAGGATTTCCAGTCTCTCCTCATACGTCTTCTGGCTCAAACCTCCTATCATTTTCATCACCCTCTTCTGGACCACTTCAAATCTTCTTACGTCCTTCATCAGATAAGGTCTCCAAAACTGAAAACAATACTCCAAGTGAGGCCTCACCAATGACCTGAACAGGAGGATCAACACCTTCTACCTTCTACTGGCTATGCCTCTCTTTATACAGCCCAGCAGCCTTCTGGTAGCAGCCACCACCTTGTCACACTTTTTCACCTTTAGATCTCTGGACACTATCACCCCAAGGTCCCTCTCCCCGTTCATGCATATCAGCCTCTCATCTCCCAGCATATACTGTTCCTTCTGAATATTAATCTCCAAATGCATTACTCTGCATTTCATTGCATTGAATTTTAGTTGCCAGATATTTGACCATTCCACTAACTTTTTGCAGATCCTTTTTCATATTTTCCACTCCCTCTTTGGTGTCTACTATGTTACAAATCTTGGTATCATCTGCAAAAAGGCACACTTTTCTTTCTAACCCTTCAGCGATGTCATTCACAAACATATTGAACAGGATCGGCCCCAGCACTGAATCCTGAGGGACTCTACTATTCACCTTTCCTTCCTCTGAGCGACTTCCATTAACCACCATTCTTTGGCATCTCTCCGACAGCCAGTTTCTAATCCAGTTCACCATTTTGGGTCCTAATTTCAGCCCTTCAAGTATGTTCAACAGCCTTCTATGAGGAACCATATCAAAGACTGCTGAAATCTAAGTAAATTACATCTAGCATATGTCCTCGATCCAGTTCTCTGGTCACCCAATCAAAAAATTCAATCATGTTCGTCTCGTCCCATCGCTTTGTCCACCTTCAGGTTTTCAAGTTGTTCATAAACACTCTCCTCCATGAACAGTGCAGAATCTACTCCATTTTCTTGTGTTACTTTGCCAGACAATCATGGTCCTTCTCCAGGATTTTCTTCTGTGAACATAGAACAGAAGTATTTGTTTAGCACATTTGCTGTTTCTTCATCACTCTCCACATATTGGTTCCCAGAATCTTTTAGTTTAGCAATTCCATTTTTCATCTTCCTCCTTTCACCAATATAAATGGAAAAAAAAAAAAATTGTCTCCCTTTTTACATTTTTAGCCATTTGTTCTTCCGCCTGTGCTTTTGCCAGACGTATCTCTCTTTTGGCTTCTTTCAGTTTCACCTGGTAGTCCTTTCTGAACTCCTCTTCTTGTTGTTTTTTTTTATATATATATTTCAGGAACGCCAGCTCTTTTGCCTTTATTTTCTCTGCCACTAGTTTGGAGAACCATATTGGTTTCCTTTTTCTCTTGTTTTTATTTATTTTCTTCACATAGAGATCCGTAGCCATATTTATCGCTCCTTTCAGCTTAGACCACTGTTTTTGCACTTCTCTTATGTCCTCCCATCCTAACAACGCTTTCTTCAGGTACACTCCCATTTTATTAAAGTCCATACATTTGAAATTTAGGACTTTAAATATTGTGCCGCCACTCTCCACTTTAGCCTTTATATCAAACCAAACCGTTTGATGATCACTACTCTTTCCAGTTGAGCATCCACTTGAACATTAGAGATACTCACTCCATTTGTGAGGACCAGATTAGAAAATGACATGTGGGCCATTTTACCATAGTATACTATGGTCACCAAAGTAAATCCACAGGAATGGAGACATTTGCAACTGGTTTACTGCAGGAATGAGGACAAGACCTTTCACCGCCCCACAGGAATGGGGACAGACCTTACACCACCCCATGGAAGCGGTGAAAACTCTTGCTCCTGTGATAAAAAAAAATTGTGCAAGTATCAGAATCGCCATCTCCTCCCCAGCTCCTCTTGCACCTATTTTACCTTCAGGAGCCAGCCATGCCACAATGAAGACAGAAGGAACCCAAATCCCAAGCCTGAGACCAATGTGAGTTGAAGAATAAAATTACTAGACTACAGAAGGTAGAAAAAAATAAATTTATTTTATATTTTGTGATTAGAATATTTCAGATTTGAAATATGTATCCTGCTAGAGCTGGTATTAGACATAACTGGGGACTGCAAAGCCAAGGCTGTGTTGCTTTAGCTTCCAGCTGGCTTAGGGTTCTCTCTCTGACCAGGGGGCAGTTGCCTTAGTTGCACTTCCCTAGTATTCCAGCCATGTGCGACTGAAGTATTCTGTTAGCTTGATTTTTCTATGTAGAATTCTGTAGTAATTTGGCTTGTTCAGTTTTCACAATAGGTGGGGACGGGGCAGGGACGGGGACCGAGATCACGGGGATGGGGCAGGGATGGGGATGAGCTCATGAGGACGGGGCGGTAATGGTGATAAATTTTTTCTTCATGTCATTCTCTAGACCAGATCCAATATAGCTGCATGGGTTCCATCACCATTTGTCTGAGCAGAGCCTCTTGAAAGGCATCCACAATCTCCCTACTTCTTTCTGATTCTGCAGACAGAACATTCCAGTCCATATCCACAGGTTGAAATCTCCCAACAGCAGCACCATCTCTTTCCTTTCAAACTTTCGGATATCCACAATCAGATCCTTATAAATTTACTACAATTGAGTCGGAGGTCTGTAGACTACACCCACGTAGATAGAAGTTCCATCTTCTCTTTTCAGAGTGATCCATATCGCTTCTTCTTCTCCCAGGTCCCTTGCATTTCGGTCGTTTGGATATTGATCTTTACATAGAGAGCTACTCCTCCACCTTTATGACCATCTATGTCCTTCCTAAAAAGATTATATCCCGGTATGTTTGCATCCCATCCATGTGATTCACTGAGCCATTTCTCTGTGATAGCAACAATATCCAAGATCTGCCTCTAACATCAGGGCTTGCAGATCATGAACTTTGTTGCTTAGACTGCGAGCATTTGTGGTCATCGCTTTCCAGCTATTTTTCTGGCGGTAATCTCCTTTTCGTACAGTTTTTTGTTTCATTTCACTTTCCGTTGCAATGCTAAAAAGTGAGTTACTGATATTGTTTATGTTGCAATGTTTACTAACATCACATCTTGAATTATGCCGGGGGTGGTCTCTATAATTGTCCTTCATACATACACCACCCCACCTTCTAGTTTAAATGCCTAGAAACATATTGTTTAAACTTTTCCTGCTGTAGTAATATGTAGCTCATCAGTATAAAATAGTTTCATGTCCTTCCATGTATTACCCCATCCTCCTATGTACCTGAAGCCTTCTTGATGACCCCAGGCTTTGAGCCATCTATTAAAGTCCTCTGTGTTTTTTACTCTTTGCTCTCTCTTTCCATGTGCAGGTAGTACTTCAGAAAAAGCTAGTCTTTCCAAAAGGTTTCAAGCCCTCACCAAGCGCCCGAAAAGCTTTCAGCGCTGCAAGTGTGGAGTTGTTGGCCAGGTTATTTGCTCCCAGACGGGGATTGTGTGGCGCAGTGGTTAAAGCTACAGCCTCGGCATGCTGGGGTTGTGGATTCAAACCTTCGCTGTTCCTTGTGACACTGAGCAAGTCACTTAATCCCCCCCATTGCCCTAGGTAGATTGTGAGCCTGCTGGAACAAACGGGGAACAATGCTTGAGTACCTGAATAAATTAATGTAAACCATTGTGAGCTCTCTTGGAAGAACAATATAGAAAACTGAATGAATAAATAACAACATCAGTGTTAAAATCCTTAGTTTCTTCCTTAATTATAGTCAATATTTGCCTCTAACTCCTGGTAGCTGAGGATCCTGGAAGACATTTCACTATTTTGGACTCCTCGCCCTGTGTTCCAAGGTTAATGCCTCTGATGATGGAATCCCCCAACAGTAATAGTTTTCTGTTTTTGGCTTTTTTATTTGTACTTAGGGTGCTCTTGTTCTCTTGAGTTACCTTCATTGGTTCAAGTCCCACCTCCCTTCTGTTTTCCTGAGTATCGCAGTGCACTAGTGGAGCGAAGGAATTCTGTAGAGGTAATATTTGTGAAGGTGGATGTTTCTGTGTTACATGTCGCAGTCTTCCTGAGCCTATTGTGACCCATCTATTCCTGGATGGTTTTGTTCTTTGAGGTAGAGGTGGTAAGTTGGTATGATTTTGTGGAGTGTTGGAAGCTGCTTTAATTGTATTCAATTAGAACATAAGAACATAAGCAGTGCCTCTGCCGGGTCAGACCACAGGTCCATCCTGCCCAGCAGTCCGCTCCCGCGGTGGCCCAAAAACAGGTCAAGACTTGTCTGAATCATCAGAAGGGGCTCCCTTGCCACCTTGGTTTCTCATTTAAGTCCTGTCTTCCTATCGAAGTCCTAGCCCTCCGGTCTTGCACATGCACGACCAGGTTGGTTTATACTCATTACCTGGTTAACTTCCTATACTTGTGTTACATCCCAGCTCCTCCCTCAGTATCCCACGATCCCTTTATCCCTCAGGAATCCATCCAATCCCTGTTTAAATCCTTGTACCATACTCTGCCTGATCACTTCCTCCGGTAGCGCATTCCAAGTGTCCACGACCCTTTGGGTGAAAAAAAACTTCCTTGCATTTGTTTTGAACCTGTCTCCCTTCAGTTTCTCAGAATGCCCCCTCGTATTTGCTGTCCCCTTCAGTCTGAAGAATCTGTCCCTATCCACCCTCTCTATGCCCCTCATGATCTTGAAGGTCTCTATCATATCTCCCCTGAGCCTCCTTTTCTCCAGAGAGAAGAGCCCCAGCCTATCCAGCCTCTTGGCGTATGAGCAGTGTTCCAGCCCTCTTACCATTTTCGTTGCTCTCCTTTGGACTCTCTCAAGTACCGCCATGTCCTTCTTGAGGTGCGGCAACCAATACTGAACACAGTATTCCTGTTTAAGTTTGCAGAGCTCCTCCTTAATACTAGCAACTTGAAGACAGATGGGGCAAGCCTTAAGCCTCCAAATAGTGTGTCTTGGAATTAAAGCACCACAGTGATTGCACAGAATAAACGTCATCTTGATTGGTTGTGAAGTGACTTGATTTGAGTAGTCCTGATTATTTGGTTCTCTATATATGAGCAGTGATCCTGGGGGGGGACTATAAGTCTTACCCTTTTTCCTATGAGGTGGAAGAGAAAATAAGATATAGCAGAGGACAGAGAAGGTTTTATCTTTTGTGTGTTTTTTTTTTAAAGAAACCGGGAGGAGGAGAAGAAAAATTAAGCAGATATAATGCTGAAAATCAGTGATAAGAGCAGAATATGAAATTCTGAGTAACTTAGCTTTTAGAAGTTTTCAGGGCAGTCTATTTTCCAGTACTGTCCCAAAGTAAATCCCAGCTCCTCCCTTCTATACCTAATCAGCAGACACAATGTCTGGAAACTAATATTGAGGTCAGAACTATAGGCTTTATATCAGATCAGTGGCTACCCTAAAATACAGGATTTAAAACAGAAATACAGGCTTTATTCCATCTTTCTTATCTCCAGCATTGATCCTGAGATTAGAGTAATAGCATTAGAAACTGTGTGTACAGCATTATGAAACCACATAATTTTGGTCTTGTCCCTATTTAGTTTACGTTTGTTGGATGCAGCCCAGGTTTGTATTTTGTCTATTCCATTTGATATTTTCAGCGTTGTGTTGATAGAATCCTGACTAATTGGGATAAGTAGAAGAATTGTCATCTTTGTATGAATATATGCATTACATGTTGTTGAATTTGATACTGCCTAGCGAGCTCATAAACAGGTTGCAGAGGATCAGTGATAATGGTGATCCTTGTGGTACGCCACAGAATGCCTGCCAGTTTTTTGAAAAAATCTTTGTACACAAGATATTATCTGTTTTGAAGGAAGTCCTTGAAACTGTTCATGACGATTCCTACGATGCCTGTTTCATGTTGATGGCTTACTGAATCGATGGTTTACTAAATTGAAGGCAGTAGATATGTCAAATTGGGGGAGGATCGCCTGGTGACCAGTGGTTAAGTATTGCTTGATTTTGGAGGCTAATGTCAATAACAGGGTCTCTGTGCTAAGATTTGAGTGGAATTCAAATTGAGTAAGAAAGTCAGGAATGTTCTTCAATGTAGGCAGAGAGTTGCTTGCTGATGTGCTGTCATCCCCCCCCCGAACTCAATCCTCCACAAATCTAAAGCCCCCCAACACCCCCAGGCTCAGGATCCAAACCCCATACCCCTAATTCTACCACATCCCCCTGTACCTTTCAGTTGAATATCCAGCCAGAGGGATGTTCACATCCTCTGGCTGACAGGCATGCCAATCAAAAATGGTAAGCCTTCCCCTTCCCCTCCCCTTCCTTAGGCCCTTCTCCATATGAAGGACCTTAGGCAACTGGGCCAAATGGAGTCTTAGGCCTCCTTCCCAGTGAATTATGGGATGCAGTGGAAGTGCACCAAGAAGAGGAAGACCCACCATTTTGGAGTGGTGGACCAGCTAGCTGGAAAGTGTGAGTATCCCTCCAGCCATACATTCAACTGAAATTCTCCTACCCATCTTGCCTCAGGTGTGGTAGCTCCAGGGCAGATAGGAATGGGCATCCCTCCTTCCCAGCTTGCTTTAGGGGGGTCCAGGGCAAAAGGGAATGGGTATTCATGCTGCCTGGCTTATTTTGTGGGTGGGGATTTGAGGGTTCTGGTGGGAAGAGAGTGGGCATCCCTTTGTTACAGTTCAGGTGCTCCCTGCCACAGCCACTCAGATGATTGTGGCAGGGGTATTCCCTTGACATGATCAGATGATGGCAAGAGATCAGACATGATTCTTTATCCAACACTTGTGACATGTGTGTGGTTATAGAATTGGGCCAGTTAGGTGGGGCTGGGTGTCTGTCCTTAGGAACAATGCGATTCTGTATAGGATGCTGGTATGCAATTCTCAGCTGCAGAAACCAGCATCCTATACAGAATCCAGCCCTATGTGACCATATAATTTGGATGTTCTGCTTCCATAAATCCATCCATGTGCCTTGTTCTGCCTGGTTCATAATTTGGACCTTTCTGTTTTTAAAGTAAATGTTAATAGCATATGTTTCCAGCATATGGACATCCATCTCACATGTATTTTAGAACAGGCTATATCCTGGATGTCCATATTATAACTTGGACAAACTTTTTAAAATGCTCTTCTATATTGGGTAGAGGACACTGATATTGACATCTGATCACCTTTGGAAAACAAAGAAAAACTGCAGACAGAATTGTACAAGATACAGCCTATGTTTATTGTATCTATTATTAAATGTGGTTAATGTTACCACCTTTCAGCAAACCAAGGGACCCCACACAACTTCCTCAGGGGTCCAAGGTTGATAAGGTTTTGAATTAAACCGCAAACCAAAATAATAAACATAAACCTGTGTGAATCGAGGATGATTGCTAATAAACGATCTCAGTATGAATTTGCACTTTCAACATTTAAGTCTCTAGAGAAATTCAAATAAAGGTATTTTGGATGATCAGAAGGAACCAATATTATTTTATCACTCATAACCTTAAAAACATGACAGGAAGATGAATGCCAAATGGCCCATCCAATTTGCCCATTGTCATCAGTTCAGAAAAGTTTTCATGGAAAGGATTAGTCTAGGATAGATAAATATATAGACTTGAACGTTGGAGGTGATTGGACGTTGACTATCTAATGAGGTGACCTTTAAAACAGGGGACCATAATTGATGCCAATTTCTCTGATTTTCCAAATAAATATAAAGCCAACTAAATTGTGGATTAGTCATGGTTTCTATGACTTTTTCCCTTGTCTAATTTCATAGAGATGAACCATCATTAAGAATCTATAGCCTTGTGTTGGCCAAATGTTCCATGATATCACCCACCGGTTTGATTGGAGACCTGTCCCTCTGCACATGGAATACAGTCATAGCAGCAGGTGGGCTTTCCTTCCCTGGATAATTTCCTGTAACCCGGATGGCAACTTGAGCTACACCTGGACTGCGGAGGTAACTAAGGATTGAGAAAACAAGTTACATAATTTCATTTGATGCTGGAATATAATTTAGCAAAAGCAGTATTCCTTGGTTCACGGAAGTTTCGCCCCCCACATTTCGCCCCCAGCAATTCGCCCCTCACATTTCGCCCCCGCACATTTCGCCCCCCGGATGTTTCGCCCCCACACATTTCGCCCCCGCACATTTCGCCCCCTGGATGTTTCGCCCCCACACATTTCGCCCCCGCACATTTCGCCCCTGAGTGTCAGACTATTCCTCTCGCAGGCGATTTCTTTGCCGACACGACGGCAGGCTACAAATTCAAAGTGCACAGCTGGCTGTTCTCACTGCCTCTAATGTCGGCCCTGCAGCTCCGGACTTCCCCACACCTGCTCTCTCCCCCCCCCCCCGATCACTATTATTTTAAATGTTATGGCAGCCACGGCGCTGTATCCATCGGAGGAGACTTCTAACCTCGGCCATGAAGTTGCTGTTGCAGGAAGAGTTCCGGGGCAGGCCGAGGTTAGAAGTCTCCTCCGATGGATACAGCGCCGTGACTGCCATAACATTTAAAATAATAGTGATCGGTGGGGGGGGGGGGGGGGAGAGAGCAGGTGTGGGGAAGTCCGGAGCTGCAGGGCCGGCGTTAGAGGGAGTAAGAGCTGATGGTGCCACAGGGTCCCGCGTTGGGGGGGGGGGGGGAGGAAGAAAGAAGATGGGGGTCATAATCCAACGCTACCTCGGCCTGAGGTGTGGGGAAGTCCGGAGCTGCAGGGCCGGCGTTAGAGGGAGTAAGAGCTGATGGTGCCACAGGGTCCCGCGTTGGGGGGGGGGGGAGGAGGGAGGAAGAAAGAAGATGGGGGTCATAATCCAACGCTACCTCGGCCTGAGGTGTGGGGAAGTCCGGAGCTGCAGGGCCGGCGTTAGAGGGAGTAAGAGCTGATGGTGCCACAGGGTCCCGTGTTGGGGGGGGGGGAGGGAGGAAGAAAGAAGATGGGGGTCATAATCCAACGCTACCTCGGCCTGAGGTGTGGGGAAGTCCGGAGCTGCAGGGCCGGCGTTAGAGGGAGTAAGAGCTCTTCCTGCAGCCACCACCCGCCTAGGCAGGAACATGAAGTTGCTGTTGCAGGAAGAGTTCCGGGGCAGGCCGAGGTTAGAAGTCTCCTCCGATGGATACAGCGCCGCAGCTGCCATAACATGAAGTTGCTGTTGCAGGAAGAGTTCCGGGGCAGGCCGAGGTTAGAAGTCTCCTCCGATGGATACAGCGCCGCGGCTGCCATAACATTTAAAATAATAGTGATCGGGGGGGGGGGGGGAGAGCAGGTGTGGGGAAGTCCGGAGCTGCAGGGCCGGCGTTAGAGGGAGTAAGAGCTGATGGTGCCACAGGGTCCCGCGTTGGGGGGGGGAGGGAGGAAGAAAGAAGATGGGGGTCATAATCCAACGCTCAGGGGCGAAATGTGCGGGGGCGAAATGTGTGGGGGCAAAACATCCGGGGGGCGAAATGTGTGGGGGCGAAATGTGTGGGGGCAAAATGTGTCTGGGGTGAAATGTGGGGGGCGAAATGTGAGGGGCGAATTGCTGGGGGCGAAATGTGGGGGGCGAACCTTCCGGATCCCGTATTCCTTTATTGACCACTAAATCAGAAATTGTATTTGCTTTACAAAGGATCTAGTTACCTAACTGCACCTCAATCAGACTTACTGAAAACATTCCTGTCTGGAGTAGTTAATGGTCACAATTGATTTTTAATTTTAAAGTAGTAGTTTCTTGGAAGAATTTAGGTTAGAACAAAAACAAACAGCTAACTGGAATTTTTAGGTCTTACCTGTTAAAGATTATAATTAGCTAAGTTAAAGTCTACAAACAGCAGCCAAAACTTTAGTTGACATTATCAATGCTAAGCCTATGTAGGTTTTCAACTTTAATCTAGTCAGCCCACTTGTGGCTGGAAATTATCTTAAATCTATCTAATAGGGATCTATATAGGGAAAATATTTTCAACTCTTTATTGGTTCATTTGGCTTTTTATGAGATTTCTAGAAATTCCTTTTGGTTCATGTCATACATTTATGTTAATAATTATCTTCCCTCAATTCAGAACTCTTCAACATGTACAAATGGACTCCATATCAGTAAATTCAAAGGTTAACATGTTTAAAAAATTTTTTATGCTAGGGTAGGAGTGGTCAAACATGGTTCTTGTGGGCTGCAGTCCAGTTGGGTTTTCAGGATTTCCCAATTAATATGCATTAGATCTTCACATACTTACATGCAAGGGGGGCAGAAGATGCAAATAGATCTCATGCATATTCACTGGAGAAATTCTGACTAGACTGTGACCCTTGATGCCCACCCCTCTGCTAGGAGTTGAACAAATTAAGAAGTTATCTGATTTTCCTGTCAATTAAGAACATGAAAACATATGAATTGCCATACTAGGACAAACTAAAGCTGCATCAAGCCTAAGTACCTAGCTGGATCCCAGGTAGTAAAACAAGTTTTATGCTGCTTATCCTAGGAATAAGCAGTAGATTTCCCCAAGCCAATAGAAAACTATTTCTCCATACCTTTCATTTTCTTCAGGTTCTCATGGATTGCTCCTTAATCTTTTAACCTTTTATTTCTCCAATCACACAGAAACCTTTTTATGAACTTAGACAAATCAGATCATTACCAGCATTTTTGAGGGTGATAAAGCCTGAAAGATCTTGATTAATGCTATGTGTGAATTTTCTTGACATGAATTTATTCACTGTTGACAGTCTGCCCCTGTCTTTCATTCCTCAACTATAACTTATATAAAACATGACTTTGAAACTGATTTGGGGGGCAAGAAAATATGATCATGTAACTCCTCATCCACAAGGCCTGCTACCTCTCATCAATGGTGGTGCCATACACTCTGACTCTATCTCTTTGTTTTTTCGTTTTCTATTTAATTCTTTATTGATTTTTAATCAAAAACAGTGTCATACAAATGAAAGAACAAAAGATATTCCACATATTACACTATTATCTATACAGGTAACATAAATATTCAATAATTTCATTTTCCTGCATATAATAATATCCTAATATATCCTAATATACAATGCAAATAAAGAATAAAGTTACCCAATTATCACTATGAATATTTATTGTTGTCTATTTATAATCCTAACAGGATTAGCCATTCAATTGATTACAAGTAATTGGAAAAACCATTATACATTTTGGTGGGTGAATGTGTGTACTACATACAATTACGAACAAATTAACTCAGAATGTAGGGGTTTTAGTGAAATGTTTAATAAAATTTAGAGCCCTTTGACTAAATTTGTAAAAAACATAATCATGTATTTTCATCATATCCCTTTGTTTTTTCAAATATCAATCTCTTGGTCATTCCCTTCATTTCCATAATAAGGCTGGATGCTTCTTGCTCCTTAGCTTTCAGTGTGTCTCCCCTTATATCTAGAATCAACTCCCTGCTGCTCTATGTTCTGAACCTTCCACAAAGAAATTCTAAACTTTATTCAAGACATGGTTTTTCAAAAAGGTTTACCACTTGTTAGTTCCTTTTCTCTCTATACATCAGCAGGGTTTAGTCTTATACTCTCTGTTCCCTCCTTGTAATTATCTGGTGTGTACAGTTAATTAAAATGTATAATGTATTTTTTCCTGTACTATGCTAATCCTTTCTTATGATTTTATCTATACCACATTGTTTTAGTTAAGTTGTCAATGATATATAATTGTTACATGTCTGACAATCACCTGGTTCTGAACATCACCCTGAAGCATCTAGAAACACTGGAATATTAAGGGCTCCTTTTACTAAGTTGCTCTAGCGGTATTAGCATGCACTTAGTGCACGCTACAATGCCGCGCGCACTAGACACTAACGCCTTCATTGAGCTGGCGTTAGTTTTTCTACGTAGAGCGGGGTTAGCGTGTGCTAATCTACAGCGTGCGCTAAAAATGCTACTGCAGCGTAGTAAAAGGAGCCCTCAATGTCAGTAAATAAATTAAATAGTTTTTTTTAAAAAAAAGTGACTATATTTGAGTACCATATAAGTACAGAAATTGCTAGAATAATGGAATGTATGCACATATTTATTTATTACTGACTTTTTAAAGCAATCCACCAGGTACACACCTCTCTCTTTTCAGACCTCATGATAGCTCTCCTTAGAAAAAATTCTGTTTAAAGCTTAAGCCAGCCATTCTACTACAGATCTACCTGCTCTGATTGAATCCACCTGTCAGCTACTCTACAGATAGCAGCGTATATCACAGTCAGTATATGTGGATGATTTCCCTTTGTGACTATTACCCGTTGCTCTACTCTACTTTTTTCATGGTTAATGTTATAGCTATCAAGTGAATGTATATTGAATTCAAGTTTCAAGTTTATTAAAAGATTTTTTAAACCGCTTAGTCAGGTTTCTAAGCGGTGTACAATATAAAATTTACATAAAAACATATTAAAACTGGGGATACTAGATAAAATCTAGGTGTCTTAATAAAACACTAATAAGACATATAGACCAACTTCAAACAATAGGAAAAAAGGGGAAGAACTACAATTGTAAAAGAGAAGTGAAACAAAAAAGGGAAAACACAATAGGTTAGGGTAAAAAGTAATAATTTTAATTTTTGTCCTTAAGAGTACAGTTGTTGTCCAAAGGCATCCTGGAACAAAAATGTTTTTAATTTTGCTTTTAATTGTTTTATTTCAGATTCACTGCGTAAATGATTTGGCAGCGAATTCCAGAGAGTAGGGGCAGTAATAGCAAAATTATTGGAGTGCAACGTATTGATTAATTATAGAACAAGAATAGAAGATTGTGTATCTCCACAATCATTGTCTTTTCAATTATACATCCAGATTGGACTGTATGCAAAGGCAGATAGGAAGTGATTTAAGGAGGGGTGACATGAGTGTAGCGAGGTTGGTACAAGTTGAGTCATGCAACAGAGTTGTGCACAGTTTGCAGGGGGAGAGGTGGCACTGCAGGAGACCAGACCAGATTGCAGTAAAGTGTGAGGTTATGAGAGTGTGGACAAGAGTCTGGGTAGTGTGCTCAGAAAGGAAGGGGCAAATTTTGGTGATGCTGTAGATATAGAAGCAAAAGGCCTTAGAAGTTTGTTGGATGTGCATAGCAAAGGAGAGGTCAGAATCAAAGATGATTCTAAGGTTGCAAACAGAGGAGACAGAATGATGACTATTATTTACCGAGATGGAGAATGGAGGAGGTGGAGCAGAGGATTTAGGAAGAAGGAGGAGCAGCTAAGTCTTGGACATCTTTAGTTTCAGATGACAGCAGGACTTCCAGATAGCAATGTCAGCCAAACAAGCATAGACATTTTTCTTGGACTTTAGGTGAAATTTTGGGTGTAGAGAGGTAGATCTTGGAGTCATCAGCATATAGGTGATACTGAAAGCCATGGGATGAGATCAGGGCACCAGGGAAAGAGGTGTAGAGAGAGAAGAGGTCCTAAGACAGAACCCTGGGGTACACTAGCTGCTAGTGGGTTGGCAGCAGAAGAGGACCTACTAACACATACACTAAAGGTGCGATGGGCTAGATAGAAGGCAAACCCGGAGATGACAGATTTACGGAATCCAAGCGAGGACAGCATATCAAGGAGTAAGCTGTGATTAACAGTATTAAAGAAAGCAGACAGGTCAAGCAGGATGAGGATTGAGTAAATGTCCTTAGATCTGACCATGAACAAATCACTGCAGACTTTGGTGAGGGCAGTCTCTGTGGAGTGAAAGCCAGTCTCTGTGGAGTAAAAGCCAGATTGTAGAGGATCAAGAATCTGTCAAGTTGAAAAGAAGTCCTGGAAGCATCAGAGAAAAGCATGCATGTGTAGCTTGGATAGGAATGGAAGAAGGGAGCTCCACTCTAAAGGACACACTTTAGATGTAGTGTTTGGCAGGGAGGAAGATATAGGGGCCTGTACCCTTACAGGTATAAAAGTGTTATGGGCAGACCATCACCTAATAAGACAACCAGAGAGTAGGAAACAATCAAAAACCTCCAGAACAAGACTGATAATAGGGGAGAGGCTTAATAGCACCAAATTAAAAGCAGACTAGAGACACACCTCAGAGACATAAAAACTGAGACCACAGACCTTACAGAATGGCTGAGACTTTGGGATGAGGCACCGGACTGAAGTCTAGAAGTCTAGTAGGCCCATTAAAAATACAAAAAAATGCAAAAGAAAAGATGGATTCACCCCATCAGAAGAAACCATGAAGCAAAAAAGAGAGAAAAAAAATCTAAAAAAAAGAAGGAAATCTAAAGAGGGTGAGGATGCTAGAAAAATCTGGCTTAGATTCAATAGAATTTACATTAGGAAAATACATAAAGAAAAGAAAGAATACCTAGACTAAGACTCATCTTTCATCCATTCTAAAGGAAATAGAACTATGGATGACCAACTTCAAATTGAAGCTCAACACCGACAAAACTAAATTTTTCCTCGCTACCCCCAATGACAAAATCAGCGACCCATCGAACTCCTTGAACGGTCAGGTCTTCCCTATTGACCACTCCATTAAAATCCTAGGAGTCACCCGGGACCCCCACCTCACTCTTAATGCTCACACAGATTTATTAGTTAAAAAATGCTTTTCTGTACTATGGAAACTCAGAACCATCAGAAAATACTTTGATGCTCCATCCTTCCGCTTACTGGTTCAATCTTCCATCCTGAGCCTGCTCGATTATTGCAACATTATTTACTTGGCATCCTACAAAAAAAACATCCTAAGACTCAGAGTCATTCAAAACACGGCAGTGCGGCTGATCTTTAGGCTGAAGAAATGGGAACACATAAGCCCCTACTATCAGAAACTCCGTTGGCTGCCCCTAGAAGCGCGGATCCTGTTTAAATTCTCCTGTCTATGTTACAAATCAATATTTGGCCTAGTCCCCACTTACCTCGTTTCCCACTTCAATCTGACCAGTTATCTTAGACCCACATGAAGAATACATCTGTTCTCCTATCCGACAATAAAGGCCTGCCACTACAAAAGATTCTTGGACAGAACTCTTGCCTTCCAGGCAGGCAAATGGAACGATTGGCTTAGTAATGTTTTCGCGCTCTCATCATCCTACTTCAATTTTAGAAAACAGGTAAAAACGAGCTTGTTCAATCGATTTGTTAACTAAGAATCTTCTCAGCTCTGCTTAATCAACCAGTATCCCTAATGAACTAAACAGCTTTCATTTTCCTTCATCATGTAAGATTGTATTGCTGACTTTGATTGTAACCTCTTCGCTGACTTTGACTGTAACCTCTTCACTGATTGTCCAGCGCTTCTTGATGTAAACCGCCTCGAACTTTGGTGGTATATAAGAATAAAATTATTATTATTATTATATTATCAAAAAAAATCCTTGAAGACAGAAACTCCACAAAAACCTTATACCAAATGGTATATGGTTTGCTAGGGAATAAAACAGAAAGAAATCACCGCCAAATGTTCCCTAACAAGTAACTAGTAAAGAATTCAGCAACTTCAAAGTTGATAAAGAATATACAGAGAGACAACATCCTAAATGACATATCTATAGACAAACATACAAGGGAAACAGGAGATACAATGGAAGAGTTTAAACTAATCACAGAGTTACTGGGGAAGAAACTGCTGTCCAAGGCTGGGAGACTTGAACAGCGGGGCCAAAAGAATTACCAGAGTGGACTCTCTCTCCCAACATGATTGGGCTAGAGACTCCGCTCTGTGAATTCAAATAACAGACATGAGAAAAAAACATGTAATAATCAAATATATGTTTATTAATGCCTTTCATGTCTGGGGAGAGCCACACGTCATAAAATTTTCTCTGTTCTCCAAAGTAGAGTTAAAACCTAAGACTTTTTATACCTAATCTGACATCATTGTAATAATTACCCTACTTTATAATACAATGGCATAGATGATCACCTGACTTCCTTCCCAAGGATACATCATGTCACTTTTGATTTAAATCCTAAATGTAATGTTACACCCAATTTTTAAACCCAGCAGGTTCTGTATGAACTTTCTTAATTAGCTTTGTGTTTTAACCTATAAGGAACATATTTCCTTTTTTAAGGCCTCTCTGTAAAGGCTGTATCCTGTCCTTCTGGGAAAACTTTCACCCCTTGTTTCATTTCCTGATAGTTCTTAACCTAAGCAATAACTATGCATGTTAGCATGGTTTTTTTTTTCCTTTCTAACACTGAGCTATTTTTTCCTTTTCTGAGAATTTTAAGTTGTAAAAACTTTCATTTAGTTTGATTCTGTCATAGCTAATTTAAAATAACCTTTTACAGATAGTTCCACAATTCACCTGTCTCATTTATCTCAAACAATTTCAAAGTTAATCTGAGCACAGAAACTGTACTAGTAGCAGTACAGGACTCAATCCTCAAACACCAGGCTAAAGGAGAAGACCTTTCAGCAGTCTTTGACCTAGTGCAACACACACTGCTAAAACTGATATACAGAGAATTAGGCCTCAAAGGATAAGTTATGGCAGGAATAGAATCCTTTCTATCCAAAACACTAATGAGAGTACCACAGGGATCAGCCATGTCACCCATGCTGTTTAACATCTCCCTCCAACTGCTGGAGAAATTCATCAACAAAACAAGATGGGAGTTCTGCATCTATGCAGATGATATCCAACTAATCATCCCACTGAAGAAATTGGACATGAAGACCAAGCAGAAGATTAAGACAGGCCTAGAGAAAATCTTTGGTTGGTTCCAAAAAAATGGACTAGTAGCCAAAAGGGAAAGACAGAGCTATTTCTAATCAACAAATGGGGTAAAAACAGCCCCCAAGTTACCAACTAACTCTGAATGATAACACCATAAAATCATCCATGTAAGGAGTGAGAAACCTAGGAGTATGGCTAAACCTTAACCTAGTAATCACAATTATACAATCCACTATATTTATCAATCTCCTTAGCAGGTGTTCTTACATTTATAGTAATTCCCTTTATTAATTTTCCTTCCTTCTTATTTTCACTATATCAAAGTTTTGAACCATTACCCATACGGGTCACAAAAGGTGATGTATTCACCCAACTCGTTATTCAGTCATAGGCTGAAAAACCCTTTAAATATATTTTTCTTTTTTTAAGTACTTATGTTTTTTTTCTGTTGTTTCTACTGTTTTCTTTACTTTGTCTTTTATCTTTTAACCGTATGTATCTTCAATCAATAAGTCGTAATTTTCATCCCCTGCTAGAAATTGAATCAGGAACAGACTTTCCTTTAAATGCATCAAGTATAAAACAATCAACTTATCTTTATTGTTTTGATAAAGTGCATTCAGCTCTCAATAAAGTGCCTTCCAAATTAGGAGTCTGTTTTTCTGGAACGAACCCCAGTAACCCAAATCTAGACATGACAGTACACATTCAACACAATGTTGATAATGCTTATGGCAAACTCTACTGGGTAAGAGGACTAAATCCATACCTAACCCATCGAGCAATGTCCAACATAGTCTCAACCTGCTAGGCATCCCAAAATACATGATCAGGCCAATCCAAAATGTGGCAGCTAGATTTCTGATGGGAAAATCAAAGCAGATAAGTGCCACCCTGCTACACTGAGTTACACTGGCTTCCGATTGAAAGCAGAGTGCAATTCAAGATCATGTTGCTAACGCACAAAATCATTCATCTATCACAGGGGTAGGGAACTCCGGTCCTCGAGAGCTGTATTCCAGTCAGGTTTCAGGATTTCCCCAATGAATATGCATGAGATCTATTTGCATGCACTGCTTTCAACGCATATTCATTGGGGAAATCCTGAAAACCCAACTGGAATACAGCTCTCGAGGACTGGAGTTCCCTACCCCTGATCTATCAGAACCACAATACCTAACAAACAGAATAGACAACCATAAACCAACTCGCACCTATACTTGAGCCTAGAATACCTGCTGGAAATACCCTATTTCAGAGATATCAAATTCAAAAGGGTCAGGAAAAGAATGTTCTTGGTGATGGCCCCAATGTGGTAGAACTCCATTCCAAGGGAATTAAAACTAGAAAAGGCACCAAAAGTTCAAGAAAGGAATAAAGATGATACTCAACATAGAACATTTTCACAAATAAAGAAACAATTAGGGGGAATAGCAACATGGAGGAAAAAGCAGGCTACTACCCACTTGGAACATGAAAGGGTGAACTCACAAAGAATACAAAGAAAGATGAACATATAACACACAGAAACAATAATAATAGTATATGTAAATAAATAGTATAATGAGGTAAGATATACATACTGTATATTGTCACACCTGTGCTCTGAATGAACACCAGGAGCAGCCAGGTAGTGACAAGTTGCTTGCTTCTGGCGTGGTATCCTTTCAAGTTGGCCACCACTAGGCAATTGCCTAACATAGCTTATTTCCAAGGTCTTTTAAGTCAGAATGGCCTTGGTGAAAACATAAGCTTTATTCGGCCTCTGGCCTCAAAATCACAGTGCAACCCAGGATTCCCTGGCAGCATGAAACAATACAAAAAGAAAAGATTCTTTAAACCAAACTTTGATTCAATCACCAGCTCTGGGCTTTGCTAGATAAACTATACCAGGGGTCTCAAAGTCCCTCCTTGAGGGCCGCAATCCAGTCGGGTTTTCAGAATTTCCCCACTGAATATGCATGAGATCTATGTGCATGCACTGCTTTCAATGCATATTCATTGGGGAAATCCTGAAAGCCCGACTGGATTGTGGCCCTCAAGGAAGGACTTGGAGATCCCTACTATACACAGTCCTCTTCAGCAGTCTTACAGTGTGCATACCTTATGCCAGAATAACACACAGTCTTTTAGCATTAATCATTCTCTGCTGTTTAATAGTTGAGATAAACAGCTTTCTAAGTCAGGCTGCTGGAGAGACATTTATAACAGTTCTTAATAAGGCAGTACTGCTGAGCTACTGATACAAGCAGCCCTGAGAGGTAGGCAGCAAGTTATTTAATCAGCTACTCAGTCCATTTGCTAGCATTAGTTAGGAGACATTCCCTGCTGACTCTCAGAGGGGAAATCACTCTCCAGCTAGGCTAGTCTTTAACAAAAGAAATGGACAGTGTAGAGTCCTTACCTCCTTCTGTATGAGGCATGCAGGATAATTGCAATGAACAGTTTCTATGCAAGCCAGTTCACAGCTGGTATGCTCTCCCAGAGCTCCGTGGCCAGTGAGCCCTATTATCCCAGTACAAGCAGGCAGCTATTCTCACATGTGGGTGATGTCATCCACGGAGCCCGGATGCAGACAGCCTCACAAACAGACTTGTAAAAAACTCAATTTCGAGTCTGCCACACCATGCATGCGCGAGTGCCTTCAAGCCCAGCACAGGGCATGTCTCCTCAGTTCTCAGTTATCCGTGGAGCCGAGAAGTCCTTCTTTGATGCTCTGCGCTGAACTTAGTTTGCTTCGTGCTTTCTCTCACCGCAGATCGTGTTTTATTTTACTTCTTACCATGTCGCTGTGCTTTTCTTTTGGTCTTTGTTTAAAAAAAAAGAGAAAAAGTTAATTTTTTTCATCGTGTGACTGACAGGACCTGTCACAATCCTCAGCCTATGGGCTTCGACTTTGCGGCGGCTATCTTTCCTTCTATGTCCCGGCCGGTCATGGGCTTCAAGAAGTGTAGCCAGTGCCAGCGTGCAATCTCCCTCACTGACCCACAACGCTGATGTCTTCAGTGTCTGGGGCCTGACCATTGCCAGAGTCATGCATTTGCTGTGCTACTTTTCAACCTCAAGCCCTCAAATGTTGTCGAGTTCAAGTGGGGAATATTTTTGGTATGGAAATCTTGACTGCACCCTCGATCTCGATCTCCGATTCAGTTCGGCCTGCTATGGGGTGTCATCCTGCCTTCACGACCTCGACCTCGACTCTTATCAGACCTTCCTCGTTTGGAATGTCCTCGACCATGAGTAACATAGTAACATAGTAGATGACGGCAGATAAAGACCCGAATGGTCCATCCAGTCTGCCCAACCTGATTCAATTTAAATTTTTTTTTTTTTTTTTTTTTTTCTTCTTAGCTATTTCTGGGCAAGAATCCAAAGCTTTACCCGGTACTATGCTTGGGTTCCAACTGCCGAAATCTCTGTTAAGACTTACTCCAGCCCATTAAATATTCTAAGTCTTCTCCTGAGCTTCCCTCGGGTCAGATACCTCAGCAGACAGTTCCAATTGTGATCCTCAAGCTACCCAAACATCATTATTCCAAGTCGAAGCATTCTTCATCTTCGGCCTCGGAGCCTTCTCAGCAAGTGGTCCAGTTTCAGACTCAGATCCACAATTGCAGGCTACTATCCAGACCATTTTAGAGCAGGAATTTGTTCAGTTACTGACCACATATAGTCCTGCCTCAAGTCTGCTTCCTGCAGTCCAACCTGGGCACTCAGCAGGCTCACAAGAGGTTGAGTCCTTGCCTGTGCCTTGAGCTGAATCTACACAATTTATGCAAGGAGTTGAGTCTTTGCAAGTGTCTGGTCTGGAATCCTCACACTCCATACAAGAAGCCACTTTGAGATTCCTTGATTCAAACCACAGAGTCTACGGGACTTTGATCTACAGCTTCTAGCCCTATATCTTCATTTAAGGCATTGCCCATTTCGAGGCATAGGGCAAAGTCTCCTCGATCTCGTACGAGACCTGCTTCCAGGCAGCACTTTCACCACTGGTCGAGACCCTCATCAAGGCATTCATTGAGGCACAGAGAGAACCCTTCCTCGTCCAGGCCTTCTAGTTCTTCGAGGCCTCCAACTCTTCAAGACAGGACACCAGTAGCAGAACCTGAGGGCTCAGAAGATGCCAGTGCCTTGCCCCGACTGTTTATTCGCTGGGATATCAGAACTCCAGAGAGGCCTCACCTTCACTTTCCACTCAAGTCGCCTCGAGATCATCGAGTCCCTCTCGAGGCCATGCTCTGGCAGATCAATTGTCCTTTTCATCCTTCCTCCGTCAAATGGCTGAGGACCTGGATCTTAAATTGGACGCTGATTCTAAGTAGTCTAAGGAGTATTTAGAGGAAATGAGTATGCCTCGGCCTCCTGCAGAGTCTCTCAAACTTCCTCTGAATAGACTTCTTTCTCAGACTTTCAAATGAAACCTGGAGACTCCTTATGCTATTCCTTCTGTTCTAGGCAAGCTGGAATCGAGATATAGAACTGTACATTGCAAGGGCTTTGAGAACGCCCAACTATCTCATCAGTCCCTTCTTGTGGAATCTTCCTTAAAGAGGAGTCATCCTTCCAGGGTCTATGCACCGTTCCTCCTTGCAGAGAGGGCAGGACCATGGACAAGTCTGGCCGTTGTCTTTATCAAAATTCAATGATGACCTCCAGGGTTTTAAATTATAATTTTATCTTTACTACTTATTTCAAGTATTTATTGATATACTCCCTGGGTTTTCTAAAGACCTTAGTCAACACAGGCTTTTAGAGCTCCAACAAGTCATTGCTACCTTGGCGCAACTCAAGTTGCACCTTCTTCAGTTCTCTTATGATGCATTTGAACTATCCTTGAGGGTCACTGCTTTCTCAGTAGTGATGCGCCACCTTGCCTGGCTTCTCACCATTGATATGGATCCCAACATTCAGGATCGTCTGGCCAATATTCCTTGTGAAGGCAATGACCTCTTTGATGAATCCATAGAGACCGCCACCAGGAAGTTGTCTGAGCATGAGAAATCATTTGCTTCCATTGTCAAACCAAAACCTAAGCCAGCTCCTCCCAAACCTTCTTGGCCTCTTCCATCCTATCAGAGGTATTATCCTCTGAGGGCAGCTCCTTACACTCGAGCACCCCCCAAGAAACAACAGCAGAAGCAACAGAAACCTCAGCCTTCTGCTACACCAAAGGCTTCTCAGCCTTTTTGACTGTATCAAACAGAGCATAACCTCCATCATTCTGCCTCTGTCCTCCCCTCTTCCCATTGGAGGTCATCGCCATCATTTTTACCATTGATGGGAGACCATTACATCTGACCTTTGGGTTCTGTCAATAGTCAGGGAAGGATACTCTTTTCATTTCGCTCAGATTCCAACAGAGCGTCCTCCAAGAGAATATCCTTCCAATCCATCCCAGATCGCCCTTCTTCTTCAGGAAGATCAAGCTCTGCTTCATCTTCGTGAAATTGAGAAAGTTCTCTTGGAACAGCAGAGCAAGGGTTTTTACTCCCGTTACTTCCTAGTTCTGAAGAAGATGGGCAATCTATGGCATATATTGGATCTCAGGGCCCTCAACAAATTTTTGGTCAAAGAAAAGTTTTGCATGCTGTCCCTGGCATCCTTATATCCCCTTCTAGATCAGAACGATTGATTTTGTTCTCTAGATCTCAAGGAGGCTTACACTCACATTCCCATTCATCCAGCCTCCTGTCAGTTCCTCAAATTTCAGGTGGGGAATCTACATTTTCAGTATAGAGTGCTACCCTTCAGCCTGGCATCATCTCCGAGAGTGTTCACCAGTGCCTAGTGGTGGTTGCAGCAACTCTGCGGATCCATGGTCTCCAGGTGTTCCCCTACCTGGATGACTGGCTCTTCAAAGATTCAACATCTCAGGGTTTTTTTGTAGCAACCCAATGGACTACATGGTTCCTACAAAGCTTGGGATTCAAAATCAACTTTTCCAAATCTCACCTTCAGCCCTCTCAGAATCTGCAGTTCATTGGAGCTGATCTAGATACTATTCAACTCAGAGCATTCCTTCCTCAGCAACGTCTGAATGCTCTTCTTCAGCTTTGCACAAAGTGTCTTCCCTTTCTTCACTCTCAGTGAGACACATGATGGTTACTCGATCACGTGGCCTCAACCATTCACACGACTTCTTTTGCCAGACATCACCTCAGAATTCCTCAGTGGACCCTGGCTTCTCAATGGGAACAGGCTTGCGACCCACTCTCTCAACACATTACAGTAACTCTTTCATTGAGACAGTCTCTTCACTGGTGGATGCTCTCTTCCAATATCTCCAGAGGTTTACTGTTTCAGACACCCCCTCATCAGAAGGTTCTCACGACAGATTCCTCGACCTACACTTGGGGGGCTCATCTCAATAGTCTCCGTACTCAAGGCCACTGGTCCAGCATGGATCTTCAGTGTCACATCAATCTGTTGGAACTCACAGTGATCTTCAATGCTCTCAAAGCTTTTCAGCATCTTCTTCACGACCAGGTAGTCCTTATTCAGACAGACAATCAGGTTGCCATGTACTACGTCAACAAGCAAGAAGGAACAGGATCTCTCGCTCTTTGTCAAGAAGCTCAAAAGGTGTGGGACTGGGCGATCCATCACAACACCTTCTTGAAAGCAGTCTATATTCAAAGAGAGAAAAACTGTCTGGCGGACAAATTGAGTCGTCTTCTGCAACCTCACAAATGGACACTCAATTCCTCGCCTCTTCATCACATTTTTTCTCAGTTGGGAACTCCTCAAATAGATCTCTTTGCGTCTCCTCACAACCACAAACTGCCTTAGTTCTGCTCCAGGATATAATTTCCTCATTGCCTCAAAGCAGATGCTTTTCTTCTGGAAAGGACAAATCTTTTCCTGTATGCGTTCTCTCCATTCCCTCTCATTCTCAAGACTCTTGTCAAGCTCAAGAACTATCATGCCACCATGATTCTAATAGCTCCTCAGTATCCCAGGCAACTCTAGTTCTACTCTTCTGTCATGCACATAAGTTTTTCACCCCCTAAACTGTACCGTTCCCTCAGGTTTTTGCAGCCCAAATGCATGACCTTGCATTTCTTAGCATTAAGTTTTAGCTGCCAAATTTCAGATCATTCTTCAAGCTTCGCCAGGTCTTTCTTCATGTTATTCACACCATCTGGAGTGTCTACTCTATTGCAGATTTTGGTATCATCCACAAAGAGGCAAATCTTACCCGATAACCCTTCAGCAATATCATTTATAAAAATGTTAAAAAGAACAGGCCAAGTACAGAACCTTGAGGCATACCACTAGTAACATCTCTTTCCTCAGAGCGATCTCCATTGATCATTACCCTCTGTCGCCTTCCACTCAACCAGTTCCTGACCCAGCCCGTCACTTTGGGACCCATCTCAAGGGCACTCAGTTTATTTATCAGACGTCGTGCAATGGTGCGCCCACATCTGGAGTACTGTGTCCAGTACTGGTCGCCGCACCTCAAGAAGGACATGGCAGTACTTGAGGGGGTCCAGAGAAGAGCGACTAAACTGATAAAAGGTATGGAAAATTATTCATACACTGACAGGTTGAAAATGCTGGGATTGTTCTCCCTGGAAAAGCGGAGACTTAGAGGAGACATGATAGAAACCTTCAAAATCCTAAAGGGCATAGAGAGGGTAGACAGGGATAGATTCTTCAGACTGTGGGGAACCACAAGTACAAGGGGTCACTCGGACAAATTGAAAGGGGACAGGTTTAGAACAAATGCTAGGAAGTTCTTTTTTACCCAGAGGGTGGTGGACACATGGAACGCGCTTCCGGAAGGTGTGATAGGCCAGAGCACACTACTGGGTTCAAGGAAGATTTGGATAGGTTCCTGGAGGATAAGGGGATTGAGGGGTACAGATAGAACTAGAGGTAGGTTATAGAAGTGGTCAGAAACCACTTCACAGGTCACAGACCTGATGGGCCGCCGCGGGAGCGGACCGCTGGGCACGATGGACCTCTGGTCTGACCCAGTGGAGGCAACTTCTTATGTTCTTATGTTCTACTTCAGCTCAGCAGCAGGGAGCCATACCTTCTACGTGTTTTTCCATCCCTGCTTACACAAAGTCAAGGATCTCTTCTTCATCCCAACCCGCAGTCTCTACACCTGACAGCTTTGTACCTCTCAACATAACTCCTCTTCAGTTTTCTCAACCTGTTTGGGATGTTTTAGAGGCTTCCAGAAAGCCTGTCACTAGACAATGCTACCACCGAAAATTGACTAGATTTTCTACATGGTGCATCTTTCATAACAAGGAGCCTCGAGATACCTCTTTGTCTTCCGTCTTGGATTATCTTCTGCACTTATCTACCTCTAGCCTCAAGTCTACATCCATTTGAGTCCATCAGTGCAATTGCTGCGTTCCATCAGCCTATCGAAGGGAAACCCCTTACTGCTCATCCTGTAGTTTCCAGATTCATAAAAGAACTTTTCAATGTCAAACCTCCTCTTAAACCACCTCCAGTGTTTTGGGATCTCAATGGCATTACCCACATGTGAGAATAACTGCCTGCTGTCCCTGGATAACACCTGTTATGGTAAGTAACTGTGCTTTATCTAGCAGGCTGAAGCTCCTACACAGCATTTGGCTCAATTAATCACTTTTCCAACTGAGAAAAATACTGTCCCTTTCTTAAGGCAAAGCAGGCAAACCATGGGGAAATTTTGCAGTCCAGCATTACACTCTAGAGTGACATGTGTGTGTGTGTAAGCCAAAAGGCTTCTCGACACTATGGAAACTCAGAACCATCAGAAAGTACTTTAGAAACATAGAAACATAGAAAGATGACGGCAGAAAAGGGCCAAGGCCCATCAAGTCTGCCCACTATAGACCCTCCCCTTAAGATTAGCTAGTGTTTTGCCCTGACCCTCTTAGGGATCCCACATGGGCGTCCCATTTATTCTTAAAATCTGGCACGCTCCTTGCCTCGATCACCTGCACTGGAAGCCCGTTCCACCGATCAATCACTCGCTCCGTGAAGAAATACTTCCTGGTGTCGCCGTGAAATTTTCCGCCCCTGAGTTTGAGCGGGTGCCCTCTTGTGGTTGAGGGGCCTCTAAGAAGGAAGATGTCATCTTCCACTTCTATACGTCCGGTGACGTATTTAAACGTCTCAATCATGTCTCCCCTCTCCCTGCGCTCCTCTAGAGTATAGAGCTGCAAATTGTCTAGTCTTGCTTCGTACGGGAGACCTTTAAGCCCTGAGACCATTCTGGTGGCCATTCTTTGATGCAGCATCCTTTTGCCTGCTGGTACAATCCTCCATCTTAAGCCCTCAAGAAAACCATTCAAAGACTCCGAATCATACAAAATTCAGCAGTGCGACTGATTTTCGGCATTAAAAAATGGGATCACATAACCTCCTACTATCAAAAACTCCATTGGCTGCCCCTAGAAGCAAGAGTGCTATTCAAATTTGCCTGCCTTTGTTTCAAATCTATTCTTGGTATGGCCACCCTATACCTGGTCTCCTATTTTAAATTGGATTGTTCCGCCAGGCTAACATGCAGAATACATATGTTCAGCCACCCTACAATAAAAACCTGCCAATACAAAAGATTCCTTGACAGAACTCTCGCCTTCCAAGCAAGTCAACAGAACGGCTGGCTAGGCAACATCATCAAGCACTTCTCATCCTATCTTAATTTCAGAAAACTAGTTAAAACTAACCTGTTTAACCAATTTGTAACCAAGAACTCTTAAACCTACCCCTTTACTCTTTTACATGTACTCGATTTCCCCACATTGTGTCTTCATGTAACCAATGACTTCATTGTTATTTTTACGCTGACTGTCCAGCTCTTCTTGTTGTAAACCACCTCGAACTACTATGGCTTTGGCGGTATATAAAAATAAAATTATTATTATTATTATACACAGTCCATTTGCCAAAGAAGAAAAAAAACATCAAGAAGCAAAACTCTCTCACAGACTCACATTAGATCAAGCCACTTCCATTTGCTCTGATAATCTTTCAATTACAGTCCTGCTATCTTATACTACCATTGGCTCTGAGGGGAAGAATTCAGAAGACAAATTACCAGGCTGTTCTTCCTTCATTTCCCAGTCAGTGCTGTGCAACTGTCTTGCAGGGTCTGAGGCAAGCTCAGTCCCATTCTGGACTCCCTGACTCTCCTCTCATCCTGCAACTGCTTCCCCCCTTTGCTCTCTGAAGAGCCTCGCTTTAAGCTGAGGGAAAGAACCACACCACCTTGACTTCTGAGGGGGAAGGGCTTTCCTTCGTCAGCTTGTGCTGTTTCTCTGAGGGGAAACTGTTTATCTGCTTTCTGACTTACAGGCACTGGATAATAAGACAGATTTTTCTTGCTTTGCTTTGGGACTGCTCTAGGTAAGTCAAATCTTTCCTGTTCTATCTCCATTTCTTCTTCACAGGTCACAAGGTAGTCAGCTATGTTATTGTCCTGGGCACTGGTCAGCCCTTCTTCACCGGGGTTTGTATGCTTTCTTATATTTTCCTGTAAAAAACCTCAGGACTGCAGTAGGTTTACAATATTTAACTCATATATTGTAACACTATTACTGAAGCTCATGTATTGTAACACCTTTACAGAAGCTCATGCAAACTGCTCTGAATTGACTCCCCAGCCATTATTAGTGGTATAGAAGCTTCCAATAAATATAAACATATGCATATAGTTTGCAAGTGGGATTGCAAAGGGGTGGAGTCTGAGCAGAGCATGGGTAAAGAGCAGTTACACCTGCCCTATGACTGATAAAAGTTTGATTAAATTGTACATGCATACAGTATATCAGATTTCCCATTAATTTTCAAGTGAATGCAGAATGCTACGAAGTACTCATGATAACTATAGAATACCTCCAATTCAGTTTCTGTGGTAATGACTATATTTTGCCCAGATAACATGCTACTAAGCACAATTTGACTGGCTGGAGGATGGAGAATTTCAAAGCCAAAGATTTGTAACACAGGAAAATATTTTAAAAATTTATAAACCGCTTGAATCTAAGCTAAAATAAATAAATAAACATGATTCATGGTTTCTATACATAACTCAGCATATCTCCTCATGTTCTAGCATTTAATTGATTCTGACCTCAGTGAAGTGACTATCCCACACAATAGCCTCCTCGTCAATGATGAAATCCTGTTCCGGAGGAGCATAAGGGTTATAACTACCAACAATTTTATTCCACCGTGTCGTGTTGGGTAGATAAACAACATTTATAATATTGTATCCAATGGTGAGCTCTCTGTTCTCATCAAAAAAGATCTCTTCACCAAGACCATTCTTAAAGTGGACACTCTTCAGATAATGATGAAGCTAAAGAATAATGGGTAAAATTTTAATATTTCCAGGTTATCCATTTGAATTCAAGCACACATAAAAGAAAACAATTTTCAAATTAATCTGCTGAGATATTTTCATATAGTTTACATAGCTGAAAACATCAACTACTTTGGAAAAACAGAAAAAATATGTTCCTTTTTTCAATTCTCAGCCTAATGCTGGTCCTCCCTCAAATATAGGTAAAATTACAAATGGAGAGGACACACTTAAATATTAGCTACATACAGTAAGGACAATTTCCAAATGGACCATTTATAAAGCTTATTAGCTATTTAATTGCATATACAGTATAGGGAGAAATTCTATAAAAGGCACCAATTTTACAAAGGCCACTTAAGACCAAATTCTATAAACAGTGCTGCTAGTTAGGCACCATTTTGAATTGCTTTATTTTATTTTATTTTTTTAAATCTTTATTAATTTTCAAAGCTAATACAAAGTACCTTTAATTGATGTGATAATTGATTGCATCATTTAAAAGCAATTAAAATCTCATTATTAAAATACATGGCTCCTCCACAAATGGCGCTGGAACCACGACTATGGAGGCACCTACCAGAGTCTAAGGGTTAAACAGGAATGATTAATGCTGGAAGTGCCTGTAGGCATCAGTAGACATCTCTGTAGTTGTGAATATCATCATAGATAGGTGCCAGAAATGTAGGCCAGGGTCTTCAAGGCTTACAGTCATGTGAAAAAATTAGGGCACCCCATCAAATATTCTTTTATTTCTTGAGAAATGTTCACATATCGATGTCAAACCTTTTTTTATTTATCTCTGAAAAAGAAAGTGATGTAATTGCAGGTAAACAATAAAAACTTTCCTTGATTTACTCATGAAATAAAAGATAGCTACAAAAATTTATATTCTAACTGAAGAATAAATTAGGACACCGTACACCCTAATAGCTAGTGTTACCCTCTTTGGCTGAAATAACTGCAGTGAGACACTTCTTGTAGCCATCTACCAGTCTCTGACATTAGTCTGAGGAACGTTTGGCCCATTCTTCAATGCAAAATTCTTTCAGCTGTGAAATGTTTGAAGGGTTTCTTGCATATGCAGCCCATTTCAAATCAGCCACAGCATCTCAATTGGATTAAGATCAGGGCTTTGACTCGGCCACTCCAGGACTCTTAATTTCTTAGTTTTCAGCCAATCCTTGGTGGATTTACTGGTGTGTTTTGGGTCATTGTCGTGTTGCTGGTCCAGTTCTGCTTCAGCTTTAATTTTCTTACAGATGGTCTCGCATGTTCTTCAAGCACCCTCCGATACATGATAGAATTCATGGTGGATTCTATGATGGTGAGGTGGCCAGGTCCTGCTCTAGCAAAACATCCCCAAAACATGACATGTCCATCTCCATGGTTCACAATTGATATGAGGTTCTTTTCCTAGAATGCTATATTTAGTGTACACCAAACATGTCCTCTTTCCAAATAATTCAATTTTAGACTCATCTGTCCATAGAACACTATTCTAGATGTCCTGGTGTTTGTCTTCATTCCCTCTGGCAAACTTCAGTCTGGCCTTGATGCTTCTCTTAGAGAGCAAAGGTTTCCTCCTTACACACCCTGCATGCAATTTAAATTTGTGCAGTCTCTTTCTGATTTGAGCCTCTTTGGGAGGATATAAAGGGGTATCCTAATTTATTCCTCAGTTAGAATACACATTTTTGTGGATATCTTTTGTTTACCTGCAATTACATCACTTTCTTTTCCAGAGATAAATAATAAAAAAAGATTTGACATCGATATGTGAACATTTCTTAAGAATGGGGTGTCCTAAATTTTTCACATGACTGTATATTTCCTCAACTATCTGTGACATACCTGTGATGACATTTCTATTTTAATCCCTCTAAATAATTTTACCACTGAAATTTTAAACCAGATATCTTCTATTATGACTCAGAACAGTGGACAATTAATTTCAAACTGAAACTCAATACGGAAAAGACCAAACTTTTCTTGGCTAGTCCCAATGACAAAATAACAAACTCATTGCTTCATCTTAATGGTCATGACTACCCGATTATTAAATCTATCAAAATTCTGGGAGTCACCCTAGACTGACATTTAACACTAGCAGAACACACAAACTTAGTGGAACAAAAATTCTTTTTTACATTGTAGAAATTAAGAACTATAAAAAAAAAATTGATCCTTTATTGTTCAGACTATTGGTATAGGCATTTGTTTTATCTACTTTAGACTATTGTAACATCATCTATTTAGGAGCACGCAAAAAATTCTAAGGAAATTAAGGATAATTCAGAATACAGTTTTTCGATTGATTTTTGGTTTAAAAAAGAATGACCATATTAGTCCATATTATCGTTTACTTCATTGGCTGCCTTTGGAGGCAAGAGTATTATTCAATTTTTCCTGTATCTGCTTTAAGCTGATATCGGGATTGTCTCCAGCATACCTTTTTCCTCATTGTGTGTTACATAGACCTTCAAGAGAACTGGAAACTTCTACTTATTTGCTTATCCCAAAATTAATGGGTGTAGATATAAGACCTTCTTAGATAGGTAGGACCCCAGCATTTCAAGCTGGTAGGCAATAATCTTGGCTAGGTAAATGTATTCAGCAAGCTATGTTATCCTATTGCAGTTTTCGGAAATTAATTAAGACCACTTTGTTCGATAAGTTTATTACTTAGTGAGTTTTATTATTGAAATTCTATTTTATAAATATTTGTATTTTGTACTGTATTATTGCATTTCACTGATTGTCTAGCTCTTTTTAGTGTAAACTGCCTAGAACTTTAAAAGAATAAAGTTATTATTATTATTCTATAAACAGTGCAATCATGTGATTGTCAATTGATCAGAACCACTTCTGTGAGTAACTGCTGATCATGGCGCTGTTTATATAATCTGGGCCTTAACGCTAAGCAGTCTTTATAGAATAGTACTTAGCTTAGCTTCCTATATGCAGCTTTCAACTTGTATATAAGAGTATAGTATAGCAAATGCTGATAGCAAGGAAAACCACAACAGAAAGCTGGCAATGACAGTTGAGTATGTAAATAACCCAATTCTCTACCACTGTGCCTTTATTTAAAGAATGCCTATGACCTTGTCCATGCTCCTCCCCTGGCTATGCCCCCTTATGAGTTATGAGTTTAAACTCATTTTTTCTTGGTGACTAATGTAAGTCTTATACTTTTTCAAACTAATTTCTGTGCACTTTTTGGATTTGAATTCCCTTATGAGTTACACACATGTCAATTTAAAAATACACCCTCAAATTTTGTACATAGTGCCTTTCCAAAATAGGCACCCAAATAAATCAGCTAACAAACAAATTAGTGCTTATAATTGGGTGCTAATTGGCACTGAATTGCACTAATTCATCTGCATCTTACTATGAGCTGTTTTATAACAATGGGTTTATGCTCAAGTCCCACAAAGCACAACCCAGTAGGGAATGTGGACATGGACGATGATTTCCACACTGTGCTAGTATATTCAGTATATATCACTCTTTTCTTTCTACAGTGATCAGTTCTCCAAAAAAAGAATTTTACCTTCCAGGGCAAATAATCCCAAAATCTCATTTCTCTATTCCTTATATAGTTGTTTCCAAAGCCAGATGTGACCATGTCATGCAGCGCATGTGCCAAAACGTACACTGCATTGTATACACTATAGCTATTTCCCAAGTATTTGGTGTAACAATATGATTTTGCTGATGCTTTGTCAATCATACAAGATCTCCTGATTCTCTTTTGGCAACGGCTATCACACAGGCTCATCCACCATGATAAAGTGTCAAGATCATTTCTAAGCTGTATATAATTTACCTCACGCACAAATTTAGAAAAACTCGGAATATTCTTTTCTGCAACTGTGAATGTCAAGCTGTTGATCATCATAGATCTATGTAACATATTAATATTAATCAAGAAAAGTTCCCGCTCATATGTGGTGATCCAGACCTTTTTGATTAAAGCAAAATTATATCCATTTAGAAACAGTTTCCAAACATAATTCCTACTACAATAAAGAATGATCACACTAGATGATGATGCTTTGATTCTCTCATAAACTTTAGAGATAGCAGTTGGCGTGACATTGTCAAAACTGAGGATTTCTATGAATTCAAGGCAGCCTCCATTCTGCTCAATCCCTTCCTTTAGTATCTGGACAGCCCTAAGGCTCTTATCTTCATAATATGCAAGGATGCCAACCCAACTCCAGCCAAAATATTTCAGCAACTTCATTATTCCAGCACAGAGGTGCAGCTCACTGGGGACAGCCCGGTAAAAATAAGGAAACTTAACAGTGTCACTCGTTAAAAGACTTTGAGAAATGAAACTGATCTGTCGAAAAAGAGGTATATCAGTGTCATCATCTTCATTGTGCCAAAAACATTCAAAATCTCATATATTTAAAACAATATTTTGTACAGAAGGATAGAATGTGAACACTCACAAATATACATGATAAACAACTGAGGAAGTTCACAAATAAAATCTTAAGTGATTAAAAAAACTATACAATATGCATTATAATACATATATTTTTTTTAGAAACAGATTTTTTCACCATAGTTCTTATACATATTTATGCACATGTATACATACATATACTGTACATATTCATGTACATAGATTGCCTCTTTTATAAAGCCGCACAACAACAACCCTGAAGCCTTTTAAATCTCTATGGGCTTCGGGGCCACTAGCCCCGAAAGAGCCTGATAGTTTTATTTGTAAAATATACATGTATTTTTTAGATTATCAGCTATACCCCTAAGACAGGCTTCAACTTTGAAGCAGAAATACAGACTGTGTTGGGTCTGGAAGAAATTGAAAGGCAGATAGATTGTCTCAAATGTTTTATATTTCAACTGTTTTTAATAAACTCAGTTTTATCCCAGGTAGATGTGTACAGTTTTTTACCCATTTTCTTCTATTATACTCTTGTTGTGGAGATGTTTGCCTCATTCTTTTGGACTATTTTAATAAAATAGCCACAAACACATGCACTTCATATGCATAAATTTACACCAGTGGCTAACATTTCTCCAAAACTGATGCAGATTTTGCTAGGCTAATTAGAAAAAAAAACCAATGTGGGAGTAATTCTATAATGAGGTTAGACACTATGGGGTTCATAATTTAAAAAAAAAGTCTAAAAAGTGTCCTAAATGGCTACTTGGACGATCAAAAAGCCTGATCGTCCAAGTACCCATAACCAAAGCTGATTTTTAGACGTATCTAAAAACAGCTTTGGCCTTTCCCATGCCTCTAAACACACAGAGAGAAAAGAGGTGTGTTTAGAGGAGTGGAAAGGGCGGGCGGTGGGCGGGGGTGGGCCAACCTAAACCTAGGTGTATAACAGGTATAACCAAAACCATAGGCAGGTTGCCTAGTCAGCACTTATACATTTTTGACTTAGACAAAATCAAACCAGGTCTAAGTGCCGAAAAAGGGGCCGCTGATCTGCTTGTGGCTGCTGTGATCAGCTCAGCGGACCCAGCAACCTGCCTACCCCTCCACCGCAAGCATCGTGGCCCGCCGAGTACGAGCTGCCGTCCTGCCCTCGGCACAGCCGCCTCCCCCCAATGACCACCCCCTGAACCCCTGATCAGCCCCCCTGCTGACCCGTGACCCCCCCGGACGACCCCACAGCCCACCCCCCTTCCCCATACCTGAAATCATTGGCCGGACAGATGGGTGCCAAGCCCGCCCATCTGGCAGGCCAGCCGGCTCCAGAATGGGGCCAGATTGGCCCAGGTGGCTGAAACCCCACCCACAGGTGGGGCCTGAGGTGCCTGGGCCAATCAGAATAGGCCAACCGGCCCATGTGCCTAAGGCCCCGCCCACAGGTGGAGCCTAAGGCTCCCGTGCCTATTCTGATTGGCCCAGGTGCCACAGGCCCCACCTGTGGGCAGGGTTTCAGCCGCCTGCCCAATCCAGCCCCATTCTGGAGCCGACTGGCCTGCTGGAGGGGCGGGCTTGGCAACCGTCTATCCGGCCAATGATTTCATGTACGGGGAAGGGGGGTGGGGTGGGGGGGTCGGGGGGTCATCCGGGGGGTCACGGGTCAGCAGGGTGGCTGATCAGGTATTCAGGGGGTGGTTATTGGGGGATGGGGGTTGTGCCGAGGGCAGGAGGGCCTGGGATCCCTCCTGCCCATATTATAGTGGGGGGTGGGGGTTAGGGGGTCACCGGGGCCAGGAGGGCTTGGGCTCCCTCCTTGCCAGATAGAGTCAGAGAGGGGATCGCCGGGGCCAGGAGGGCTTGGGCCCCTGATTGTACTTGGCAGGGGGGGCACGATCGCCGGTGCAAGAGGGCTTGGGCTCCCTCTTGCCCCGATATCGTTGGGGTGCTGCGGCTGCCGCAGAGCAGGAGGTCTTGAGCTCCCTCTTGCCCCGATGTCATCATGGGGTGCCGCAGGTGCCTGGGGAAGGGGGGCTTGGGTTCCCTCCTGCCCTGATGTTGTGTGTGTGGGTAGGGGGTTGGGGGGGATTCTGTAACCGGTGTTGTTTTTGACAGATACCGGTTACAGAATCCAGCTTTTAGGCGAAGGACTGGCTCCTCCTTCGCCTAAAAGCCCTTGTGTTGGACGTTTTGGGCTTATGCATTTTTTTGGTTCATTATGGGTTATAAGTGTAGACGTCGTGGGAGTGTACTTGTAGATGTAGAGGTTGGCTGAGCGTTTAAACAGCTGAAGGTAGAGGCAGGCCATAATCAAAACAAGGCCGTTTGTTTTGGTTATGGACACTTTCCCTTCTGCTTTCCACGTTTAAGGCCATAGGCCAAAAAGGGACTTAGACCGTTTTTTTGATTCTGCCACTCCATGAGCCATATTGTATACATGGGCCCAAATTAAGTAACCAGTGCCTAAAGTTAGGTACTGAAGGGACACGTATCATATACCTTGGTAGTTTTCCATAGAATGTTTTGAAGCTGTGTGAAGGCCAGACCCTGTTTGTTTTTCCTTCTCTGATGTTTGAAAAGATATGATCTTATCTGGTTGTGAGGTGACTTCAATTGTTTCTATAAGCCATATTTGCAAACAGCTTTAGTTAAGAGGCTTTGCTGGCCCAAGGCTCTTCTGACCTTTTGGACTCCAGCCAGAGATAGAAAAAATGCTGATGTGTTTAAAGTTTCATGTGACCTGTGTCCATATATGGTTTGTGTTTACATCACATGCTGACACATGCTGACAACACTGATTCATTTAGAATGATATAAAAGGAATGTAAAGCTCACAATAAAGTGGACATATTTTGGAGAACATTTCTTGCCTCTACAGTGTGTCCCCAGGTGCACCTGGCTTCCAAATGGCAGAGAAAGTATGGGGCAGGAATTGGGACCTAATCCTTTTCAGGTACCTATTTCGGAGGCACTCAACTAGATAATTGAATAACAAGCTCAATTAAGCTTTTTAATCAGCACTGATTGAAACCTAGGCACCTACCAAGAAAGCACAATTCTGTAACAAGGTGCCTCTAAAAATTTAGGCGGCCTTCAAAAAAATAGGTGCTATGCATGTTACGCTTGAGTGTGGGTTTGTATTAGGTGCCTTATTACAGAATCATTGCTCTTAAGATTGCTTAAGCGCTCACATGGGCGCCTAATTTTTACCTATGCCTATAGTTGGCCTATTTAATAGGTGACTCCAAAATAGGTGCTGCTCAGCGTGATTCACTAAACAGCACCCAATTTTACTTGAATCACTCTGAACAGTGCCTATATCAGCGCCTAACATTTGGGCACTTTTTATAGAATTTGCCCTATGATGCCTAAAAGATTGGCACCCACTAGAATAGCACTTGGCGTGATTTATACAAATATCTAAGAAAATACATGTGAAATTCACCAGTCCACATCAAGGAAGGAGGAGAGAAAAGAAATAAACATATATCCATTATCACAACGGAAATATGCCTGGTCTCATATGGGCATAAACACATAAACCCAACATGATATCATTAATTATCTTTCTTATCCAATAGAAACCTTTACAACTGATCTGGCTCAAGGAAAGTATAATAGAAATCCAAAACGGACACTAAGGGGTTCATAATAATTTTAAAAAGTGGCCTAAATTGGTACTTGGATGATCAAAAAGCCAGATCTTCCAAGTACTGATAATCAAAGCTGGTTTTAGATGTATCTAAAAACCAGCTTAGGTCTTTCCCCTGCCTCTAAATACCTAGAGCGAAAAGAGGTATTTTTAAAGGGCAGAAAGGGCGGGAGGTAGGCCGACCTAGACTTAGTCGTACAGCAGGTATAAGCAAAAGCTTTAACAGGTTACCTGGTCGGCACCTATACGTTTTGACTTAGACCAAGTCAAAACAGGTATAAGTGCCAAAAAGGGGCCACTGAGCTGATTGTGGCCCCTGCAACCTGCCAACCCCCTACCCCAACCCCCTACCCCCTGCCACCATCCACCCCCAAAGTGCCATGATTTGGGGGTGAGGGATTGCTATCGTGGCAGGAGAGATAACCACTCTCCTGCTGAGATGTGACCCCTCATCCCCTGATCCAATATCTAGACCAACCCCTCCTGCCGTAGCAAATCCCCCAACCCCCTGATCCAATACAGGTAGGAGGGAGCCCAACTCCTCCTGCCCCTGTGATCCCCCTACCCAATCTGATAGGAACAGGAGGGAACCCAACCCCTCTAGCCCCTGTGACTCCCAACCCCAATCTGATATGGGCAGGAGGGATCCCAGGCCCTCCTGCCATGATGCTCCCCCCATGACTGTACCCTGAACCCCTGATCAGCCCCCCAAACCCCTGATCGCCCCCTAACCAGCAACCCCATGATACCCCCTCCACTGCTGACACCCCCTTATCTAAAATCAGTTGGTCGGATGGACGGGTCCCAAGCCCGTCCACCTAGCAGGCCCACCATCCACTAAATGGTGGGCCTTAGGGCTGGATTGGGCCAGACGCCTAGGGCTCCACCCACATGAGGGTGCCTAAGGCAACTGGGCCAATTCTCCTGTGGGTGGGGCCTTAGACACCTGGCCCAATCATGCCCTAAGGCCTGCCATTTGGTGGATGGTGGGCCTGCCAGTTGGACGGGCTTGGGACCCGTCTGTCTGGCCAACTGATTTTAGGTAAGGGGTATCAGGGGTGGGGGTGGGAGTGTCACAGGGCCACAGGTTAGGGGGCTGATCGGGGGTTCAGGGAGACCAATCGGGGGTTTGGGGGTGGTATGGGAGGTGAGTCATGGGCAGGAGGGATTGGGCTCCTTCCTGCCCGTATTGAATCGGGGGAGTAGGGGGTTGCCATGTCAGGAGGGGTTGGGCACCTTCCTGCTCGTATTGGATCAGGGGGTGGAGGTTGCCAGAGCAAGAGGGGTTTGACACCCTCCTTCCCATATTGGATCAGGGGAATGAGGGGTCATTTTGGCAGGAGGGGTTGGGCTCCCTCCTACCTCTATCGGTTCGGTTTGCAGCAGGAGAGATTGGGAATCTTTTCTGCAGTGATTGCGATCACCCCTCTACCCTGTAGCCACACTGAAGCCCTTGGCCGGGACTCCGCAGTGTCCTTCAGTGGTCACCAACAAAAGTACACCAGCGTGTGACTCAGACTGGAGTCACCCTGCAGGATTTTCAAAGGAACTTAATCAAAACACAAACACAGTTGTTTGTATGACAATAATGGAAAATTTACTTGTCAAAAATAAAAGTCAGAATGGCATAAAGTTCAAAGCAACAAACAAATGTTCAAAATTGGAAACAAAAACAAGGCTAGAGGAAAACTCTGGCACCTTCAGGATTTTTATTACTAATGAAACAGTCCTCTCGGTGATTCATACTCTCACAGAGCAATTTTACAATATAGCTTCTTTTCCTCCCAAGTCTGCTCCTCAGCAGGGCTCAGGTAAGTACTGTTCATAGCATTGAAAAACAGTTCCCAGATATATGCCTTTTCACTCTAATCTAGAGCAAACACATCCAAAATAAAGCCCCCCAGCCTAAAATTGTAGCAGGGCTGGGTAAAGAGGAGTCCACTAAGTTTGCTTTTCAAAAGCACACAGAACAGCTTTCAAAATTTCCACCCAGTTGGTAGAAAACTTCTCCCCACTCACTCTTAGCTTATCAAATAATAGTACAGTCCAGAAAAGTCTTTGAAAGTGACTAGGAGCAGGAAAAGAACCCAGCCACAAAATAAGACAAAAAAAACCTCACAGTAGTTCAGCTCAGGCTGAGCTAATGGTCACTCCCACGTCCATAGGTTCTATTGAAAGGTCACTTTGGGCAGCCAAAAAACCTAGAGACTTGAAGAAAGCACAGATGGTTTATTAGCATACGTATGCGACTCCCGAGCTCCAAGCTGGCTTCAGAAGTCCCGAAAAGAGGATGTTACAGAGATATTTATACATTCTTCTGGCTAAACAACTGAATTCTAGAAAAAATTGTTATCGTGTTACTTTTCTTAACAATCATTGGTGCTAAGCTCACACTAGCAGGTCATTAGCAGATCACTTATCTAGGCCCTGCAGTCTTTCTGTTACATGTTGTTTATGCTGAGATAGCCATAAGAAGTTAGAATGTCCAAGCTAACACCCAAGGCAGGCAGGTTAGAACATCAGATAAGTTAGGTCTGCAGCTAAACTTAATTCAGCATTTTATTAAGGAGAAAACTTAGGAAATCCAGTCCCAGACTCCTTCAGTCCCCCCTTTCAGGCTAGTAGTATGAAGGAGGAAGGAAACGAGCCTGATAAAGTTCAAGAAGGAGGAAGGTCAGGATCAGTTGTAGGGAATGGTTGATACTTGGGAAGCGCAAGGGCCATAGAAGCAGTGGAACGGTCAACAGCAGAGTCAACAGTTCAGTGGGGCAGCTTTATGGCTATGGGGACCACACAGGGCAGGCAGCAAAGGAGCAGAGAAGACAGGTCGGCAACCAGCAAGATGGTCTTCATTGCTGAACCAGAGGGCAACCAGGAGCAGAAGGTGCCAGAGATCCAGTCTGAAGTGAGGCCACGCCAGGTCTGGACAGGAACATGAGTCAGTTTGGTGATACGATCTACAACTTTCTCAATCACTTTACCATCTTCATCAAGTTCAAGGCAGCAGTTGGAGAGGTTGAATTTATCACAGGCACCACCTTCTATCTAGAGTTAGGCAGTTCTGATAGATAGCAGTGCACATTTTAGCATTCGCTCTGCCAATGGTACTCAAAGCTCAGGAGTTCTCATTAGTTATCAGTTCGAGTACATCTTGTAGATGAATCATACAGTTCAGTATATAGATTGGGGTTCGATAGCCCCAGGTGTCATCCTCAGCCCATGTGGCAGGTCCGTAAACAGCAATGATCCATTCTGTAGGGCAGTCAGATCCCCATTCACCTATTTTAAGGGAATTAGTGGCAGTAGACCGCTTTTTGCGACCCCTGTTGTTGAATACAGGGGCTCCCAGATGTTCACCATTGGCCAGCGGTAGCAGGAAGAAGCTGGGACGGATCATGCCAAGTACACGTGTACCAGTCCAGTTAGCAGGCAACCAAGAGTAAGCAAACAGATCACAGAGCTAATATCGATCATCAGGAGCTGGCCATCATTCATAGGAAGTTTCATTAAGCAGTGTCTGAAGGGCGCTGAAGACAGTGGGAAGCAACAATGGAGGTTCGCAAGGCCCATCGTGAAGGTCGTGGATCTGACATAAAAGCAATCTTTAACAGAACTGGAAGTAAATACAATCAAATATCCCATACAGAGCACTCTAAAAATTCTAGGAATTACAATTAGATAGACGCTGCACTATGCAGACACAGATACACAAAGTCATACAGAAGGCATTCTTCACCATGCGAAACCTAAGAAAAATAAGAAATTTCTTTACCAAAGAACACTACAAGATCATTGTACAATCCCTCACACTCAGTAACTTGGATTACTGCAACAGCCTCTACCTAACATGTCCTAACAATATGATAAAACAACTACAGACAGTTCAGAACACTGCCATCAGACTCATCTACTGTCTCAGCAAATTTGACCACATCACTCCCGCCTATATAGACTCTCACTGGCTTCCGATAAAAGCAAGAACTCAATTCAAGTTCTATTGTCTGCTGTTTAAGATAACCCATGGAACTGCCCCCTGTTACCTAAACAACCGCCTAAACCGCTACCTCTCATCCAGATCAAGAAGAACTCAAAACCTATTCACCTTCCCACCTAATAATGGAACCCGTCTTAAGAAACTATACGACAGCCTTCTAGCGACACAGGCAGCAAAAATTGACCCCACAATCACCAAACTAATAATCAATACAACAGACATCAAAGTGTTTCGAAAAGAAATCAAAACATTTCTATTCAGAAAACACGTCATTACCAACTAATATCCTCCCTTAATGCACAAGCTCTCCCTCTATAGAATAACACATTAATCAATTCTTAGAACCTTTCCTATCATACATACTCTGATTCCTATATAAACATTTTCCACACTATCCAATAAACTTCTTATGTCATTATTAGGTAACTTCCAATCTGTAAACCGTATATACTGATATTCTCCACTATATTCTCTTATCACTTGATTCCCTGATATGTAATTTTCATAATTGAATCCTCTACCACACCATTTAATGTACACGAATCACTGTTATGTAATTTATCTAAATAATCTTTATTACGCAATTCTTTTGGTAATTCCTATAATTTGTATTCCGCCTTGAACAATATATAATGTATAATGTATTCAAAATTAATTTTCCTATGAACTGTTTTCCTACCTTCTTCTACTCTATGTTTATAACCTAACTAATTTATTTTTCTCAAGTACTTTAGCAAGAATGTGAGCCTTTGGGACAGTCAGGGAACTCTAAGTACTCTCTCTTCATCTTAATTAATCTTACTTATTTCATTTCTTCTGTCTCTACTGTAAACTGCTTAGAACTTCACGGAACAGCGGTATATAAGAAATAAAATTATTATTATTATTATAAAAGTGAGGTTCTGTGAAGTCAAGTTTAACATGTCCAGCTGCTTTGCCTCCCATGGCCACTGTTCTCCCATACCAGTCCCTGCTCATACAAAATAATTGCTAATATTAAGAGTCTGCCCTATAGTTTCAGCAAACTGTATAAACAGATTTCTAGTGATTACAGGAATATCAGTATCTACTTTCATAATTTCATAAAATTGGGGAAACATCACAGAGTGTTGGACAGGAGCACTTGAGTGGGATACAATACGGACATAGAAACATAGAAAATGACGGCAGAAAAGGGCCATAGCCCATCGAGTCTGCCCACTCCATTAACCCTCCCCTAACTACCCTCCTAGGGGTCATGCTCTGATGGCATCACCTCTACACTACCCTCGTAGAGATCCGACGTGGGCATCCCACTTTTTCTTAAAATCTTGCACACTGCTGGCCATGATCACCTGCACTGGGAGCATGTTCCAGTGGTCAACCACTCTTTCTGTGAAGAAGTACTTCCTGGTGTCACCATGAAATTTCCTGCCCCTGATTTTCAGTGGATGCCCTCTTGTGGCTGGGGGACCTTTGAGAAAGAAAATATCATCTTCTACTTCGATACGGCCATGATATACTTAAATGTCTCACCTGGGTCTCACCTTTTACCATCAATATACAATGCCATGCAGTCTCTGGCCTTCTGGACTTGGACATTGGCATTCGACCTAAAGTAAGGGAGGCAGAGAGGGTATTGACTGGGTATTTATGAGGGTTCTTGTAGGTGGCCCATGAGATACATTCCTATAAAGGACAGGCTCCACCATTAGTGAAGGTTTCCTCATAGGGGCAGTTCTTAAAGGCATCAGGTTATACAGACATATATACTTAGCACATTTGGTATAATAACATTTGGTATAATAATCTAGGGAGCCACACATTTGGTATAATAATCTAGGGAGCCACACAAAACTGTATTAGGGACAAAACCATGACTCTGGGCAACATCAAATAACACACATATATCAAAATACAAAGACACCGGGCGAGTGGGGTCTACAATAAGAGTCTGGTTGATAAGTGGACCCTTAACATTATTAATGCAGATTTCCACTTTTAAACTTCATCACCAGTAGGTTGGAAACAGAAAATACCCTCTGATGTTTGACACTTTCTGTACTTAACTGCTTCATGCAAACAAACATCAGGCAAAAAGGCTAGGGGCACTTGTTAAGTACAATAGGAAAGAACTACAGAAAGAACAAAAAAAGAAACATAAGTGAGGGCAACAAAAATATCAGATATATATAGGACAAAAGGTGCCTACAATGCTAACATAGGAAGCTCAGTTTTTCTTTCAGGCACAACTTAGAAAACTTCAAACAGTTATACTCAAGACACTTGCTAAAGGCAGTGGTGAACCACAGGCAGTCAATTAAACTCAAACACTTGTAAAGAATTATATTCAGAACACCTGCTAAGTACAGTGGTAAATATTCAGAACTTTTGAGGTCATAGAAAGCTTCAGCTGAAGAACGAGACTTAGGAGTAATCATCAGTGCTGACATGAAAGCAGCCACTCAAGTGGAGAAGGCTTCATCTAAAGCATGGCAGATGATAGGTTGTATCAAGAGAAGCTTCGTCAACAGGAAGCCTGAAGTCATGATGCCATTGTACAGAGCCATGGTGAGACCTCATCTGGAATACTGTGTGCAATTCTGGAGGCCACATTACCGTAAGGATGTGCTCAGAATTGAATCGGTTCAGCGGATGGCCACCAGGATGGTCTCGGGGCTAAAGGGTCTCCCGTACGAAGAAAGACTGAGCAAATTGCAGCTCTACACTCTCAAAGAGCGTAGGGAGAGGGGAGACATGATTGAGACATTTAAATACATCACAGGACGGGTCGAGGTGGAAGATGATATCTTTCTTCTCAAGGGACCCTCGACCACAAGAGGACATTCGCTCAAACTCAGGGGAGGGAAGTTTCTTGGAGACGCCAGGAAGTACTTCTTCACGGAGAGAGTGATTGAGCATTGGAACAAGCTTCCAGTGCAGGTGGTCGAGGCATGCAGCATCCCAGACTTCAAGAACAAATGGGATACCTATGTGGGATCCCTACGAGGGTCATGCCAAGGGATAGGGTCACTAGGGTATGGATTTGAATGAGCGGGTCAGTAGAGTGACAGTATAATTACAATTATACTTTAAGGGGTCAGTAGACTTAAGAGGGTGGGTAAATAGTGTGGGCAGACTTGATGGGCTGTAGCCCTTATCTGCCGTCATCTTTCTATGTTTCTATGTTTCTATGTTAGTGGAACCAAGTTTCGTGTCCGGACACCTTGACAACTGTAAGAGAAGAAATTAGGACAGTAAAAGGACTTAGGTTTCAGGGGGTCTGACTTCCAAGTTTTCAGCCATACCGTATTTCCAGGGACATACCCATGAACTTATGTAGCTATCGGTAGTGGGGCCCTTTCCAAGACCCATTTGTGGAGCTCTTGAAGGGCTTTAGCTAAAGATTGGACCTGACTCTGGAAGATATCTGATCCCAGAGTAGCAAAGGAACCAGGGTCTGGATTCACAATGGGTGGTGGCCAAACATGAGCTGGAACGGGGACTGTTTAATGGATTTAGATGGGGTGCATCTAGTCTGAAAAAGAACAGAAGGCAACAAGATAGGCCAGGGCAGATTGGTTTCTTCAATTCGTTTGGTGAGAAAGGTCTTAAGATTCTGTTCATCCTTTCAGCTCTGGGGCTGTTAGTAAGCAGCATATACTTTCCATTCAACTCGGAGGGCCTGAGCAGTTTGTTGTACGACATCAGCAATGAAGACGGGGCCGTTGTTGCTGCCTATGGAAACAAGGAGACCGAAAAACGGAATTATATCATTCAGGAGGTGTTTGGTTATGTCCCTGGTGCATTCAGTGCAAGTAAGAAGGCTTCGACCCATCTAGTCAGGGTGTCTGTGAAGACTAGGAGGTGACTGAAGGAACGGAAAATGGGCATGTGGGTAAAATCTACAGACAGAACCTGCATCAAATGTGTTCCAATGGGTTGGTGTCCAAGAGGTGGCAGTCGTCTGATTGGGGAATTTATTCTAGAACCGAAAACACACTGTCAGACCATATTCCGGACTAGCTGGTCAAGGTGATTGATAAAGAAATGTCTCTTGAGAGTCATTTTCATAGCGGGTTCTCCAGAGTGTGCCAGATCATGGCATCTTTTGACAATTGTGAGGGCCAGGTGTTGAGGAATGACTATGAGGATACCTGCTGTGCTTGCGTTTGAAGTATCAGTGTGTGGGTCTGGATTGGCACTTGAATTGGCACATATTTGTATCCTGTGTATCCACCACCCTTTCAGGACAGACTGGCCTGAAAGAATGTTGGCCCAGGTCTGTTCCTGAGAAGTGTACTGGGGTGTAAGGGTGTCCAGAAAAGGAATGATGGTATACAGAGGAGCCGAAGAAAGGGGCAGAGGCTGGCAGCTCAGGCTGTGTGGTCAGCAAGGGCATTGCCGCGTGAGACGAGATCAGTGACATAACGGTGGGCTCAACAGTGCATAACCGCAATATGGGAGGACAATTTGATGGCCTCGAGGAGGTCAAGAATGAGGGGAGCATGATGGATCAGGCGGCCAGAGGCTGTAATGGAACCTCAATATTTCCAGATGGCCCTATGGGAATTCAAGGTAAAGAAAGCATATTTGGAGTCAGTGTAGATGTTGCAAGACTAAAGAGGCAGAATATCGCAGGGCAGAAGTGAGGGCATACAGCTCAGCTGCTTGGGCGGAAGGGCCAGAGGGCAGGGGCCTGAGTCAGAAGTTTTGGAGGCATCATACAGAGGGCAGGCAATAATAGAGAAATCAGGGATCCAGATACGACAGTATTCGACAATACCAAGGAAGGTGCGCAGGGCTTTGCGATTGTCAGGAACAGGGAGACTACAGACATCCTGGACACAGGTGTAGGAAGGGACCTGGTACCCTGGGAGATTTGAAAGCCAAGGTAGGTGACACGAGGAAGGCATACTTGAAATCAGTGTAAATATGGCCACAGGAACATTTAAAAAGCAGACCCACTATCTACTGTCTACTAGCACATAAGAATTGTTCTCAATCCCTATTCTGTATCAAGAGCTGACTTGTAAAAATTAAGCTAAAATTCAGCTCTGGATCTACCCACTAAACAGGGTAGTCTGACACAAGCGCTCTCTAAAGTGGCAGTCCCTTCACTATCAGCTGACTGGCAAAAATATTTACTTCCATACAAAAGCATTCCTAAAAATTACATTCTTATACCTAAAAGTTACATTCTTATACTAAGCTTACATGATTTATAAAAAGAAATACAAAACAAAGATTGGAATATACAGTAAAACTTTGGGTTGCAAATAACTTAGTTTGCAAGTGTTCTACAAGACAAGAAAAACATTTTATTAAATTTTAACTTGCTATACCAGTAACGTCTTGCAATACAAGTACATACAGTATACAAGCATCACATCATCACAGCTGAGCCAATGGTTCCTCTCTCTGTGACGCTGCAGGAGTACAGTGACTGTTCCAAATGAGCAAGGGCTTGGAATACAAGTATGTATATTTTTGTACACGAATGCAATACAAGTATGTATATTTTTGTACAAGCATGCTTCTGGAACAAATTATGCTCGCAAACCAAGGTTTTACTGTACTCACAAAAGATAATCCAAACACACAACTTTAAACCTTTTTCTTTTTTTTCTTTTTTTTTACAATTAACATACGTCTCAATAGAGACTTACTCCCCCTCCCTTCAGAATTTCATAGAGGAGAGAGAGTTGCTTAAAGATCAAAGAGATCAAATTACAGATGTAGTTCTTTTCAGAATTTTAAATTTGGACAAAGAACTAAATTTGGACAAAGAACTTCTTTTTAGCATGGAATATAAGTTCCAGAAATCATATTTTTTGTTTACATTCATTTCTGAATATACATAAACATTTTATAACATAAGCCAAAAACTTTAAATCTAAACCTACTTATCTGTTTCAGGAGAAACTGCATTTGAAGTGCTGAAAACTTCAAGGCCCTTATCAGCATAAAAGGAGGAGGAGGGGTACTCCTCCTCCTGCTTTAAACAACTGACAGTTTAAAATTACACTGATACATTTGGATAGACAAAACTCATAAGGAACCTGGGATAGAAATACAGACAAGGAAGGGGATTTTGAATGTCATGCACACATAAAAAACCACACATACATGCAGATAAATGGTCCGTGCAAACAGCAATCTCTGTACTTTCGTACAATTTTAGTCTCATATATCTTTCTTATAAGCGTGGTATCTCAATACTTTCTCTAAAATACTTTCAACATACGTGTATATTCTTGATTCCACTGCCTGCTCTGAGCAGCTAGAAACACATAACAGTCATTAACGAGCCTAGCAGGCAAAAATCCAACAGATATTTATTACCCCTCCTCAATCTTCCTTTACAAATACAGCACAATAGAAATATAGCCAGTTCTAACCAATTCCCTGACTCCTGCAAACAGCTTACATCTAATGTCTAACTTCAGATCTACAGATTCAGTTTCGTTTACCAAACAGACAGACACAGTTCCTAGAATCCCTCCCCACTGCTTCAATGATGGATCAAGTCATTTACTAGAGCAAGGGAAAAGAAACAGGAGGAATGGTCAGTTTCTTACCAGTTTGGTGGCCAACCCAGACAGATACCTGTACTTTAAGCCAGGACTCGATTAATCAGTTGAGCTGGCCAGAGCCACGAGGTCTACAGATTCCAAGAGGAATTAAGCCGGCTTAGAAGACAGGTCGGTTCTCAGACCAGACACAAGTGACCAATCGAGTAGCCGGTGGTCAAAAGACCTTCAAGTCCCTGTTCAGGCGCAAATGAAAGGTCACTTTGGGCAGCCAAAAAACCTAGAGACTTGAAGAAAGCATAGATGGTTTATTAGCATATGTATGCGACTCCCGAGCTCCAAGCTGGCTTCAGAAGTCCCAAAAAGAGAACGTTACAGAGATATTTATACATTCTTCTGGCTAAACAACTGAATTCTAGAAAAAATTGTTCACGTGTTACTTTTCTTAACAATCATTGGCGCTAAGCTCACACTAGCAGGTCATTAGCAGGTCACTTATCTAGGCCCTGTAGTCTTTCTGTTACATGTCGTTTATGCTGAGATAGCCATAAGAAGTTAGAATGTCCAAGCTAACACCCAAGGCAGGCTAGAACATGAGATAAGTTAGGTAATAAAATGCTAAACATAATTCAGCATTTTATTAAAGAGAAAACTTAGTTCAACACTTAGGAAAACCAGTCCCAGACTTCTTCACTATGGCTCCACATATCTCTTCAGGAGGAAGCTCCATTTGTACCTCCATGACAGTCTCCTCATTGGCTACTGGAAATTCTGAGGGCATTCCCACTTCCTCAACTTCCATAGGGTCACAGCCATTACCACTGCTTGAGCCAGGCAGGTCCTCATTAGAGAGAGCCCTAAGCTTCCTCCCTAACTTCCCTGAAAGCTTGTGGCACACCGCTTTTCTTTTCTTTTTTTTTATTTATAAATTTATTCATTTGTTACAACTTATAACAATTCCATGAAAACAAATAATCAAGGAAAATACATCAAAAATAAAATAAAATCCAATTCAAGTCCACATTATATGAGGGCTGCTTATTCTATTGACATCAGAAATTTAACAGGAAATTATTCAATAATCTTCAAGTCAGGCAAAAGAAAGAACGAAAGAACTTCTATATTTCACTTAACCTCAATCTCTGTATTAGTTTCAGGTAATATATTAACTTTGTTTTTATCTTGAAGAAAATTCTCTAAATGAACTGGATCTACAAAAACATATCTAACATTTTGATATGTCACCAAACATTTGCATGAGAATTTAAGGAAAAAAGAAGCTCCCACACCCAAAACCCGAGTCTTGAGTTGTAGGAATTGTTTTCTCCTGTATTGGGTTTGTTTGGAGACATCTGGAAAGACGTTTATCTGTTGACCACAAAACAAGGCATTCTTATTTATAAAATATAATTTAAGGATGTCCTGTTTTTCTATATCAGTTTTGAAAGTGACCAACAATGTTGCCCTTTTGGCTATAAAATCCTTCGATGATTCCAAGAATTGAGAAATATTTAAACTGTCAGGAGACACTAATTGATCCTTATCCCCTTCTTCTGAAACCACTTTCACTCCACTAGGAATATAATAAAGATTGTCTGGTATAAAAGATTCTATCTTAGTATAGGAAAGTACATCCTTGAAATACATTTTTAATAACTCCAAGTGGGAAAGGTAATGAGATATAGGAAAATTCAGAAACCTGAGGTTCCTGGATCTCATAGCATTTTCCATTTTTTCCATCTGTAGGTGTAATAAAGTATTATCCTTAACATTAGAAACTGCATATGATTGCATTACAGAAACATATGCTTCCATTTTATCAATTTTTTTCTCAATTAAGGCCAATTGGGCATCATGCTCAGTCACTTTACTTGTTATCTCAGAGGAAAATTGGCATAATTTTACTACTGTGCCTTGTAATGAATTCTCAATTCTGTTCACAACTGTCCAGACATCTTGAAGAGTAATCACTTTATTGCCCAACTCAGGCCTATTAACAGGTCCAGTAGGCATAGAAACAGGAGATATAGAAAACAATTATTTCCCCTCTATTATGCTTTTGGCATCCAATTCAAGTTCAAATGAGTGTAGAGGAGATGAATCTGAATCTATTATGGAATCAGAGTCATCTTTCTCTAAAGAAAATTGAACAGGTTGAGGTGGAGGCGTGGGTTCCTCAGATGAGAGAGAGATGGATTGGGTCTGTAAATCAGGCTTACCTTCCAACGCTGTTACAGGAATAAGGCATAAATGATGATCCATCGGACCTGAATTTGTAGTAGAAATAATCTTTGCCTTTCGTTTGCCCATAACTTCGCAAATCTGCTCCCTTCTCCTCCTGGGCTCCGAAGGGGCTCAAAAGGGGTGTGTCCTGCCCCTTTGGCCCCACCCCTTCAGACACGCAGCTGCGGGCATGCGTCCGCGAGCCGTGTTCCGCGGCTCACCGTTGGTTTTATTCTTGGGAGCGAGGACCTCTCCTCCCGATGGCAAGTGCCGGGTGGTGGCTGCAGGGGTGCCTGACTGAAAGGAGATGTCGGCAGGAACTTCAGTCAGCCCTCTTTTCTTCTGTGGCTCACCGTTGTTTTTATTCTTGGGAGCGAGGACCTCTCCTCCTGATGGCAAGTGCCGGGTGGTGGCAAGTGCCGGGTGGTGGCTGCAGGGGTGCCTGACTGAAAGGAGATGTCGGCAGGAACTTCAGTCAGCCCTCGGAACACTGCTTTTCAAGGGGAAGAACACGTCCTGCTTTACCTGAGTCAGCAGGAAGCTGCTCCTCCCTTTGACTCCCCCAGTGGTGACCTGGATAATAGTTACCCTGCTGGTTCTCTGGACTGGCTTTACCCTCCTGGGTCCTAGCTCTACTGTGGCAAGTAGGCTCAGGGAGATCCACATGATGGTGAGGCTGGGTCTGGGGCCCTCTCTTTTTGGGTTTCTTATTCCTTTTTCTACCTGCACTCACAGGGATCTTGGAAGGCGTGGAGCCTGACTGGTCACAACCCGAACTACCATGAACAATGGCAGGAGAAAATGGGCATTTCTCCTGCTGCAGGTCATGACAGTTCAGAGGTGGGCCAATCGCCATCACGATCATGACAGGGGAGATGAGCCATCTCTCCTGCTGTGATCATTACAGGAGGGGTGGATTCTATAACCGGTGTTGTTTTTGACAGATACTGGTTACAGAATCTAGCTTTTAGGCGAAGGACTGGCCCCTCCTTCACCTAAGAGGTCTGGTTTTGGGCATTTGTGGCTTGGGCTGTTTTTGGGTTGATAATGTGTTGTAAGTGGAGATGCAGTGGTGGTATGGCTGTTTAAACTGATGAACATAGAGGTAGACCATTCTCAAAGAAAAACTCATTTTGGAATTTTTTTTGAAAGAATGGACATTTTCCCTGCTTCTACTTTCAGTGATTAGGGCCTATGCCATATGGGGACTTAGACGTTTTTTTTAAATTATGCCGCTCTAATTATTTTCAGGCCAATTTAAGAAGAAAAGTAGCACCGAGTGCTAAGACCCTTGATTTTAATTCTAGCAATATCGAGAAAAACCTGGAGTTTTCCTCAAGAAAAGAAAATATTTTTATTTCTTGAAATAATGTTTAAGAACCATTATTTTATCTGCCTCAGAAGAAAAAAGTGACTGGAAGAGTAGATCACTTAGCTATATTACATATTTTCTAGAAATTCAGATAAATTATTAATTAAATTAGTTCCAGGTGGCTCTGCATTCTCTTATAATTAGCAGGTATTACTTGCAAGTTATCAGCACTGATTAGGTCAATTAAGTTGTATGCATTCAATTTAGTTGCCACATACATAATTTGGAGGTATGGATGCACGCGCATGGTATATACTAATTATTTCATTAGGTAAATGGAAATTAACACATGTAAAATAACCCAGTTACTCATAGAGGACCAAGTAGTGGAAAATTACATGCCGTTTGCCTTGTTTTGATAGTGCACACTCTGCTGGTGGGAAAATAAACAATGAAGGTGACGTCCAAAGCAGGCCTAAGTCCACCTAACTCATGTCTATCTGCTACCCAAGTCACACTCAAAAGTAAACCAGCTTTTCATTTGCCTAAAATTTAGGCATTAGATGGATACAATAGGTTGCGAAATGATATGTAAATCAGTCAACATATGTCTACATTGAAGCCTCTCCCATGCTATGCCCATACCATGGCCACACCTATTTCCTTAGGTGAAGCTTTTTCTGATGGACGTCCATGAAATTTTGGATGCATCTTGGAACTGTTATCCACATCCTTTGGATGTCCAAGTGCCAATTAACACTTGTTAAGACCCTTAAATTGGTTGTTAAATATTTTATTTGGACACCTAAGTCCCATATAACGTTAAGCGGAACTTTGGCATCCTTTACAGAATCAGGGCTTAAATGTCTAGGACTAACTATCTATTTGCAAGAGCATCCCAGCACTCCATAGCAGCCCCTACCAGTTACTACTGAGATGGTAGATTCTATCATGGTAGAACACAAACAGGTACTGAGTAGGTCATGAAGATTCAGAACAAAGTCCTCCGCTGTCAGAGCAATCAGGAGAGGTTAGTTACAGGAGAGAAACAGCTTGGTAGTATTGTGGGTGAAATGGAAAAACTATATGATAGCTTGAAACTGCAGAGTTCCCAAGTGATTTTAATTTCCAACTAAATAACCCTCTCAATCCAATGGACTTTCAATATGATCTCTGTAGGGTTCACTAAGGGGTGTTTGCCTTCTGTTTGAGCTTTATGCAAAACTCTGGCCATAAACCACCACCAGCTTCTAACCGGTAAGAAGTAATAGAAGGGGCTGATGTCACAGAGGGGTGTCAGTTATAGAGCCCAAAGTTCCTTCCACTTCCTAGCCTCAGGCAGTGTTCCACAGCAGCTGATGGAGAAATAGGTGGAAAAAAGAAACCTATCCATGCCATCTACTATTCCTTCCTCTCCACTGCTTCAAATTGATCTGGGTAATTTTTGCATATACTATATTTCTATAATCGAGGTGAGATATTAACAAGGCATGGATCATGGATACAAAGCACTCTGCTCTAAAAATCTGTTGCACCTAGCAGTTAACAACCTAATCCAAAAAAATATTACTCGACAGAGAGGGCTGTATTCCCATGATAACCATTTAATACAAAAAGGTGGAGAAAAAGCCTCAAATTGCATTAATTGTCAGAAATCACTGAAGATTCAAAGCTGCATATATTCTTTTCATTGGCAAAAATCTCCACCACCACAAAAATGTAATTATTAATTGAGCACCACACACATCACTGTGTACAGGGAAAGAGAAAAAAAAGGTTCTATTTAGCTTAGAAACATGGTCCAGGAAGTCACCACCTCCGCCATTGTGTCTCTTCCTCAATGGCCCAGCTGGTGAAAAATTTGGCGTCTACCAGATGCTCAATCCAAGAACCATGTCTAAATCCAACAAGTGCCTTGTTTCACTTAAGTAAAGCTGCTTCAGGAATTGAAATTTGATGAAAACTCTGCCACCCTCCCGTGCACGCCAGCACAAGAATGACGCACTGCTTAAAAAGAAGCCTAAGATACATTTTTGGGAGCACATCCAGGTCATGATGTCACATCAGTTGCCAATCATCCATAGAATGCTACCCATTCCACCCGCTTAATTCAACCCTTTAGGCCAAAGTGTATCAAGAAAAAATATCCAGCTCTGTTCATGCTTGTACAATATCCGCTTCACATCTCCTCTCTGAAATGTAGGGATACAAAACACACAAACTCATGAAAATTGTTTCTCTTTGATACAATGGTGGACAACCTCATTTTCAAGCATCTAGATGTGTGGCCAATGTAAGATAACCCACAGGGCATGTCATCCCATACACCACTCCCCTAATTTCACAAAATGTCAGGGAACACAATCTAACATATTTCCTGCTTGGAACCAGTGCCACATTGCCTTCTTGCATGACATTGCATGCCGTACACCAGCCACAATGAAAATGACCCACCCTCTCTTAACCATGTGTTGACCAGACATCAGCTCTACATAACATGTCATTCAAATTCCTGTTTCTCGTGAAAGCAATCTTGAACTCCAGATCTTGAAAACAACCTTTAGTTTGTATCACAGGCCATACATTCTTGATCTTACCAAGACATTATACCACAGAGGAAAATTTCATGATGCAAAGCACCACTCCATCATCTTATGTCTGAGGTCTGTATTACAATAACTGATCTCTAGGGCTGAAATGCGCCCACTGCCATGATTTCTGTATCACTCTGTAGGGATAACCTGTATCCATATATCGTTGTTTCAAGGGCTCTGTTCTAGCAGTAAACGTAATACAAATTTTTTTTTTAATATAACAGAAGATATCTGATGTATAAAAAATAGTTGATCATCAAATACCATTTCCAAATGCCTAAAATCATCCACAAGCTATACTGTGCCACCCATCAATATAAGAACCTCCACAAGTATTCTTGCCTACCTGATAACCAACACATTGTGGTTTTTGCTATATTTAATACCAAATGATGACTAATCATCCAATTTGATATCACAACCAGACAGAGTGCAATGGCCTAAGGTCAACAGCCTTAGGGGAAGATTTAAATACCTGCTATAAGTCCTCCACATATTTATAAAGAACCTGATTCTATAAACAGTGTCTAGGTTACATGCAGATAGGCACCCTAATCTAGCATTGCCTTAGTTCTACACACAACTTAATTGTTTTTAATTGGTTTAAATAGTGTGATAATTGACCACACCATTAAAAATTGATTAAAAACATTATTTGAATGATCAATTTAGGATATATGCAGATATCAGCCTGGTGCTTAGTGATACCATAGTGTGGTGATGGGTAGAGAATAGGTGTGGTTGACTGAGGCTTTGAGTGTCAGAATTAGGCACTGTACAATATACAGAATCTGATCCAAAATCTCACTCTAAAGCCTACCTAGTAAAAAATTACTCTCTAAATGACCACTCATTATTATGTTCATTTTTACATTTTCCTGATCCTTAGATAATCATTTGGTTTCAGTTTGAAAAAAGGATCATATTCCGTTGCCCAGGTTATGCAGTAGGGTATAAAAGAACATTGACAGCCCTCCTCACCTGTGGGTACTGGTAGATACTGAACATACTGGACATCCAGATTGATTCATCGCCTGGAAGACCTTCAATGATTGCAGCCAGCATGCCAGATGGTTTACAGCTGTAATTAGGAATCCAGGTTTCCCTTCCTGAAAATATTTTCATGGCAGCCTGAACTGTTAGGCCGGGATTGGTGAAAGACTCATGTAGAAGGAACCCCAGCGTGATGTTGGGTAAGAGCTCAGAGCTGTTGTTGATCTCCTTAATGGCATAAGTGAAGGCCAAGAAATTGAAGTAGTTCTCTTCAAGAAAACTATTACTACATTAAATGACAGACATATAAAAATGATAATTATATATTATGTAGATTATAAAATTACATATTCCTGTCTTATAAACAAAGAGGTTGATATTCTAAGCAATTTAACAGGGCAGGATCCTCTCAGATAAATTGTGCTGGCTGACACAGATACTTAGGGAAGTTGTGGTGAATTTCCAATTAGTGTGACAGAGTGGTTCAGATAAAGAGTTGAGGAGGATCCAGGATACCATGCAGTGATATTGCACCACTGATAACATTGCTGGTACCCGCATAGTTTACTACACATATAGGACTGTAGAAAAGACAGCTGTAATTCTGCCCAGATAGCAAGGTGGGTGTCTAGATATCAGCCTTACTCAACAAATTTCCAGATATCCAGAGTCAGTGCTCAAGTCTAAAAGAAGGACATTTTTTAAAATCTATATCAGTTTTAGTCACATCCAAGTTACAAACAGGTGTTCTGTTTGAGAAATTGTTCCTCTCCTTTTCTCCTGAAAGTGAAACTGGAAAGGAATACCAGACTCTTTGACACCATCAGATATTATAGACATTCTGAACAAAGCAGAAAGCATATCCAAGGACTAACCCTAGTGGTCAGAGCAGTGGGCTGGAAACCAGGAGACCGAGGTCCAAATCCCGATTCAGCTCACATTTTTTTCTCCTTTAAATTGTGAGACCTCCAGAAACAAACATATACCTACTGTACCTAAATATTTAAGGACCTTGCAAGCTTGAAGAATATTGTGGAAGTGTACAGTCAAATAAAGCTGGAGAGCTCAGCTTTTCAAATAAAAGAGTTGTAAGGTTGAATGGAGATATGAACCTTGCTGTTCCAAATTTCAGTCCACTACACTAGGCTGTCTCTCTACTATGAAAGGACATCTACGTGGCCAATTCTGTTAAAATGTTGCCAGATATTCTTGACCCTGGATTTTTGGTATTCATTATTTGAATGATTCATTTTGTGATGTTGCTGCTGTTTTCAAGTTTCAAGTTTATTAAATTGTTTGATTAAACGCTTTTCCAATTTCAAAGCGTTTTACATAAAATAAAACAGAATTTAAAATGGACTCACTTATACATAATATTCTACTAAACGAACAAGGGTTACATCCTTTAGACAAGAAGAAAACTGGAAACAATGGGAAAGCGGGGAAGAAATACAATATTTGTTATAAAGATACATAAAAGGGAAACAAATTAGGGAAATAAGGGGGAAAAGTAAGAGATCAAGAAAGGTCATAAGAATGAGTGTTTAAAGTCAATATTTAAGGGAAAAGAAATTAACTGATAATATTGTATAAGTAAACTGTCAATCAAAGGCTTCTTTAAAAAGAAGACACTTTAAGTTCTTTTTAAATATTTGCAAATCTTGTTCTAATCTTAAGTACAAAGGGAGAGAGTTCCATAACATAGGTGCAGTAACGGAGAAAATTGAAGCACGGCGGGTTCCGATAACTTTTTCACATTCTCGATGCATTTTCTGTCTAAAAATGGTGTATGATGGACAGGTATTTTGGATTTTATGAGCAGGACATTCAAGTTATGATTTGGACATCTTTTTGAAAATGCTCCCTTATCCTCTGTAAACCGCTTAGAACCTAACGGATGTAGCGGTATATAAGAAATAAATTACATTACATTACATTACATTTTTAACATTTATCTCTGTACCTATGCTTATGGTGAATATAATGTGAGGGAAATGTTACATCCAGGGAAAATCTCAGCATCTAAAGACATCTCTGCAGTTCATGTTGGCATGACTGACAAGTGCATGTTGGATGGGAACTAAACACAATGATACTTACTAGGTTTTTCCATTATAGAAGCGAGTTGTGAAAGACAAATGCTCAGTTATTTGAAAATGTCTCACAGTGACAATTGCCCCAACTATGATGTCCCCATCCATATAATATCCTTTTGAAGATCGTAAAGTTTCTTCCAGTTTACATTTTTTCTCAGTGGTCTTCCATAACACATCACAAAACATCAGTACAAGTAGAACCAGGTGAGCTCCCATCTTTCAAGATGTGAAACAGCATTTCCTCTGGTAATCTAGTCCTTCTTGTTCCTCATGCCCTTCAGTTTGGTCTTGGGTTGGCAGTGAATGCTCTATGGGTCTTGACGGTCAAATCTAATTGTATCATTGACTTACAGATCAGACACAGAAAATCACATACTGAACTGCCTACAAAGCAGAGTAAGAAGAGACAAAGAAAGTCTAATTTGGACACAGAAATGAATATTTCTAGCAGAGATCCAAAGTCTATAGAGACTCCACGTGGTTGCTCTTTTACCCTATTACTCAAAGGTTCATCCTCGAGAGACATCTGCTCCTGATTTGTGCATGTAATATTAAATATAGGTTATTTCTCTTATTAAAATAATATAACCTTGCAAAAGCCATCCCTTCATTAAAGGAAAGACAAATATTAATTTAGCTAGAATACTTAGTGGAATAGATAATGATACCCCAAAATAATTTGTGCAATTTGCGCATTTGATTAGTAGAAATAGATTCTGATCACACAAGTATCTCTTCCAAACTTACTTATTTTCTATCAGGTATTTGATTTCCTGATGGAGTCACTGTATATACAAGTGTATCTATGGCAAGGGAGAGTGTGGTGCAGTGGTTGAAGCTACAGTATCATCACACTGAGGTTGTGGTTTCAAACCTATGCTGTACCTTGTGACCCTGAGTAAGTCACTTAATCTTCCCCATTGCTCCAGGTACAATAGATAGAGTGTGAGCCCATCAGGACAGATAGGGAAAAATGCTTCACTATCCTAATAAATTTATGTAAACCATTCTGAGCTCTGCTGGGAAAATGGTAAAGAAAATTTAATGAATAAATATGAGAAGCTGTTTATAATATTTGTATGAATTCTCTCCATATTGTGACCATGTAAGACCTGGACTGGAGTAGTCTAAGCCCTGACCTGGGTCATCCAAGCCTCAGCTGAGCAGTTGAATGAGGCATGGAGGGGTAGAGGGGTGTCTACATCAAAATAAGAGGTCCAGCACAAGTGTTTAGTGTGAATTTTATGATGACTATATTTTCTGGGTAGGGAGAACGAGAGGGCACTCTCTAAAATTGAAAGGGGATAGATTTCTTATGAACGTAAAGTAGTTCTTTTTCACCCAGAGAGTGGTAGAAAACTGAAATGCTCTTCCAGAGTCTGTCGTAGGTGAAAACACCCTCCAGGGATTCAAGACAAAGTTAGACAAGTTCCTGCTGAACCAGAACATATGCAGGTAGGGCTAGTCTCAGTTAGGATGCTGGTCTTTGACCAAAGGGCCGCCTCATGAGCGAACTGCTGGGTACAATGGACCACTGGTCTGACCCAACAGTAGCAATTCTTATGTTCAGGTCTAAAAATTGTAGTGCAATTCAAAAACATACACAGCAAAAACTCTCATTGGTGGCTAAATAGCCTGTTAGCCCACCATGCTTTATTCACTAATAAAGTTCAAGAAAAAAACACAAAAATAACTTTTCAATTTCAAGTCCCTGGAATCTGCAACCTGCTTGCACTATTAGGTCAGGTTCCCCACAGTTCACTTGTGAGTATGAAAATTCAGAAACAGTGATTCTTAACTCTTCTGTTCCCCTTAATTACATCAGAAGCAGTAATTCCTGATCCTTCTGGTATTCTTAATTCAATTAGAGGCAGTAATTATTAACTCTTCTGATATTCTTAGTCTTGTGAGGCAACACCACCTTATCCGAAACAGCATTTTTACTTTCCCCAAACTTTACTCTGTAATCATGCTCTCAAATAAGCATGACTCTTCAGGTTCCAATTCAACATCATTTGAAAGCATTTCTTCTGACATTTCTGTATCAAATTCATTATTACCTTCAGAAGAATAATTAGAAGTTTCAGTCTTGAATTTACTCCTTGCTTTCTATGGGGAATGCTGGCTTCTGTCCTCTGAATCCTGGCTGGCACAGGTCTGCTTCTCTCCAAGGATTCATGTATCCTGTAAGCTTGTGGCTCCCGCTGCCTCTGCCTCTCTTGGCCTAGAGCAGAGGTGGGCAACTCTGGTCCTCGAGGGCCGGAATCCATTTGGGTTTTCAGGATTTCCCCAATGAATATGCATGAGATCTATTTGCATGCACTGATTTCAATGCATAGTCATTGGGAAAATCCTGAAAACCCGACTGGATTCAGGCCCTCGAGGACCGGAGTTGCCTACCCCTGGCCTAGAGAACATACCCTTTTCCCTAGCATGGGCTGATTGCCCCTCACAGTACCTGTGGTTCTCTGGTGCTTTGCTAATGAACCTGGATAGATTCCCTGCTCATTAACCCTGTCCCCAGCAGAACTGATGGCAGGAGCTAATCCCTTTGTGGATTTTGCTATTACCTACCTAGTGCATGCTGGTCCTTGTAGTTCTCTACCTTTAGCATTTCCAACACTAGAACAAGGCAAATATAATTGGGTCCCTTTTAGGTTGCATTTCAATGGGGATAGATTCTGCAGGGCAGTTTCCCTAACCTGCCTGCTTCTAGGAATAGGTTTAGGAATAGTTTAAGAGCACTGCAGGGTTTCTTCCAGCCTGACAGGACTGTCACAATATACTTAACACTTTTTATAGAATTCATTTGAATGTTGTAACTCTGCCCCTGTTCTGCACAAACTATGCCCCTGGGGACACCTACATGTGGCATCCTGTTGGTGTGGATTCTTCTAAGTGGGTATATTGCACATAGTTTTATAAAACAGGTTCACTTGTAGAATTTCCTTTCCTTTGCCCTCACTAAAGTCTGCAGTGACTTGATTATGGCCATATCTATGGGCCTTTACTTTATCCTTATCCATCTTGACCTGTCTGTTGCCTTTGATACTGTTAATCACAGCTTACTCCTGATACACCATCATCAATTGGATTCAATGAATCTGTTTTCTCCTCAATTTCCTCCTACCTCTCCCAATGCACCTTTACTGTATGTTTTGGTTGGTCTTATTCTGCTGCTGCTACCCTGCTAGTAGTTGGCATACCATAGAGTTCTGTCTTAGGACCTCTTCTCTCTCTGCACCAGTTCCCTATTTGCACTGATCTCCTCCCATGGCTTCCAGTATCACCAATATCCTGATGACTCCCAGATCTATCTCTCCATGCCCAAAATTTCACATAAAGTCTAAGAAAAAGTCTCTGCCTTTTTGACCATCATTGCTGTCTAGATGTCCTGCTGTCATTCAAAACTAAAAGTGTCCAACACTGAGTTGCTCCTCCTCCTCCTTTCTCCATCTCAGTAAATAATGCTATCATTCTTCCAGTCTCCTCTGCTCACAACCTTGGAGTCATCTTCAATACTGACCTCTCATTTTCTATGCACATTTAAAAACAAGCTGCTAAGACTTGTCATTTCTATCTCTTCAGTATCATCAAAATTCACCCCTTCCTCTCTGAGCATACTATCCGGACCCTTGTCCACACTCTCATAACCTCACATTTAAATTACTGCAATCTATTTCTAACTGGTCTCCCACAGTATCACCTCTTCCCTTGCAATCTGTGCAAAACTCTGCTGCAAGACTCACTTCTACCAACCTCCCTATGCTCATGTCACTTCTCTCCTTAAGTCACTTCCCTGGCTCCCTATCTGCCATCACATACATAAGAACATAAGAACATAAGCATCGCCTCTGCCGAGTCAGACCATAGGTCCATCATGCCCAGCAGTCCGCACCCGCGGCGGCCCCCCAGGTCTATGACCTGTAGTGTTCTTTCACTTAAGGCATTTTATCCTTTATAGTACCCCTCTAGTTATCTTGTGGGGGGCCTGAGACTAATAATCCTTACATTATCGGCTAGCGCATGGCAATGCAGTACATGCTAAAACTACTAGCATAGCTTAGTAAAAAGAGCCCTAAGTGTTTTTAGAAAGGGTAGGTGGGGATGGGGAGGGGGTTATGTATTTATTGTATCATTTGAAGGAAATGAGTGCTGTCTATAGTGTTAATTGATTGATAATATGTTGCACTTTGTACTGGTTTTAAAATGAATAAAGATTTTTTTTTAAACCCTAAAATTAGGCAATGAATTTATCGAACAGAGTGGACTTGACTAATTTTTGAAAAGAACAGTAAGACATGGCTTGATGGATACATTCGCCTAACCAAGATTGCAGTTTACCTGCTTGAAACTCTAAGGTCCTGTCTAAGAAAGTCTTATATCAACAACCATTTGCCTTGGGATAGTCAAATAAATGAAAATTCTAGTTTCCCTCGGTAATTCCCCCACCTGAGCACTGTATATTGACTATTATTATTATTTTATTTCTTATATACCGCTAAAGCCGTAGTAGTTCGAGGCTGTTTACAATAAAGAAGGGCTGGACAATCAGCGAATAGTTACAATTAGTGAATACAGATACAACAAGGAATCAGCGAATACAGTTTACAACAGAGAAGGGCAGGTCAATCAGCGAGATGTTACAGTCAGCGAATACAGATACAATAAAAATGCGTGTGCGGGGGAATGTGCGAAATATGAGGGACAAAAATGGGTGGGCAGGGCAAAGGGTAGGGAAAGAGAACTTGGGGAGCAGGGGAGGGAGGGCTAGGTTGTAGTTCGGTTGAATAGGCTAGTTTTTAATAATTTCCTGAAGTTTAGGTAGGATGAGGAGTGCGAGATAATTCTGCTCAGCCAGTCATTTAGATGATCTGCTTGGAAGGCAAATGTTCTGTTTAGGTGACTTTTGTATCGGCAGGCCTTTGAGTTGGGTAGCTGAAGAGGTGGGCTCTGCGGGTGGGTCTGGGAGGGCAGTTTAAGGAGAAATGGGGAACCAGGTATAATGGGGCCAAACCAAGAATGGATTTGAAACAGATACAGGCAAACTTGAATTGGATTCATGCTTCCATGGGTAGCCAGTGGAGTTTTTGGTAGTAGGGGGATATGTGTTCCCATTTTTTCAGCCCAAAGATCAGTCGGATTGCTGAGTTTTGGATGATGCGGAGTCTTTGAATGGTTTTTTTGAAGGACCCCAGGTAGATAATGTTGCAGTAGTCGAGCAGGCTTAGGATGTATGACTGTACCAGTAGTCGAAAAGAGCTTGCATCGAAGTACTTTCTGATGGTTCTCAGTTTCCATAAGGCGGAGAAGCCTTTTCTGAACAGTAAGTCAGTGTGAGATTCAAGAGTGAGGTTGCGGTCAAGTGTCACTCCCAGAATTTTTATGGAATCTGTGATAGGAAAGACATGACCATTTAAGGAGATTGTAGAATCTTTGATTTTGTCGTTTGGACTTGCCAGGAAGAATTTGGTTTTTTCAGAGTTGAGTTTTAATTTGAAATCGGTCATCCACAGATCAATTTGTTTTAGGGTGGATGGCAGGTGGTTTGTTGTCTCCGGAGATATGGAGGATATGGGAAAAACTAAGGTGATGTCATCAGCGTAGATGTAGAACTTGATTTTCAAGCTTTGTAATAGGTTCCCAAGTGCAGCCATGTAGATGTTGGAAAGTGCGGGGGACAGGGGGGAGCCTTGTGGGACTCCACATGCGTTTACCCAGTTGAAGGAAAGTATATTGGCATTGTAAACTTGGTATGATCGTTTACATAGAAAACCCCGGAACCATTTTAAGACATTGCCCGAGATGCCGATTGACTCCAAGCATCTAACAGGATGGTATGATCAACTAAGTCAAAGGCACTACTTAAATCAAGCTGAAGGATTAGTGCACTTGTGCCCTGGCTAAACAGGTGATGGAGGGAATCTAATAGAGAGGCTATAATGGTTTCGGTGCTGTGTCCAGGGCGGAACCCAGACTGGTTATCGTTTAGAATGTTGAATTTGTCCAGATAGGTCACTAAGTCTTGGTTAACTTTGCAAAGAAGGGGATGTTAGCAATGGGTCTGTAATTTGATGTCAGGTTGATGGGTTCTTTGGGATTTTTTACAATCGGAGAGATTAGGATCTGGCCTTGGTCCTCAGGAAACGTGCCAGAGAGTAAAAGGGAAGAGATCCAGGTGTGTAGTTTGGCTTTGAAGGTGGCCGGGGCAATTTCCATTACGTTGGGTGGGCAACAGTCCAGTGTGCAGTAGGATTTAGCATATTTTGAGTAGAGCATACAGAATTGTTGCCAGTTAGGGGTAGCAAAGGTGTTCTAGAACAGATCAGCCCTGGGTTCATCAAAGTGTTGGGCGACTGGGTGGTTTAAATGGTTGGTTGTGGTGACTGCTAGGGAGGAATTCAGATTGGAGATTTTGCTGTAAAAGAAGTCGGCCAGGGCATTGGCTGATGGTGGGGAGCCTGAGGTAGTGCAGGTTAGGATCTGGGTGTAATAAAGATCGTTGACTATTTTGAAGAGGTTTTTGATGTTGGGATTAGGGGAGCCGATTTTTAGCACGTAGAAGTTGGTGCGTTTGGTAGTTATGAGTTTTTTGTATTCTTTTAGTTTTGTTATCCAGTTGGTTTTCTCTTTACTGTCACCAGATTTCAGCCAAAGTCTTTCAAGTTTCCGTAATTCCCGTTTCACTGATCCTAATTCGGCGTCAAACCAGCCATCTGTATTTTTGTTTCTTAATTTCCTTGTTTTAATGGGTTTAGGATCTGAGTGCTTGTGCTGGTCCAGGCTTTGGCCGTGAATGAGTCGGGGTCCGGGTTGGAGGAGATGTCGTAGTGAGACCAGAATTCCACTGGGTTAATGAGGCCTCTGGTGGTTATCATTTTCTTGGACCTTTTTGCCAGTTTGGGGTTGGATGGATGGTGTTTTTCTTGCCAGTTGAGTTTGAAGTTGCATAGTCGGTGGTCAGACCATAGGGAGTCAGTCCAGGTGGCTAGCTCCCAGAGAATCTTGGGATGGAGTTGTTCTTTAGAGGAGAATGTTGCTAAGTCTAGATGGTGGCCCTTGTGATGGGTTATTTCAGGGGTCAGTATGAAGAAGTCCAGGGAGGTGATGAAGGATAGTAGGTCTTTGGTGTCATTTCGTTCGGTCTGTTCAAGGTGAATGTTCAGGTCACCGATCAGTAGGTTGTAGGAACCTGTAATAGAATTAGTGAGGAGGAATTCTGAGAAGTTGTCTTTAGCGGTAGGCCATCTCTTGGGAGGGATGTAAAAAAGAGTGATGATTAGGCTATCTTCTAGTCGGTCAGACTGGAGTTTACAGGAAAGAATTTTGAGATCTGGTGAGGAGTTTGAGGCTAAGATGGTGGACTCAAATGCATCTCTTGTGATGATGGCTAGACCTCCCCCCTCTTCCCCTGGATCTGGGTAGAGAGGTAATTTTAAACCCAGGTGGTAGACATTCACGGATTATGATGTCGTTGTCGGAGATCAACCAAGTTTCTGTTAAGAGGACAAAGTCGGGGTTAGTCTCCTCTAGCCAATCTTTAACTAGCTGGGCTTTGTTACTGATAAATCGGATGTTTAAATAGAAACCTAGGATCTTTTGGTAGTGAGGAGCGTCAACAGGGGCTGAGTATGCAATTTTCTTCAATGATCGGCGTATGTTTCTGTGAGGTTCCTTTGGTTTGCGAGGAGGGGGGACAACTGGGATGTGGATAGGGCTCCATTCAGAGCAGTCAAAAATGAGGCGTTGAGCAGGCCTATTGGGTTCTGGGAAGGTAGGTCGAGGTCTAATGAGGATTGGGATAGGAAAGGAGAGTAATGCCTTGGTTAACCAGCTTTTGTAGCAGACCCAGTAAAACATGAGAAATAGAGTTAGGTAGTAGTGTAAGGAAGCCATCATGCAATGAGAGATAGTACAGGGTTTAAGATATCTTGGACTAGAAAGAAAAGTACAGTAAAACATGCAGAGTACTTATCTGCTTGGCTGGTGGGTTGATGTCCGCTGGTTTTGGAGTGATCCTGGGGTTTGTGAAGGAATAGGTGGAGTGAGCACTAATTTCCAAAGAGGGAGACGCTGGAACTGGTGGATGACAGTGGATGGAGCTTTGGTGTCCTCGTGGTGTTCTATGAGGAGATGGCGACTGCTCATGCAGAGTAGCTGTGCTGTTAGTGCGGTTGGCGCTGGGACTTTTTCAGCAGGTTCCCCTGCTGGATCGGGGAGGGGGCGGAGCATTGCTCCCACGCTCATTGGTCGGCCCCGAAGTTGTTCTCTGCCCGCTGGTTTCGGTGTGGGGGACGCTGGTTTCGGTGCGGCTGGAGAAAAGCTGCTGGTGCTGGTGCTTTTCTTAGCAGGATCCCCTGCTGGATCGGGGGAGGGGGCAGAGCAGTGCTCCCACGCACGTTGATGAACCTTCTTGTTCAGTTTGTCTGTCCTGACTAGGTTGTAAGCTGTTTTGAGCAGTGACCGTCTCTTCTGTGTCATGATGTACAGAACTGTGTATATCTGGTAGCACTTTAGAAAGTATTAGTAGTAGTCGTGGTGATGTAGAACTGCAAATTCCAACAATTCAGACTCCATCTCGTCTCCCAGTAACAAAGCAGAAGCATTCCAGGGGATATCACAAGCTAGGATAGTCTGTAAACATGCTCCTATTACACTCAAAAAAGGAGTGCAAATAGGTGCCCTGCTGGAGTTTGCATTTCAGACAAAGACTAGAGTCCCAGAGGCCCATGGTGTGTCCCCTAGAGTGAGTGAGGTATGCCCAGTGTAGTATTTTAAATTGGGTCACCTGAAGGGACACCGCTTTTATGTGAAGGTAGAGGTAGATACTTAACCACCAGCCCCAAGTCGCAGGACCACTCACGGGCCAAAGAGGCCACACAATCTTCTCCCAGGCACAATCTGCCCGCTGCATACCACGTAGAGATTCTATTGGAGATAGCAGGGGTGGACACAAAGATCTCATCCCATTTACCCAGGGTACAGCGATCCCCATAAGCCCTATGTACAGATAAATAATAATGATGGAATTGAATGTAGGAATAAAAGGGGGCACCAGGCAGCCCCCAAGCATCCCTCAAATGCTGAAGGGATGGAAAAAGCCCCCCCCAGCAGCCAGAACCGTGCCCAGGGTAAGGCCCCTCTCCGCCCTCCCGAGGCCAGTCAACCCAGGAGCGAAATCGGGATTTCGCAAGAGGGACAGGAGAGGGGATGCCGTGGGCGCCTGGCCCTGCTGTAGCTGCCACCACTGCCAAGCTTGATGATAGGGTAGTAAGAAAGGAAGAGGGGGGCATGCCACATCAGGTCCGCCATAGCCACGCCTGCTTCTGTGAAGATAGTAGGAAAAGGAATACGGCAAGCAACATTCGCCAAGGAGAGCGGGGGGGAATAGCGCCTCGTAGACACCAGGTGTTCATGGATTCAATGGAGCAAAGCCGCAACATTATAAAGACGGATGTCTGGGAGACCAAGACCCACCCACTCCTTACTCTGAATTAATTTCAAGAAACTGATACAAGCGGCCCGACCCTCCCAGATAAAGGAGCTAATGACCGACTGATAGAGTTGTTCATCTGCACGCGTAAGCCATACCGGAATGGTCTGAAAAGGGTATAATAATTTGGGGAACAAAACCATTTTAACCAGCCCATCAAGGAGAGATGCAAGGAGCACCATTTGTGACAAAGGGTTTTAATTTTACTGATAGTGGTGGTGATGTTCGCTGTATAGAGTTTAGTAGGGCTAACATATAGCATGATGCCTAAATATTTAGGCTTTCCGGGGGCTAGATCGATGGCCAGGTGGGTGCACCAGGGAGCCAAGGGAGGAGATTCTAGGAGCAGGGCCTCCGTCTTATCGAAGTTGATTCGGAGCCCAGAAAAAGAGCCATAAAGCTAGAAGATAGACATAAGGGTCAGGACATTCCTATCCACGTGCAGGACATATAATAACATATTGTTGGCAAACAGACTGATACGATATTCATGGATACCTACTTGTAAACCCTCTAAGTTGGGATCCCCCCGTATACGGAACGCCAAGGGCTCCAAAGACAGGAGAAAAAGAAGAGGGGAGAGAGGGCATCCCTGGCGCGTACCCCTGCCCAGTGGAAAAGGGTCAAAAACTCCGCCATTCACCAACAGTTGCGATTGAGGATTAGAGTACAGAGCACTCACCCAGGCCAGAAAATCCCCTTGAAATCCAAAGTGCCCCAGGACCCCAAAAAGGTGCACCCAGGACACCATGTCAAAGGCTTTTTTGATGTCCAGGCTCAAATCAAAGCCCTGTCATCTGGGGCATATGTGGATTGCAATACAGCCAAGACTTTCAATAAGTTTATAGAGGCATGCCAGCCCGGCACAAAAAGCCCACCTGATCCTCATGTATTAGCGCAGGGAGATAGGCATTGAGCCGGGTGGCCAAGATGCTTGCCAGAAGTTTAACATCCTGGTTCAAAATAGAGATGGGATGATATGACCCTAAGGCATCCTAAGGACGTCCCGGCTTCGGCAAGATGATAATGTGTGCCCGGTTATGGGTGTTCCCTTGCGGGGTCTCCGTACAAAGTCTCATAAAATAAGCTTGTAAAGGCAGAAGTGCCTCTGGTTGCAGGAGTTTATAGAACTCAGGGTCTAAACCATCAGGACTCGGAGTCTTGGCCAACGTAAGACATTTGATAGCAGTCTATATCTCCTCCCCTATAATGGGGCCATTAAGAACGTCCCGTTGCGCATCGTTCAACTGGGGTAAGGCCTGATCACACAAAAAATGGTCCCTGGCCTCAGGGTCATCGGGCTGAGCCGAATAGAGATTAGTGTAAAATTGTATGAATTGATGTGTGACAGCCTGCGAATCGGTGTGAAGAACACCTTGTTTGTCCCTAATGGAGGTAATAATGTGCCGGGCCTTCGGCGGTCATACCAAATTAGCTAAAAGGCAGCCCAATTTGTCGCCCCACCGATGCAGCTTATATTTATAACAATAAACACTGCGGTTAGCATGCTGATTTAACAGATCATTAATTTGAGTCTTGAGGAGGTGCACTTTGCGCCTGGCAGAATCATCTATAGAAGCAATTTGACTGAGATGCAACACTTGCAAATCCATGGAAAGAGATAGGAGAGTCTGATTATGAAGTTTGCGCTGTGCTGACAAATAGGCAAGAATGTGGCTGCGCATGACAGTCTTATCTGCCTCCCAAAATACGACTGGTCCGACATCATCAACAGAGTTAGTCTGAACATAAGATTCCCATATCTGGGTAAGATAGATTCGGAATCGGGGATCCCGGTAGAGATGAGGAGACATCCGCCAGACAAGAGCAGCTGGAGTGGGGCTATATTGCAGAGACAAGCCAATGAGAGCATGATTGGAAATCAAAGGTTCTAGAATGCGCGCTGTCAGTTTAGGAAAAAGCGCCTCCGAGATAAGAAGATAGTCAATGCGGGAGTAGACTGCATGGGGATGTGAGTAAAAGTAGAATTCAGCTTCAGTGGGATACAGAAGGCACCATGTGTCCAAGAGATTGAGTTTAGAGAATGACACGGTGGCGGTTTACCCGCGGCTACCGCCTTTAGCCGCGGGTAACCCGCCGGAACGGTGAAAGAAAAGAAGCAGTCGCTGCGGGGACGGGGACAAGGCCATTCACCGCCCCGTGGAGCGGTGAATGGTCTTGTCTCCGCAGTGAGGTATCAAGGATCGCGCGGTCCCCGCAGCCACCGCCCGCTCGCCCGTAGCATTTAGCCAGCTCCCTCCCTCCACCTCACCTTAAATTTCGAGTTTTCCGGCTTCCTTTTTTCCGAGCCGCACACGTTCAAAAATCCGTGCAACGCGCGGCTGCGTGAGTCAATCAATCTTCTCCTCTGACGCAACCGGAAACAGGAAGTTGCAGGAGAGGAGAAGTTTGATTGACTCGCGCAGCCGCGCGTGCACGGCTTTTTGAACGCGTGCGGCTAGGGAAAAAGGAAGCCGGCAAACTCGGAACGAATATAAGGTGAGGTGGAGGGAGGATGGGGGCTGCTGGACCATTCTTCATTACTTTGCCATACTAATTCCATTCTATGTTAGGTGCCACGGACTCAGATTCGAGTCCTAGCGACGATGAGTTAAAGATCCCAAAAGAAGCCAACTTCTAAATCCAGTGGTTAGAGCTACACTACACTCCTTGTGACCCTGGGCAAATCACTTAATCCCTATTGCTTCTGACACAATGGGTAGTTCCAAAGACCAAGACTGGCCAGTGTCAAAGACAGGATGCTGAGCTTGATAGACCCTTAGTCTCCACTGTTTTTAGTGATCAACAAAGTTTTATGTTTCTATAATCACCCTAATTCTGTTATCAATGGACTAGATATTCAAAATGATTTAAATGGCCAGGGCAGGCTCCTGGCTGTTCAAATCATCTGTCCAGGGCTAACCAGGCATTTTCAATCTTCATGTTCAGCCCAAATGGTGTCACACAATTCAGCAAAAATACCCAATGTTGTTCCTCATAATTTAAATATTGCTCATAGAAGGAACAACATTGGGTATTTTTGCAAATGGAAGTTGAAGGGTTAATTCCCTTGAAACAGCCAATTGAGTGAAACATGAATTCATGCTGGGACACAAGATAGGTTGAATTTGTTTTGAATTTAAAAAGAAAAATGATCAATGAAGAATACTATAATGGCAAGAAAATATAATGATAAAACAGCAACTAATTTTGCCTATTTTTATATATTAAAAAAGTACTACATAAGGTGAATGTCCATATTGCTGTCTGTTGTTCTGCTGAGCACTGGCATTGAAACAGCAAAATGCATTTATTGCATACTTGTCCTCTGTCAGAAACATTATGGTGGTATATTAGTTGTGTAAATAAAAATTTATAAACAAAGCCCTGCCAGCTGAACATCTCTTTCTCTAGTTCAGCAGCAGGAACTTTGATTTATAAGAATGGAATAAGCTAAATATTAGAGTACTAAGGCTTATATGGATGCTGCGGGGACGGTGACGGGGCGGTGAATGGGATGGCAGTGGCGGTGACGGGGCGGTGAAAGGGATGGCGGTGACGGTGACGGGGCGGTGAATGGAATGGCAGTGACGGGGCAGTGCAGAGGATGGTGGGCCGGGGACGGGGCGGTGACGGGGACAGATTTTTTCCCCGTGTCATTCTCTAATTGAGTTCCTTCAGAAGAAAGTTAATCAGGAAGAAACCTGCAGTGAGAAATCCTGGAAAGCCAGGATCTTGTGCCTTTCATAGGTAAACTCTGGCCCTCGGCGATGCCTGGCAAGAACACGCTTCTTAGTTGAAAAATTCAGATAGCGGGCAAGGACCGGTCGAGGCCATTGCTCATTGTCTCTCCGAGGGTCCACCTGATGTGCCCTTTCAATTATGATCTGTTCAACTGTATCACCTGAATCCAGGACCCCAGGCAGCCAGTTCTCCAAACAGGAGCACAGATCCACATCACGGGTAGTGCTGGGCAGCCCGATGAACCGCAGGTTGTTACAGCAGCTCCAGTTTTCGTGGTCATCAATGCGTTCAAGTAGAGTAATTTTATCAGATTCCAGGACCCAAATTCACTCCTCGACGTTAGCCGCACAGTCCTCCTGCTAGGCCACCCGGTCCTCGACCCGCTGGAGACGGCCTGCATGAGTTTCCAAAGTCTCCCGAAAATCCTCCATGAAGGTCTGAATCTTCACCAGTTTATCTTCCATAACAAGGGTGAGGGACTTAGTAAGTTCTTGTATGGCGGCTTCCTGAATAGTAAACATAGGGACCTCATGGCCCTCCGGCATTTTGGTATCAGTGTGCCGCAACTTCCCGCGGATGTCCTGTTGCATTTTAGCAGTCATAGCGATCTGGAATACTATAGAGAAGAGCTCTACACCCGCCAGTCACCCTCAAGAAGGCACTGAAACATCCCAAAAATGAGTTGGGTAAGAAAGCAGAGTTTAAAAAGCAGAGTTAGGTCGGCATGGCCCGGAGCTGTACAGAGGCACATCCATTCAAGAGCACAGCATCATGTGACCCCCCTGACCCTATGATTATGATTTTATATTTAAATCTTTTTTATTAATGTATAGAAATGGATAATATCCTGCAAACTAAATCAGAGTGACAATTTGTGGTTTTCTTTAAAATTTCAATAAAATATTTATGAAAAAAAGAATAGCACTAAGGTACTGATTCTATAAAAAAAATGTAGGCATTGTGGAGAGCATCGTTAAGTGTGACTTTATTATTGCACTCTTCTCAAATTAATATTTCTCTTGCAAGGTCATGTTCAGAAAAACAAGTTTATAAAAACTATCTATATTTAATATTGTAAAGAGTGGTTGATGTCCCTTGAGGCTGAATCTTTCAGGAGAAGAGTCCTATAAAGATCACACGGTACCAACACAACTGCAGGATACTCACTCAGATCAGAGCTCACATCAGCATCAGCAGGAGGCTTCTCTGGTCCATTTGTAATGTGATCTGCGCCCATCAAAGAGTCTCCTGAATGTCAGTTTGAAACTGCTTGCAAAATACAAAATACATAGATTTTAAAAGGTGGAGTTCACCATGACATGTAGAATCTTCCATTAGAAATTTTCCAAAGTCACAGAGCAGGAAGAGCAGTTGTTTCTCACCTTGAAATATGGGAGCTTATTCCCTTTTGATTTTATTCATATTTTACACTGATCTTTTGAAGCCAATTGAGAGCCGATGTCCAAAGCTGGTGATGGACTTTTCAGAAGATGGCTACTATATGGATGGGGACATTATAATTGGAGGATTTGTTCTACAATACATCGTTAAGTTAAATAAATCCTTTAGCAACATAATATCTTCCAAACGCTTTATGTAAGTAGCATTGTGTATTACCTAATCTAATCTAATCTTTCATTCGTGTGTTGTGCATACCTATTTAGGCTCTAGGTGACTTACAGCGAGGGTTAGAAAGAGATTAGAGGGGAACTATAGAGGGCCTTAAGAGAGAGGTAGGGGAAGAAGGAATTGAGAAAAAACTCAGTTAATGGAAGGAGTGTTTGTGAGTTGCTCACTGACTAGCTGTTGACTTTGAACTGCTCTTCCTAGCTTTCTTATACATTAGGCTCTTACCCCTAAAGTATAAGGAAGCTGAGAAAGAGCTCCCAATTGAACCCTTGAAAAGCCTTTTTGGGCAAAACGGGTCCCGTCGGGGCATGCTAGAGACATTGCATTAAAAGGATAAGTAAAAAGAAACTTTTACTGTTGTATAGTCTTTATTTTTCATAAAAAAATCAACTACAGAAAGTCAGCAATATAACAACAGGAGGTTGTAAAGAGATCCAAAGAGTTTAAACACACATTTTGATGTGAAAAGACAATGAAGGCTTCCGCCATCCTGTGACTGAACCCAAATCAGTCAGGTGTCCTTTTGTTATGAAAAAAATAGGCACACAGTGACAGGGACAAAGGGAAGGAGTGTGGGGTGTAGAAGAAGTGAGAGGGTACCTCCTACCATTGTTACAGCACTGAGGCCCATATTCTCAAAACTTTAACACCTTTACTAAACTGTTTACCGATGGTTTAGAATATGCATGTTAGCGGCAGATTATTAAAACGGATTATCTCTGTCAATAGTGGGCTTTCTAGCAGTCTCTCACAATCACATGTAAATGGGCTCTTCAACATTGAAATGAGCCCTCCAGTGGATACATTAAAAATGCTGAGCCATTTTCTAAAAGCGGCATTAGCTTTTGGTGACAAAAATAAATAACTTATCAAGCGGTGCTGGTCAGTGTCAGTGACTGCTAGAAAATGTTGTGAAGCAGCGGGAGTAATGCCCATTCTCTCCTGCTGTGTCAGTGAACACCCCCTGGAATGGTGGTGATACCCCCTACAGTAGGAGAGATGCCCAAACTCTCCCACTACCCTGAAATACCAGCTGCGTGCCACCCTAACCCCCTGCAGCAGGAAAGATGCCATTTCCTGTTGTAGAATTAGAACACTTGTTCCTTTGCTGAATAAGCCGTATAGGTGATTTAGGATCGAGGCTAGGACTGTCTCAGTGCTAAAGCCTTTTCTGAATCCTGATTGGTGTTCGTTTAGTATGTCGAATTTGTCAAGATATTTCACTAGCTCCACGTTGACCAATCCTTCAAGTATCTTGGTGAATATGGGGATGCTTGCTATGGGTCTATAGTTGGTTTTCAAAGCTAGAGAGATTTTTTGATCTTTAGGGATGGGTGTGATTAGTATATGTCCCATTTCCTCGTGAAATGTTCCTTCCGTGAGAGTGGTTGTTATCCAATTGAAAATATTTCCTTATGCTCTTCTTTAAATAGTTGTAGAGGAGCAGCCTCTAAATGGTATCAATGTTTAAAATTGGCCACCTGTAAGAGTCCTCTTGGTCTGCAAAGAACTTGGGAATTTGATTTGGGGTTTCAACCAGGTGAAGCACACTGGGAAATGATTTCAATGTCAATTACATCCTCTTTACACTCAGCAAGCATAATGCAATCTCTCTTTTTCTTTATGCTTTGTGCTTTATGGATGCAACTGAAATTGACTAAAATTGATAACAATAAAAGGAATATTTGTTGCTCTTGTAATTTGGCAGTTGGTACTCTGGAATTCATGTTTTTTATGTGTCCTTATGTGGCTGATTACTGGAATAAAATTTGGTCATCCATTTCGTATCAATTCCTTTGACATAGATTAATTATTTTTGGCACTACTGATGCAGTTGTTGTGCTAGATACTTATAAAAACCAGTTACTTAAGAATCTAGTTATGGGTTGGGCCCATGTGCCTAAGGCCCCGCCCATAGGAGGGTTCCAAGGCAACTGGGCCAATTCTGGTTGGCCCAGGCGCCTAAAGCCCCTACCTGTGGGCAGGACTTGAGCAGCCTGGGCCAATCAGGCCCTAAGGCTCACCATTCTGCGGATGGTGGTACCTGCCAGATGGACAGGCTTGGGACATGTCTACCTAGCCAACTTTTGTAAGGTAAAGGGGGATGTCGGGAGTTGGGGTTGGGCTCCCTCCTGCCCAATCCAATCATGGGGGGGTGATGGATCATGGCAGGAGAGATTGACTATCTCTCCTGCCGCAATAGTAATCCCAAGTGCCATAGTTGACAGCACTTTGAGATCGTTATCGTGGTAGGGGAGATGAGCCATCTCTCCTGTCACGATCATTGCTGGTGGGGTAGACAGGTTGCTGGAGACACTGAGCTGATCGCAGCAGCTGTGATCAGCTCAGTGGCCCCTTTTTTAGCACCTATACCTGTTTTGACTTGGTCTAAGTCAAAATGTTTAAGTGCCAACTAGGCAACCAGTCAAAAGTTTTGGTTATACCTGTTGTACGACTAAGTGTAGGTTTATCTACCTCTCGCCCACCTCCTGCCATTTCCCCTCCTCTAAAAATGCCTCTTTTCACTCTATGCATTTAGAGGCAGGGAAAAGGCCTAAGTTGGTTTTAGATATATCTAAAACCAGCTTTGGTTATGGGTACTTGGATGCTAGAGGCTTTTTGATCGTCCAAGTATCTATTTAGGCCACTTTTTAGACATTTTTGTGTTTTGATTATAATAATAATAATAATAACTTTATTCTTTTATACTGCCATAACCAAAAGTTCTAGGTGATTTACATTAAAAAGAGCTGGACAATCAGTGAAATACAATAATACAGTAAAAAATACAAATATTTCTAAAATAGAACTTCAATAATAAAACTCACTAAGTAATAAACTTATCGAACAAAGTGGTCTTAACTAATTTCTGAAAACTGCAATAGGATAACAGAGCTTGCTGAATACATTTACCTAACCAAGATTGTTGCCTACCAGCTTGAAATGCTAGAGTCCTATCTAAGAAGGTCTTATATCTACACCCATTCATTTTTGGATAAGCAAATAAGTAGAAGTTTCTAGTTTCTGTTGATGGTCTATGCAACACAAAATGAGGAAAAAGGTAAGCTGGAGACAATCCTAATATCAGCTTAAAGCAGATACTGGAAAATTTTAATAATACTCTTGCCTCCAAAGGCAGCCAATGAAGTAAACAATAATAAGGACTAATATGGTCGTTCTTTTTTAAACCAAAATTCAATTGAACAGCTTTATTCTGAATTATCCTTAATTTCCTTAGAATTTTTTTGGTGCTCCTAAATAGATGAAGTTACAATCTTCTAAAGTATATAAAACTAATGCCTGCACCAATAGTCTAAATGATAAAGGATCAAAATATTTTTTTATGGATCATAATTTCCACAATGTAAAAAAGCATTATGAGCCCCATAATGTATATTATGCAATTAAAATCTAATAAAATATTTATTGAAAACTTGATCATAAAGCCTCCTATAATGCACAGTTATTCCAGGCCCCAATCTTATGATGTAAGCCTTTAATTAAGTGACTTTTTTTCCTATTTACTTTCTGTTGTTAGCAGTCACCATCAACTTGTAAATGCAGAGTATCCAGAAAATTCAAAAATCGTCCAAAAGATATCCCCTTTTCAACTCCAAACATTGGTAAATGACTTGAGGCATCCAGTTATCTGTCTGCAAAGACTCAAACATTGGGATTATGTTACTCTCGATGCTGACCAACAAAGCTATTTGGTTGATACAACCTTCTTCAGGAGATTCATGCCACCAATGCCCTAGAAAAATGCATAACATGATTAAATATCTAACTACCTATACCAACATCTAACAAGAAGAAAATTCATTGTCTATGTATTGACTCCACCAAACAACAGTAGCATTGGATATCTAGAAAACCACTTTAAATCTGCCCCCAACCTCCCCTAAAACACCATCAGAAATATGCATGATCACAAACCTCCCTTCATATAAACTCTGAATCACCTAAATAAAGAAGTATAAACACCCTTACAACACTCAACTTGCCTAATCCTAGGAATGGCATGCATTTCTCTTTCTTTCCAAAATACTCCCTAAGCTGGAAGTTAATGCCTAGAAAGCAAAAAGTGGGCTTTAATGCCACAATCATGATTCTAGCCATTTGAAAACACACTGGCTAAATAAAAAAAATCCAATGCCTTTCCTTCTGTATCCAGACTAGTGCTGCCCGATTCAGAAAAAAAAATTCAATTTGATTCGATTTAACCTATTGAATCGATTTTTCGATTCAATTTGAATTTCCTGCCCAATTGGGTGTTTTTTCAAACATCCTGGTGGGGTTTATTTTATAGCCTCTTCACCCCTTTTGTCTTCTCCTAACCACACTGGTGCTATGATGTAAACAAAATAAACAAACAAAAAAGACTTTTCTTCTCTCTGTTAAATCCTAGCTCATGTTTGTGGTCTAACACCAGCTCTGGCAGGATACATGTTTCAAATCTGAAATATTGTAATCACAAAACAGAAAATAAAATTAGTTTTTCTATCTTTTGTTGTCTGGTCATTATTCAAATCTTGTTGGTCCCAGGCTCTGGTTATCTTCTGATAACTTGCTTGACAGGGCCGCCTTCTTTCTTCTTTCTCTGTGCTAACCATCCATCTTCTATCTCTGTCCTCCCTTCCATTTCACTTCCCTCCCCCGGAGGTCTGGCATCTTTATTCTTTTTCATCTCCATCCACAGATCCACCTTTTCTCAACTACTCTTTCATCACGCATCTCTCTCTCCTTCCCCACCACCCCATAGTCCATCATATCTCCCTTTATTTTCCCAACTACCCTCCTATTCAGTATCTCTATTCCCCCACACCATCCTTTGTGTCCAACTTCTCTCCCTTTCTGTTCCTTCCCTCCCTAAATCCCATTGTTCACCATCTCTCTCCCTCTCCTCTGTTTTTAGATCCATTATTTCTTTCCACCCCCAAATTCAGCATATGCACATCTCTTTGAACCCCCCTCTCTTCCCTCCCTTTGTGTGCTTCTATACAAGGGCCCCCTCCCCTGAAGGTCTGTCTACCCCTTGAAGGCCTACACCCCCTGAAGCCCTGCATCCCCCCTGAATCCATGCATCCTACCCCTGAAGGTCTTCACCTCTCCCTGAAGACTAACACCCAACTCCTGAAGTCCTGCTTCCCACCCCTGAAGGCCTGCCTGTTCCCTCTGAAGGCCTGTACCCCCCTCGAAGGACTGCACACCCCCTGGAAGGCCTGTGTGTTTCCCCTGGCCTCCCATACATGATTTACCTACTATCAGCAGCCTGCAGAGAAGATTGCTGGGGCTAGCAATCTCTGCAAGCTGATATCGGTCTTCAGAGCTGTTTCCTCTGCCACTCTGACATCAGAGGTGGGGTGGGACTGCGACAGAGGAAATAGCTAGCCCCAGCAATCTTCTTTGCAGGTTGCTGATTGTAGGTAAATCATGCACGGGAGGTTAGGGGGGAAGCCGAACACCAGTGGGAGGCCAAGGGGGGAAGCCAGACACCAGCGGGAGGCCAGAGGGGAAGCCGGACACCAGCAGGAGGCCAGGGATGAAGCCAGACACCAGAACTTCCCTACTGAACCTCCCCCCTTACCCTCTAAAGCAGGTGCGGCAGTGGCCGGCCAGCAAGAGGCAGCGCTGCCACTTCTGCTTTACGGGGGGGGAGGGGGGAGGGTCAGTTATCAAATCAGGAGGCTGATTTTTTTGTTTTAAATCAATTCAAATCAATTCACACAAAGTGAATCAGTGAACCGATTTGAATATTGAATCGGGCAGCACTAATCCAGACCCTATGAAAGCCACTTCCCTTTCAACTATTCTGAGTTGTCTTCAAAACTATGAATCACAAGTTATTAAAAGAGTGGTGGAAATCAAACAATGTGCAGCTACAGGTGAGTCCTTGACCTGTTTTTGGAGGTGAATTAAATGCTCAATAAGCCTTATTTTTAAAAGCCTAAATTAATAGGCAAGGCACCACAGTACATAAAGTACTCTTGATGTTGTACATGAAGTGAAACTTCACAGGCTCCTTTTGACTTGTAACTTTTAATTATGTATTTGTAATGACAATATAATTGTATTAATAGCGGTACTGTACTTCCAACTCTATTGAATGTCTGTGTCAAACGGTCCATTGTAATTTCCTGGGTAACTGAACCAACCTCTTGTAATGTAATCTGACCTTGAACTGAATAGGTAGAGGGGGAACAGAGAACCTGATTAACATACCCTAACATAACATAACATACTTGTGACCTGGATTTTGCCACTTTTGGAAACAGGACAGCACTGGTCTGACCCAGTATGGTTGTTATAAGAACATAAGAACATAAGAAAAGCCTTCACCGGATCAGACCGAGGTCCATCCAGTTCGGTGATCTGCACATGCGGCGGCCCATTTAGGTACTCCTGATTGGAGACCCAGATATACCGTAGCCCTCAATATGATTTGCAAGAAGGTGTGCATCCAACTTGCGCTTGAATCCCAGAACAACATCCTCCGGGATAGCATTCCAAATTCCCAGCACTCGCTGTGCGAAAAAGAACTTCCTGACATTCGTCCTGAACCTGCTACCACTCAGTTTCAGTCTGTGACCTCTTGTCCGTGTCACCTCTGAAAAAGTTAGTAATGATTCTTCTTGATCTATTTTATCAAATCCCTTTATTAATTTAAAAGTCTCTATTAAATCCCCTCTCAGTCTTCTCTGCTCGAGGGTAAACAGTCCCAATTTCCTAAGGCGCTCTTTATAGCTCAAATTCTCCAATCCCTTGACAAGTTTCGTAGCTCGCCTCTGTACCCTCTCCAGCAGAATTATATCTTTTTTGAGGTATGGAGACCAGTGTTGTACACAGTATTCCAATTGCGGTCTGACCATTGCTCTATAAAGTGGCATTATTACATCTTCCGATCTACTCGTGATCCCCTTCTTAATCATGCCCAACATCCGGTTAGCTTTCTTCGCCGCTGCCGTGCATTGTGCTGAAGGCTTTAGGGTTCTGTCAATCAGTACCCCCAAATCTCTTTCCTGTTCGCATTTTGCTAATGTCGCCCCCAACATCTTATACTCGTGTTCTTTTTTTTTTTTTTTCCTAGATTCATCACCTTGCATTTGTTTATGTTAAAATTCATCTGCCACTTTGTTGCCCATGCTTCCAGCTTGTTCAGATCCTTCTGGAGTTCCTCACAGTCCCTTTGAGAGTCAACCGCCCGACATAGTTTTGTATCGTCTGCAAACTTTATTATATGTTCTATCAGATATACTTGCAGGGAACAGAGGGTGGACACAGCTATGCTAATCCATCAGTACTTGTGCATTGCTAACTGATTAGCTCAGGAATAGTGTGTGAGCTCATACGATGTGCAAAAGAGGTGCTTGAAGGGATCACAATCTAAAGGCCTTGCTTTAGTGGGGAAATTAGCTCATAGCCATTATCAAAAAGTAGAAAAGGTAGCATTAAAAGTGGCTTCAGCACACCAGAGAGACCTGCATCAGTGCTACAGCAGGTTTCTTTTTCACACTGCGTGGGAAAAAAGACTATAGCTTTTTTATGGGGGGGTTGTAATCTGATATTTTATTTTAAAAAATATGCATAAATATGTATATTTTTACAAATATTTCAAGGTACACTGTTATGAAACTATGATCTTAATGTCATTACAGATATTATCAATATACTACCTATAACTTCTTGGCCTTTGTTTTTGCGGTGGAGGAAATTAACAACAGCTCAGAGCTCTTACCCAACATCACACTCGGGCTCCATATTAAAGATTCTTTTGGATATACTAGGAAAATGATTGAATCAGCCTTGAAAATTTTGGCAGGACAGAGCACAATAGTAAATTTCAAGTGTAATTCATTTCGAACAGTGGCTGCCATAATTGAAGGCTTTACAGAGGAGGAAACATATAGATTCTACAACATATTCCAGATATATCATTACCCACAGGTCAGAGAGATTCTTTTTTTATTACATAGTAACATATAGTAACATAGTAGATAAAGACCCGAATGGTCCATCCAGTGTGCCCAACCTGATTCAAATTAAAAATTTTTAAAATTTTTTTCTTCTTAGCTATTTCTGGGCAAGAATCCAAAGCTTTACCCTGTACTGTGCTTGGGTTCCAACTGTCGAAATCTCTGTTAAGACTTACTCCAGCCCATCTATACACCCTCCCAGCCATTGAAGCCCTCCCCCGCCCATCCTCCACCAAACGGCCTTACACAGACACAGACCGTGCAAGTCTGCCCAGCATTGATTGATTGATTGATTGATTTTAACATTTATAACACAAGAATCCTCTTGTTACAGAAATTCAGGGGAATAGATAATCAAGAGATCATAAGATTGTACATATTGCATATGTAAAAAAGAAAATAATAAAGAATAGTAATAACACATAAAGCAAACAACATTTTTTTAAATTATGCAATATAAGAACATAAGAAGTTGCCCCCGCTGAGTCAGACCAGAGGTCCATCTTGCTCAGCGGTCCGCTCCCGCGGCGGCCCATCAGGCCTAGTGCCTGAACAGTGGTCCCTGATTAATTTTGTAACTTACCTATAATCTCATCCCTATAATCTACCTTATTATAATCTTACCTTATTTCCCAGGAATTAGTATATTACTCTTCCTTAGACCAAGCGACTCCATAAAGACAAGATAAGATAATAGTAAAGATAAGGAGATCTCATAACCATGTAATCAACTTTTAAGGTAAAGGGCTTAATGTGATTAATCCCATCATAATCTTATCTAATCTAGCAGCTCATTATTTATTTAACTTAATCAATTTTTGAAAATCCAGAAAACTATGAAGTTGTTCCGGTACAAAATATACATATTTGTTCCCTGCATATTTTATCACACATTTACAGGGATAACTTAATAAGAAAGTCACTCCTATTTTTGTTATTTCTTCCCTCATGTTTAAGAATAATTTCCTCCGCTCTTGGGGTTACCTTAGATAAGGATCTTACCTTTCATGACCAGATTAGTACAGTAGTAAAAACTTGTTTTTACAAACTAAGGCTCTCTATCATCTATCCTCGATACTGCAGCTATCACAACTCTAATTCATTCACTTGTCATCTCTCACCTTGATTATTGTAACTCTCTTTACAATGGACTCCCTCAAAAAGAACTACGGCGACTCCAACTCAAACAAAATACAGCCATAAAACTTATTTACAAGTTAGGAAAATTTGACCATGTCACACCTCTCCTGAAAGAAGCTCATTGGCTACCTATAACCCACCGTATCACATATAAAACAATTATGCAAGTCTTCAAAATCAGACTTACTCGCCAACCTTCTTTTCTAGATCAACTTCTAATCCCTTACTGCTCATCACGGACCCTTAGATCAGCCGATCAAAACCTGCTATCTGTCCCCATAATCAAAGATTTCTTCTATACGAGAAAGACTAATTTTTCTGTAGTCGCTCCTACCCTATGGAACGCATTGCCATCCCATATTCGCCACGAGATATCAATTGATAAATTTAAGACTAAATTAAAAACATTCTTATTCCAAGATGCGTTCTCCTGCTCCCAAGTATAATCTATTCTTCAATACTTCAACCGCTTGCAGGAAGCGATCTCAATTCCTTATGTTTCATCCTTCCCTTTTTCTTTTCCTTTTTTTCTTATTTATTTTGAACAATGTAATTTTTCTCCCTTCCATTTCTTTATTCCCTACCATCACTTTCCAGTTTGTCTAGTTAAAGTTTAAATGTTCACAAATCCCCCTTTTTTTTTCTTTTTAATATTCTTATATATTGTATTAGTTTTATCTTTTGTCTTATTTTAACTTGTAAACCGGCTAGATACTTGCTGATAGTCGGTATAGTAAAATTTAATAAACTTGAAACTTGAAAATAGATTTAGTAACATCAGGGAAAATCCAAATTTTTTCTCTCAGAAACAAAATTTGGGAGAAGCGAAAGTAAGTTTTCATGATCATATTTAGGTCTTGTTCAAACACTAATGATACAATCATGGTTCCTCTATATTAAACTTCCTCCTGAGTGATTTCAAGAACACCAGTCAAATTATTCAAATCTAATTCCTGAGGATGGAAACTTTGTAGCTTCCTTGGTAGGTAATATATTTTATTTATAGGTAGAATACATTCGGTTGGGATTTTTAAAGTCTTTATTAAGTATCTTTTGAAAACTTCAGTAGGTGCCCCAACAGCTAATTTAGGAAAATTCAAGATTTGCAAATTCAATCTTCTACTGAAGTTTTCAATTTTTCGTTGAAGAAAAGTTCTATCTTGAACCATTGTAGAGGACAAGGACTTTAATGAAGAAATCTCTTTATCCACTAATTTAAACTTCCTATGCATTTCTGACTGAATACTTTGCACTGAAGAAGATAAATCATCTAATTTAGTTGCTTAGATATATCTTCAGATGATTTTGTAGCCGCAACTTCAAGTCTCTTAAGACTCTTCCAAATAGCTGCAAGAGTCACTGCCGAGGGGTCCAAGTTCTCATCGACCCCAGAGTGTTGTCTCAGCGTCCTATCCAGTGCTATGGCCCCCTCTGTGTGAAGACGCCGAGCTTGATTGCTCAGCTCTCTCATGCTGAGCACTGTGCTGCGCCGGATTCAGGAGTGAACAAGCTGCTGGAGGGGAGAGAGATGTTTTGAAACCCAGCGCTCCTACGGCTCCTTCCAATGGAGCGTCAGTGGGCACATTTCCTCCTCCTTCAATTGCTGGTAAGCTCGTCAGCAACCGGTCCCCTCCGTCATCGGAGTGGTAGACTGCACTCATATTGCCCTCAGACCCCCTCGGGCAGATGAGGCCAGTTACCAGAATAGGAAAGCGTTCCACTCCATGAACATGCAGGTGGTGTGCAATGCCCAGGGAGAGATCCTGGATGTGTGTGCCAGATATCCTGGCTCCACACACGATGCCTACATAGTGCAGTATTGTGGCCTCCACAGGAGAGCAACCCAGGGGCACTTCAGCGGTGCTTGGCTTCTTGGTAAGCACCTCAGGGACACAGCTACCCTGTTCCCCCCCATCCCAACACTCTCTTCCTGCACCTGCAAATCACTGCCACTCCTCATTGTTCTCTCTCTCTCTGTTTTTCTATGTTTCATAAGTGACAGGGGGTATCCTCAGTGAGTCTGGCTGATGACTCCAATTGTCCACCCTCACACTGCAGCTGAGGAGGAATACAACCGGCATCACAGAGCCACCAGGAGCATCATCAAAAGAACATTTGGGCAGTTAAAAAAACGCTTTCGATGCCTGGATCGCTCGGGGGGCCAGCTGCTGTATAGGCCTGAGAAGGTGGCTCAGATCTCCGTGGCATGCTGCATGTTCCATAACCTTGCAGTACGCAAACACCAGCCACTGCCAGATCCCCCACAGCAACAACTGCAGCAGCCACCTGATGGTGATGATAATGACCCTCCCCCACCCCCAAAGCACAGAGCTGAGAACAGTGACAGCCAGGAAGGATTCCATGCCAGGCACCGTCTAATACAGACCCACTTCCTGTGAAATGGACGCTGTACTCTAGCCACCTGACACTATATCAGTCCAGTGCTATTTAACTGGACTGCACAAGCAGCCCAGGCTAATGTCAGCTTCAGTGCCATATAACTGAGGCTTTACAACCCGACCAACCCTTCAATCAGTCCAGTGCCATTTAACTGGACTGCACAACCAACCCAGGCTAATGTCAGCTTCAGTGTAGATAAGCTGAAGCTTGTAAACAGCACAGACAATAGTCAGCTTCAGTGTACATAAGCTGAAGCGTGTAAACAGCATGGACAATAGGTTCTTTTAAAGAAACACCTTTATATTCCCACATTGTGTGCAAACCACATCCCTTACATACACACATCCTCACCAACCCCACCCCCACCCACATACACGACCAACACCAGCCCCTTACCTACCTCCCCGTCCCCTTCCCTCACCCACGTTGTCTCCCACGGCCCCTGAAAGCCCTCCCAGCTCCACCTCTAGGTACAGATGAAGATTCTGGACCAACTGGGGCCACATCAGTGTCTGAGCTGCCACTATCACTGCTGGAGTCAGTGTTCTGCTCTCCAAAAGCTGGCCATGTAACCTGAGTGGAGGAAGGCAGGTGTGGAACAGGCCCCAATAGCTGGGGGTGCTTTCTTTTCTCTGTGGCTTTGCGTCCTGTCACCACTGAGCCAGTGATGGAGGGTGGTGCAGGCACCTGATCAGCATGCTGGCTTGTGGAGGGAGGACGGTTTGTAGCTCTAAGCTTACTCTGGATGCCTTCCAGCTTTCCAACGATGGCAGTATTGGCATGCAAAAGCTGCCTTAGCAATTCATTTGTCTCCCGTTGGGCCTCCACTGACTGCTGTTTTACCTCCAGTGACTGCTGTCTTGCCTCCACACCCTCTCTCAGCAGCTGGAGCTTCTGTTGCCAATATCCCTCCAGGGTCAGATTGTGGCCCAGTAGCTTCTGGGCCAGTCTCAGCAGGTGGCGACGCTGGCAACTGGGTGCCCTCCAGCGGCCAGGCTGTGCAGCCTCACTGCCCTCCTCTGTATCGGCAGCCACATTGGCAAACTGCTCAGGAGGTGGGAGAATTGGCAGCTCCTCATCCCCATTGGGGTTGGGTGTCCTGGGACTCGTCTGGCCCCTGCTGGCTGAGTGTTGCAGCTGTGTCATCCTGCTGTCCCAGCACAGTGTGTCGATGCCACTGCATTCGGTCTGATCCTCGTCAGAGCTGGCATCTACATAGGGGAAAAGCACATACGGATGTCACAGCATACCACAGGTAACATGCATCCCAAAGGTGTGTGACCACATACCCAGCTACCTTAGGGCGGTGTGTTGGTGATATAATGAAGGGGGTGAAAGCAGTGTATGTGCAGACACCTTATGTGAGCACATCTCCTGATCATAGCAATGGTTCCAAATTGTTGTACAAGGGTGTAGGAATCTAATTCTATGCTCTGCCATCAGCACATGGAGCAGTACCAAACAGGTATTATGTAAAGGTTTGAAGAGCAGGTGTACTCACTGTCCCATTAGAGGAGTAGAAGAAAGAGGATGAAATAGAGGTCTCTCAGAATAGGGGACATAGCTGTGAGACTGGGGATTATGACACGTACATACCAGAAGGCAGTGCAGGTGCGTCAGCTGATATATCCTGTGTGCCCACACCATAAGTGGAGGTTGCTGACACAAAGGTGAGCACCAGCTGGTCCATGGGGCTGAGGTCTGCCATGTCAGCATCTGGAGGCCAGTTGCCCACCTTAGCTCGGACGTCTCTTTTGATGGCTCTCCATTTCTTCTTGCAGTCCTCCACATCTCGCTTAAGGTGGTGGACTGCATTCAGGCCCTGAGCTATTGCCATCCAGACCTTGCTCTTTGAGTATGCCCTGAGTCTCTCACCTTGGGGTGAGAAGAGCTGCTGGTGGTGTGTGTGCACCTCCTGCACCAACATTTCGGTCTCAGCCTGGGTGAAGTTAGGCTTCTGGGACAGAGCTTTGGTCGATTTGGGAGCCATGGTGTCAAAGTACCCACACTTTTGATAATATGAGGTTAGATGTATTTATTGGCAATTAAGCACGTCCAACGTCAGTTGGACGACTTCACGTAATACGTCCATCTGATCTGTTATGGACAAATCCGAAACATGTCTAGGCCACGGTTATTGGTACATTTAAATCCAGGGGGCCGGGATACATCTACATCAGCACGAATGTCCATCTCTTATCTGTTCGGAGACATCGTCCTATCTACTGATGCAATCCTAACCCGTTTGCTGGATGCTACACATTACATGGTCTGCCTTTTCAAGCGTGTGGCTGTATTCAGGTAAGCAAGTATTCCTGCTTAATCGCTCATGTTTTACATGCTTATAGAGCTGTCAGGGCCTCACATTGCTGATTACCCTCTGGAAAGCCTGTTTGAAACAGCATTTAGACGAGCGGGTGGGGGGGGCAATCTGCCTAGAAGCCATAACAGGGTAAGGGCAAAGACTGGGTGAGCTTCCTGGAACACACCTCCTCCCTCTCCCCATCCTCCATCCCTGCCTAAGGGGGGGGCTCCTTATCCCACAATGCCACCTCCTTCCCCCAATGATTGCTTCACCTTACCCCCCTCCCCTGGGATTCGTTCCTCACATACCCTTGATCCTGTCCACAGGTGTATGTGTGGCCTTGTTAGTGGCTCAACTGTTACAGCTTTTTGGTGTGATTGGGGGGAATACCTTCTCAGTTGACACTGGTCAGCTTCCTAGTGCCTCACCTTGCACATATGTAGCTCTTATGGGATCTAACTGATTGCATATGAACGGCAGCATTGCACAGCAGTCACCAGCTCCTTTTGACATGAGTTCTCAATCATAATATGCCCCTTCAGTCGAGGGTTAGCACAGGCCTCTAGAAAGAGGGGGAGCTATTCAGACAGTCAGGTGTTACATCCATTGCAAATCATGGAACTCACAAGTCTACATCTCTCCCCTTTTTCTTGAACTTTGACTAACACAACCTCTGTCTCAGGTCCTGCATGTGACATGGTCCTGGTCTCATCCAGATCTTACTTACAACATGGCCACGTTCCCACTTTCAGTTGGCTGCCTGCCTGCCCTTTTGTTAGGTGCAGGTCAGTGACATGATATCAAGGGATCACACATGACACCCAGTTTAGAGGTAGATATCTGGTATTTATTTTGGTCTGTTTGTGTAGTCAAGATTCAAATATAAATGCATATACCTTTGCTGAGGTAGACATGAATGGTAGAACACCTGGACACAAAAGACTGTTATAGAACAATCGCCTACAAATATGAACGCATTATGAGAACATACAATATCATACTTATGGTAACAACATGGCACACACCTGTCCAATTGGCCCAACATGCTCTAACCTGTGCAAAGTAAGCGAGCTGTTCTGAACCTCACATACCTTTTCATTTGAGAGAGTCAGCAAATATCTGTGATGGCTGTCCTGCTGCAGCAGCCTCTGTCTCCAGAGGTTGTGAATTCTAATCTCAATGGTGCTCCCTGTACCCCTGGCCTGGTTACATCATCATCCATTGGCCCATAGGTTATAGAAGCTATTTGGGACCTCAAAAATACAGCCTAGCATTCCCACTTTCTCAGTGTCAATCTTTATGGCCTCCTCACCACATCCCATCTGATGTTAGGGTATTTTCATTTCACTGGCTACCTGTTTTCCATTGATATGGGGAGGGTACCCCTTATTGTGTTTAATACTGTCCCACCATATGCATGCCTTCCTACCCTACTCATGGGATTAGAACACACCTTTAGTGCAACTATGGCACACCTTAACCATCCCTGTACAGTTTGCATCTGTACATCACATTTCAACACTTGCAATCATTGTCAGAGCATATGGTAACAGCATTGTACACGACAGCCAGTAACATCAAGTAGGTTAACATCCAAGTATGTTCCAATGAGATACAGTAGGTAAAGTCTCCTGAATATGTTAAGGAGAGGCTGTGTGATGTCCTTTCAGTCATTGGATATCTGCTAGCTACTTGTGAGCTGTCAGGGACACTGCTGGTAACATGATTGGGGCCTCAATGGCCCATTGCCAGCTTGCCCCTCAGGTTTGCCCCTTCATCCCCTAAATGGGCTCCTTGAAGATGGCAACCAGCTGCCACAGAAGGCTCACGATCTCCTGCAGGGTCTGCATAGTTTCACGTCTCCCCTCCTGCAGTTCACTGCGCATTTGTCCCACCATGTGCAGCAGCTGTCCATACGCCTCAGGAGGGGGAAGAACTACTGGGGCCGCTTGCTGCAGATCAGGGCGTGGGGCCGGGGCTGCTGCCTCCACAACCACCTCTTCATCCCCTTCAAGAGGGGGCATATCCTCATAGAGGTCAGGGACCTCCCAAGCGCCCTGCTCCTCCACCACATGCTGCTGCTGCTCCACCTCCGCCACCACCTGTGCCTCCACCTCTTCCACCTGGGCCTGGTCCTCCCCATCCGACACCTCCAACACATCTTCAGGTGGCAGACTTTCCTCAGAGGCAGAGTAGCCTTCCTCCTCCTGCTCAGCATCTGCCTCTGCTACTGCCTCCCTGGCTGCCTGTTGGCACATGTCCGCCACCACTTCTGGGCTATGCCCTCAGCAGCATGCTGTGTACGACCTGTGTGCAGTAAGAATATGAAGTGAGGGTTATCATAGCGTGCATTGGTTGCATACTACATACACAATTATCTATAACCCCCCCACCCAACCCAGTGAGACTAGGTGGGAGACAGGTCAGGCCAGTGTGTGAACACATATGTAAACTACTTTCTGTGTACAGTTACACCGGTATACATCTAAACAAAAGGTGGCCGGCTTATGCAGGTGACACTGAATGGCCTTGATGTATATGTTGACATAGTGGACTGACCGGTATCTCATCACCCACATTTTGGGTGGTAATAGGTTGCATACCAGAACAACTGCCAAGGAAGAGCACATTGACAAGAAGGTGAGCTTTGAGAGGTAGCATGAGATGACATAGGATAGAGGGTGACAGGTGCAACTATGAATCACACATTATGCTTAGAATCGGATAATGTATCTCTGAAGCCCTTCTCTGCAATGAACTGCATTGTCAAGGAGGCATAACTGAACAAGGGATATATGCCTCACAACAGCAGGCCTGACATTGGTCTGGAGCTATGATGGTGACCTCCAGACCAACAAGTGGCCGGCAGCTGCTGAGGCATATATCCCTTGTTCAGGTATGCCTCCTTGACAATGCAGTTCATTGCAGAGAAGGGGTTGAGAGAATGAGCACTCAGTATGCTACCAGCGCCGATATCAACTGAAGAGATATTCATTGATGTGACAATTACCTCCCGTTACTCCATTATAGCTTTTAAGCATCTGATAGTCACCTCCACATTTCAAGGTTTCTGGTATGTCTTACATGGCAGCTGCCATAGCTATGCTACTGACTGTGTGTGTGTGTATGGGGGGGCTGCCACTTACGTCCAGCTCTGAGGCGGTATCTGGTACGCTGGATGAGGGCTGGGATTTCCCGGTGGACCCTGCGCCACCTGCGCCTCAGGGACTCAAGGTCCCGGTACACACCATAACGCCTGCAAGAGAGATATGGGGGAGAATAGGGTCAGGTGACAAGGTGACAGTCCTTTTCAAACATATGCAGGGTTATGAGGGCACTGAGCACATCACATCTGTCATGTATATTCTGATGAAGTAGGGACATATCCTGAAATGAAACATCTGCCTGCCAAGACATTGTTATCCTTCTTTATCTATCTATCTATGTTTCCTTTTATATATTTATATATATTTCCTATATATATATATATATTTTTTTTTTAATGGAACACAGAATAAGCAAGCAGTTCCTTGAAAGATGGGGGTGGGAGCAATAGGTGACAGGTTTAGAGACTAGGGCACACTGGCTACATAGTGATAGGTACTGGGGGGGTTCTCACCTATGCAGGGTGTCACGTATTCTGGACCAGGCCCTCATTTTGACGTTGCGGGGTGGTCTCCTGACATTGTGGCTAAACACCCATGCCTCATACTGGAAGCAGAGTTCCACCAGGGACTCAGTCTCCCCTAGGGAGTAGTTTGGCTCCCTTCGCTCCACCATCACACCCTCACGCACTCACACAAGCTCTCACACACACACTCACACAACCTCTCCCACACTCACCCTGGTATCCACACACTCTTCCTGGCATGCCCTTCTTCACTACACGATCTCTCACTCCCACAATCACTCACACTGTCTCTCTTGTCTGTCACCCTTGCACTCTCTCTCACTTGCTCTCACACACACACTCACAGAAATACTATCCAATCACTCGATCCCACTCAGTAATCAATATAAACTATCCTATCCTCCACCAAACTCCAACCACTCTCCTGACTCCTCACTCAACGCCTACTACACACACAAGGGTCGCACTTCCACGTGGTGGTTTATATATGGGCATGCAGGACGTTATTGGGGACAGTGTGACATCAGTGGGACATGTGCCAGGACAACTAATGGATAAGGAGCGCTATATGACTAGCAAGTCGTCCAGCGGATCGCGGCGACAATAGATATACGTCTTGTTTGGACGAGCCTCATTTTGGTAGGAAAAGTTGGACGCTTTAGTATAGCGCATGTGGACGTGTTTATGCTGGATATCTTTTGTGCCGATAATTGATTGACTTGGAGATCTTTCCATTAACGACACATTTCCCTGGACGTCTTACACCGACGATGCATAGAGCTTTTATACGACCTATTGATTTTGCCCCTCTTGGGGTATAAGTACTGTTTCATTTTGCATTACAGTTGTAAATCCATAAAATGGAGTTGCTGGTTAATGTTATCATATCTCAGTTTGCTTGTCTGTATTTGCTGGTTTGTGGGAAGCCTGATTTGACTCCCCATGGTTTTTCTCACCCTCAAATCTGGCATTAATAGGAAGGTTTGGTAAGGGGCTTTGAGGGTGAGGGTATGAAAGTGGGGAAGGGTTTGGGTTTTTCTTTTTTGTAAGTATATGTGAGTTTGGTGTGTGAATATGCATGTCATGACTGCATATTTCTTTTTTTAATATCTTTATTCGTTTTAAAGCCAAAATTAAGTGCAACATATTATATAGACATTTTATACTTTAACAGCACTTAAATTCTATCAAATTATATTTCATGACAAATACATATATCATCCCCCATATATCCAACAATTGCACTCAAATTAAAAGTATTTCCCCACCCTGGACGTGTATGTTCAAAGGGCAAAATCAACAATCACTCCTTACATAATCTTTTCAATGGTTCCCAAACCTCCTTAAATTTCCTATAATGTCCCTGCTGTATAGCAATCATACGTTCCATTCTAAAAATGTGGCATAAAGACTCCCACCATAAATTATAATTTAACTGGTCCCAGTTTTTCTAGTTCCTCAAAATAAATTGTATGGCATCCCCATCATAATAAAGAGAAGTTTATTATTATGGGAAGATATTGGGCTTTTAACCCTCATTAATATGCCAAATAGCATAGTATCATACGTCAATGCCACTGGATTTTCCAATATTTTATTCATTTGATTACAAATGGATCTCCAAAATTTAAGTATCAAGGGACAATAGAACAGTAGATGATCCAATGTCCCTACATCGAGATGACAGTGCCAGCATATATTGGAACTATCCAATTTCTGTAATCGAACAGGGGTCCAAAAAGATCTATGTTACAAGAAAAACCATGTTTGTCTCATAGATAAAGATGCTGTACATCTCATGTGTGAGGATGCTATATGAACAGGCATCGAATAAACAGGGGAAACAAAACCACAAACTCAAAAGCACAGAAACAGAGTGGAATTATCCCAATCAGAATGGTGCACACCAAAAAAGTGTCCTTCAACTCATCTGATAAATTCAAATGCCTTTATTCATCCAGAGTCTCATAAATTCATCCAATGACTCAATGACCCGACATGCACATGTTTTGGCCTAACCGGCCTGCCTCAGGAGTCTTGTGAGTCTTCAATGGGTGTATCAAAAAAACATGTAATATTTGTAGATGCACACACCCTCTAAACGCGGCTGCTAAGTCTGAAGTCGTAGAACAATGATCAAACATTGGATGCCATACCGACCGTGCTGCAACTACATTAAGAAATTTTCCAATATTCCAGCATGGAAGGCAAACCAAATGGCAGTCCATAGAAACATAGAAAAAAGCGGCAGAAAGGGCTATAGCCCACCAAGTCTGCCCATTCCAAGTATCCCTCCCCCCTGTGTTTACTCCCTTAACGATCCCACATGAGTATCCCATTTTCTCTTAAAATCCGTCACGCTGCTGGCCTCTATCACCTGGAGTGGGAGTCTGTTCCAATGATCCACCACTCTTTCGGTGAAGAAGTACTTCCTGGAGTCGCCATGAAACTTCCCTCCCCTGACTTTCAGTGGATGCCCTCTGGTGGTCGAGGGTCCCATGAGCCAGAATATATCCTCTTCTGTCTCGATGCGTCCCGTGATGTACTTATACGTTTCAATCATATCTCCCCGTTCTCTTCTTTCCTCAAGTGAGTACAGCCGCAATTTCTTTAGTCTTTCTTCATACGTGAGATCCCTGAGCCCCAAGACCATCCTGGTGACCGTTCGCTGCACTGACTCGATTCTCAGCACGTCCTTTCGGTAGTGTGGTCTCCAAAACTGAACACAGTACTCCAAGTGAGGCCTCACCATGGCTCTGTACAACGGCATCATAACTTCAGGTCTCCTGCTGACAAAACCTCTGCGGATACATCCCATCATTTGTCTTGCCCTGGAGGTAGCCTTCTCCACTTGATTGGCAACCTTCATGTCCTCACTAATGATCACTCTTAGATCGCGTTCCGCCGTGGTCCTAACCAAGGTCTCATCATTTAGTACATAAGTTCTATGCGGGTTTTTCTTACCCAGGTGCATTATCTTGCATTTTTTAGCATTGAAGCCTAGCTGCCAAGTAGTCGACCATTGTTCCAGAAGCAGTAGGTCATGTGTCATATCATCAGGTAACAAGCTTCTGCCTACTATGTTGCAAAGTTTGGCAGCGTCGGCGAACAGTGATACCCTTCCTCTAAGTCCCTGCGTCATATCTCTTATGAATAAGTTGAATAGAATCGGGCCCAGGACCGAGCCCTGCGGCACTCCACTGATCACTTCTGATGCTTCGGATGGGGTACCGTTCACCACCACCTTCTGAAGTCTACCGCTCAGCCAATCCCCAACCCATGTAGTTAGAGTGTCTCCTAATCCTATCGATTTCAGCTTGTTCAGTAATCTTCGATGAGGGACGCTATCAAATGCTTTACTGAAGTCCAAATATACCACGTCCAGTGACTCTCCGGCGTCCAGTTGTCTAGTAACCCAGTCAAAAAAGCTAATCAGATTAAATTGGCAAGATCTTCCCTGGGTGAACCCGTGTTGGTGTGGATCACGCAGTTTTTTTTCGTCTAGGATTGTGTCAATATTCTGTTTGATCAGTGTTTTCATGAGTTTACACACTATAGACGTGAGACTCACTGGTCTGTAGTTTGCTGTCTCTGTCCTGCAGCCCTTCTTGTGGAGTGGGATTACATTAGCGGTTTTCCAGTCCAAGGGGACTCTTCCTGTGCTTAGGGAAAGATTGAAAAGAACAGATAATGGTTCAGCCAGGACTTCCCTTAACTCCCTGAGCATTCTGGGATGTAGGTTATCCGGTCCCATGGCTTTGTTTACTTTGAGTCTTGATAGTTCGTCGTAGACGCTACTGGGCGTAAATTCGAAATCTTGAAACGGGTCTTTCTGGTTATCTCCTTTCTGCAGCTGTGGACCAGCTCCCGGCATTTCGCGGGTGAACACTGAACAGAAGTATTGGTTTAGTAGTTCTGCCTTCTCAGAATCTGATTCCGCAAAGTTACCGTCCGATTTCTTCAAGCGTACTATCCCATCTTTATTTCTTTTCCTGTCGCTAATATAGCTGAAGAAAGATTTATCCCCTTTCTTAATTTTCCGTGCTAGCTCTTCCTCCATTCGGAGTTTGGCCTCTCTGACTGCTGTTTTGACAGCTTTAGATCTCTCTAGATAGTCCTCTTTTGCCCTCTCTCTGCCTAAGTGTTTGTAGGTGATAAATGCGTCTTTTTTCTGTTTAACTAGTTCTGAAATTTCTTTACTGAACCATTGGGGTCTTTTGTTTCTCCTGCGTTTACTTACTGTCTTTATGTATCGGTCTGTTGCTTCGTGTAGTATGGACTTCAGAGACGTCCACATGCCCTCCACATTGTCAGATTTTGCTTGTTTATGTAGCTCCTGATGGACAAAATCTCCCATGCGGTTGAAGTCTGTGCCTCTAAAGTTGAGAACCCTTGTTGCTGTGTTTGTCTTAGGAAAACCTTTCTTGAGGTTGAGCCATACCATATTATGGTCGCTGGAGGCTAGTGTGTCTCCTACTGAGACTTCCGTGACGCTATCTCCATTGGTGAGAACTAGGTCTAGTAACGCCTGGACCCTGGTGGGCTCCAATACCAATTGCTTGAGATGTGCACCCTTTATGGAGTTTAATATTCTTTTACTGCTACCCGTAGTCGCGGAGAGTGTGTTCCAATCTGCATCTGGCATGTTGAAGTCTCCTAGCATTACTGAGTCCCCGCGCAGTGTGATGTTCTCTATGTCCTCGATTAATTCTATGTCTTTGTCCTCCTGTTGCCTGGGAGGTCTATATATCACACCAAGATATAGGCATTTTTCCTTTCCTCTGGCCAGGTTCACCCAGATGGATTCCCCGGTGTATCTAACATCTGTGATTCTGGTGGTTTTGATGCTTTCCTTAGTGTATAGTGCTACTCCTCCCCCCAATTTACCCACTCGGTCGCAACGAAGTAGGTTGTACCCTGGTATAACCATATCCCACCCATGCGATTCTGTGAACCAGGTTTCGGATATCGCTATCACGTCAAGATCAGCGTTTGTTATCTCAGTCTCTAATTCTAGAATTTTATTGCCCAAGCTGTGTGCATTAACATACATAGCCCTCCATATCTGTGAAGAGATTCCTTTATGAGTTAGTGTGGCTTCTAGATTATCAGTGATTTTTCTCCCTGAATAATTGTGGATATCATTGGTACTTACCTTAGATTAGTGTCAGTGCGACTCGCCTCCTCAGGGTGGTTTCTTACTGCTCTGGGATATAAGTATGTACCCTCCCCCAACTTACCAATGCTAACTGCTGCTCCACACATGAATAGGCATGCCATGCCTGGATATTTCAATCTGTTCAGGAATACTTTAGAAGGTCAATATTTGCTCAACTCTGATAGAATGGTACTCCTACAACTACAAAAAACTAACATTCCAGTTTAATCCATTGCTCATTGAGAGGGTGGTGTTGCTTTTCTATAAAGATAACACTTTTTATTATGAAGGTAAAAAAAGGGTGGGTCGGATTCAAGGTTAAGATCCAAGCAATTAAGAAAGGTGATCAGGTGTTAGTGTCACTTAAGGATATATTGTAGTCCAGCAATTTCAATATTTTTATACTACCCTCTATACCTTTAGTCTTTAGTGTATTGACTTCTAGTGAGGCTATTTTGACCTTTCTTCATACTGTCTTCCCCTTCTTTTATGTAGAGTCAGCATGATGTACTTAATAGTCCTCTCCTGCATTCAGAAATTGTAGTGGCTATCAAACATTTAAAACCTAGGAAGGCTCCTGAAAATGATGGTTTCTCTGGAGACTTTTATAAAGCCTTTCCTGATATCCTAGCACCTAAATTGGCCACTTTGTACCAGACATAAGAACATAAGAATAGCCTTACTAGGTCAGACCAATGGTCCATCAAGGCCATTAGCCCATTCTCACGGTGGCCAATCCAGGTTACTAGTACCTGGCCAAAACCCAAGGAGTAGCATTATTCCAATGCTACTGATCCAGGGCAAGCTGTGGCTTCCCCCATGTCTTTCTCAATAACAGACTATGGACTTTTCCTCCAGGAACTTGTCCAAACGTTTCTTAAATCCAGCTAAACTATCCACTCTTACTACATCCTCTGGCAACATGTTCCAGAGCTTAACTATTCTCTGAATGAAAAAAAATCTTCCTATTGGTTTTAAAAGTATTTCCCTGTAACTTCATTGAGTGTCCTCTAGTCTTTGTAATTTTTGACGGAATGAAAAATTGATCCACTTGTACCCGTTCTACTCCACTCAGAATTTTGTAAACTTCAATCATATCTCCCTCAGTCATCTCTTTTCCAAGCTGAAAAGCCCTAACCATTTTAGTCTTTCCTCATACTAGAGGAGTTCCATCCCCTTTACCATCTTGGTTGCTCTTCTTTGAACCTTTTCTAGCACCACTATATCTTTCTTGAGATAAGGAGACCAGAACTGAATGCAATATCCAGATGAGGTTGAACCATGGAGTGATACAGGGGCATTATAACATTCTTAGTCTTGTTAACCATTCCTTTTTAAATAATTCCAAGCATCCTATTTTGCTTTTTTGGCCACCGACGCACATTGAGTGGAAGATTTCATCGTATTATTTACTATGACACCCAGATCCCTTTCTTGGGTGCTAATCTATAAGGTGGACCCTAGCATCCGGTAACTGTGATTAAGACTATTCTTACCAATGTGCATCATTTTGCATTTCTCCACATTAAATTTCATCTGTCATTTGGACGCCCAGTCTTCCAATTTCCTAAGGTCCGCCTGCAATTTTTCACAATCCGCGTGAATTTTAACAACTTTGAACAGTTTAGTGTCATCTACAAATTTAATCACCTCACTCGTCGCTTCAATTTACAGATATTTTATAAATAAGTTAAAGAGCACTGGTTCCAGTACAGACCTCTGCGGCACTGCACTGTTTACTCTCCTCCATTGAGAAAAATGACCATTTAACCCTACCCTCTGTTTTCTATCTGATAACCAATTCCTAATCCACAACTGAACTTTGCTACCTATCCCATGAACTTTTAATTTTCTCAGGAGCCTCTCATGAGGAACTTTATCAAAAGCTTTCTGAAAATCTAGATATACCTTTTTAGATGACAACTATAGTGCAGGTTCTTTCACAGAAGCCACAATGATTGTGTTTCCAAAATCAGGGAGGGATCCCCTTTATACCAAGAATTACAGGCCCATATCTTTAATAAAGTATGATAGTAAAATCTATTCCAAAGTTCTAGTGATTAGATTGGCTGCTGTTATGCCCACTTTTGATTAGTACTTCTCAATGTGGTTTTATCCAAGGCCATATGGTCTCAGATAATACAGTAAACCCTTGATTTAACAGACTGCTCGGGGGGAGTTGCATCCATTAAATGTGATTGTCTGGAAACTCAGAATATTCCTACCTTGGTGAATAACTCCCTCTGGGGGGGAGGGATTGGTGGTTATGCTGAAAAAAGCATTTCATTTCCTCTGGGACATGGCTGCTCAGCCCCTGAATGTTGCACTGGCATAACTCAAAGAGTATCGAAGAGTGTTGCTGAAGAGGATGATGCATTGCAAACTGGGAGTTCTAGTCACCGGGTCCATTAAATACGAAGGCCAGATAAATGAGGTCTGGATAATCGAGGGTTTACTGTACACATGTATTTTGCCATGTACAACAATTGGTACAAAAAAAAAGCCTCTGTTTGTGTTATGACACTTACATAAGAACATAAGAAATGCCTGCACCGGATCAGACCTGGGGTCCATCCAGTCTGGAGATCCGCACACGCGGAGGCTCAGCCAGGCATACCCTGGTGAATACATTAGTCACTCTTATCCCTCAATGTGTCCCGCAAGAAGATGTGCGTCCAATTTTTCCTTAAATCTTAGAATGGTGGTTTCCTTCACCATCTCTTCCGGAAGAGAGTTCTAGGCGTTCACCACTCACTGTGTGAAGCAGAACTTTCTGACATTTGTCCTGGCCGTGTCCCCTCTCAGCTTCAGGCCATGACCTCTGGTCCGAGACTGGGTCACATTTGCCAATGTGAATAACGCTGTTTCTTGCTCACCATCCTTTCCCCCTGCTGGTGAGTGAGCTTGCTCCATTTTGTCGATTCCTTTAAGCAATTTAAAAGTCTCTATCAGATCCCCTCTTAGTCTTCTCTTCTCAAGGATGAATAATCCCAGTTTTCTGAGGCGATCTTTGTAGCTCAAGTTCTCCATACCTTTTACTAGCTTCGTCGCTCGCCTCTGCACCCTCTCCAGCAGAGTTAAATCCTTCTTCAGGTATGGAGACCAGTGTTGGACACAGTATTCCAAGTGTGGTCTGACCATTGCTCTATAAAGCGGCATTATGACCTCCCTTGATCTACTCGTGATTCCCTTCTTTATTATGCCTAACATCCTGTTAGCTTTCTTTGCTGCCGCAGCGCATTGAGCCAATGGCTTCAGGGTCCTGTCTAACAGAACCCCCAGGTCTTTTTCTTGTTCGCTCTTCCCCAATGTTATACCTAACAGTTTATACTCATGCTCCTTGTTTTTGCTGCCCAGGTGCATCACTTTGCATTTTTCTACATTAAAATTCATCTGCCAATTTTCTGCCCATCTCTCAAGTTGCTTCAAATCTCTTTGGAGTTCCTCGCTGTCATTTTGTGACCTGATTGTCCGGCATAGCTTTGTGTCATCTGCAAACTGGATGATAACACTGGTCGTTTCTTCTTCCAGGTCATTTACGAAGATATTGAATAAGATAGGCCCAAGAACCGAGCCCTGAGGCACACCGCTAGTTACTTTCTTCCAGTCTGAGTACTTCCCATTTCCTATCCATCTTAGTATATCCCCTTCTATTCCATGGCTTTGTAGTTTATTGAGAAGTCTCGCATGAGGTACTTTGTTGAACGCTTTCTGGAAGTCCAAGTATATTATGTCCACCGGTTCTCCTTTATCGACTTGTTTGTTCACTCCCTCGAAAAACTGAAGTAAGTTTGTCAAGCACGACTTCCCTTTCCTAAAGCCATGCTGACTACCTCTCAGCAGGTCATGGTTATCCAGATGCTGTACTATGCTGTCTTTAATCAAAGCTTCAGCCATTTTTCCAGGGACCGATGTGAGACTCACAGGTCTATAGTTTCCCGGTTCTCCCCTTGATCCTTTTTTGAAGATTGGGATGACGTTCGCTATCTTCCAATCTTCTGGTATCCGTACGGTTCTAATTGACATGTTAGTGAGGGATTGCAGTAGTTCTCTGATTTCCACCTTTAGTTCCTTTAATACTCTCAGGTGAATTCCATCTGGGCCAGGGGATTTGTCACTTTTTAGTTTGTCAATGTGTTAGTATATCTGGTCCAGATCCACCTTCACTGTGGTGAGGCTCTCCTCTATTTCCCCCTTGAAAACTTTTACTGTTTTGGGTATTGATGTGGTGTCTTCCTTGGTAAAGACAGAAGCAAAGAAGGAATTTAATCTGTCTGCAATCTGTTTGTCCTCTTTGATGTATCCTTTTCTTCCTTGGTCATCGAGAGGGCCCACTGTCTCCTTTGCAGGTTTCTTCCCTTTAACATATCTAAAAAAGGGTTTGAAGTTTTTGGCCTCTTGGGCTATCTTTTCCTCATAGGCCCTTTTGGCTTCTCTCACCACCTTGTGGCACTTCTTCTGGTCGTCTTTGTGACTGTTCCAAGCCTCGGTTGTTTTCTTGCGTTTCCATTTTTTAAATGAGTCCTTCTTTTCCCTAACTGCATCCTTCACCTCTTTGGTTAGCCAAGCTGGTTCTCTTTTGGCTTTAGTTTTCCTTCCTTTGGCTATCTGTGGAATGTATAGATTCTGTGCTTCGGTGATAGTATTTTTTAGTAGGGACCGTTTCAATTTCGGCTATCCTTTTCTTGATCCGTTTTCTTACCATGGCTCTCATGTTATCGTATCTTCCTTTTTTAAAGTTAAAGGTCGTGGTTAGGGTCTTGGTTCGCTTCCCCTTCCCCTTCCTGATGTCGAGTTTAAAGTAGATCATACTGTGATCACTCGTCCCCAGCGGGACCGTGACTTCTACTTCTTTTGTTTGCCCAGTTATGCCATTTAGGACCAAGTCCAAGGTGGCGTTTCCTCTTGTCGGTTCTCCTACCATTTGTTCTAGGAAGCAGTCACCCATCATTTCCAGGAGCTTTATTTCTTTGCCGCAGCTTGAGGTTACTAGGTTCCAGTCTATTCCTGGGAAATTGAAGTCTCCCATGATCGTAACATTGCCCGTCCTACATTCATGTCTTGATGCAGAAAAAAGCATTTGATTTAGTAGAATGGAAATTTTTTTGAAACATTATCTTGGTTTGGCTTGGGAAATAATTTCATATCCATGGTTGATATACTGTATTACTGACCTCTTGCAAAGTTCTTTTTGAAGGCCACTATTCCCCTGCCTTTCCATTGACTAGAGGGATGAGTAAAGGTTGGCCACTTTCCCCTTTACTTTATGATTTGGTGTTAGAATCTTTACTACTTACAATTCAAAATACTGCAGCTGTTAAAGGAATCTCTATAGGAAATACTACTGTAAAATTAGCTGCCTTTACTGATAACATAAGAACATGATGTCTTGCTATATTTGTAGGATCCTCTTACTTCCATTCCAGAGCTTCTTCATCTCATACATCATTATGGCTCTCTCAGGGTCCCAATTGGGACAAAATGGAGGTCATACAGCTTAACTAGAGTCATGGTTGATATGTTTGCAATCTGATGGTGTCCTCAAGAACTTAAATATTTAGGTATTCATTTTAGACCTATTACTGAAGTTAAAGAGTTGTGTGATACTTGGCCTCCATTATGGCTCTCATGTTTATTGCACCCTAAATTCTATATGTGTTACAGATGCTGCCTATTCTATTCTCCCAAATATGTTTAAAACACGTGATGCTTTATTTGGTTCCTTTTTGTGGAAATCTAAATCCTCGAATTGCATTTTGTACACTTCAATGACTTCAATGTTTCGGAGATATGGGATTTCCTAATTTTCTGAGATTTGCTTCCACTGCTATTCTGTGGAGCACATGTTGGTGGCTTCAAACTGATCTTCAAGCATAAAGTAAATCCCACTACAGGGTATTCAAATGAGATCATGGAGAAAAATAGTCTCAGAAACCACTTGGATATTTCAATCCATGGATATTTTCATCCAGTACCAAGTACCAAGGTTTAAGATTTCTATCACTGACCAAAAGTTGATTCTTGTTACTTTTTTTTTTTACCAACAGCAAAACGTTACTTATTTTAAAGTGTGCAGTGTACTGATAAGCCCAATGGGAACCTGTTTTGCTGCTAAACACAGCTTTTCAAGGGTTCTCAGGATACTTTATTATTAGTCTCCTGCCTCATTTAGGGCTGTTCAATTTTTGATGCCCTAAATGATGCGGAAGACTAAAGTAATGTTTTGCTGTTGATAAGGTGCATATTAAATAAGATGGGAGAGTATATGGACCCCTGTAGCACCCCTCAGTTCACTGCCCAAGGCAATGATTTATTTATTTAGATTTTTATCCCATTCTCCCAGTAGCTCAGAACGGTCTACAGATAAACATACACAATGGAGAGTAATTAGACAAATAGATGTACTATAGGTTAAATGTTTGGACATACAGGACTGTGAAGTAGTTAAATACAGGGAGTATACAGCAAATTAAGAGTAGAGTTTAAGTATAAGTGGTTTAGTTTAGTATCAGTCGTTTAGTTTGGTAGGAGTAGTTTAGTTTAGTACAGGTTATTTGAGATTAGATACAATTTATCCGAGTACAGACTAAGAACAAAACAGTTGCTGAACAAAACTCATTGTTGTCTCTTTGACAAATAGGTTTTGAGCCATGTAAGTACTGTTGCACAAATACATTTTTCTGCCAGTCATGTAAGCATGATATTATGATCCACAGTGTTGAAGGCTAATCTCCTGCAATGGTCCCTGTACAGATTATCAAGAAGGGACACAAGAATTAAGTCTGTTTCGTACCCAGGTCTGAAGCCAGATTGAGATCCTGGTCTAGATAATTATGTTCAGTTAACCAGTTACTGAGTTGGATGCAGACTGTCCGTTCTATAGGTTTTGTCAGGAAAATATTAGAGACTGTTTGGTAGTTTTGGACATGTTAGAGACTGGTTGGTAGTTTTTGAGCTTTTCCTCTTCAAGGGAGCTCTTTATCAGCAGGAGGTGCATCACAGATCTTTTTTTCTGTAGTTGGCAGCTGTCCTTCTCCAAACAAGGAGTTAACAATTTAATTGGCCCCTTCAATGAGGCCTATACTCACTTGTACTATTTTTGCTGGACAGGAATTTAGAAGGCAGGTTGTACATAAGAACATAAGAATTTGCCGCTGCTGGGTCAGACCAGTGGTCCATCGTGCCCAGCAGTCTGCTCCCATGGTGGCCCCCAGGTCAAAGAACAGTGCCCTGAGACCAGCCCTACCTGCTTATGTTCTGGTTCAACAGGATCCCGTCCAACTTTGTCTTGAATCCCTGGAGGGTGTTTTCCCCTACGACAGCCTTCCAGTTTTCCACCACTCTCTGGGTGAAGAAGAACTTCCTTACGTTTGTACGGAATCTATCCCCTTTCAACTTTAGAGAGTGCCCTTGGAGTGAGTGAACAACCTGTCTTTATCTACTAAGTCTATTCCTTTCAGTAGCTTGAATGTTTCTATTATGTCCCCTCTCAGTCTCCTCTTTTCAAGGGAGAAGAGGCGCAGTTTCTCTAATCTCTCACTGTACAGCAACTCTTCCAGCCCTTTACCACTTTAGTCGCTCTTCTCTGGACCCTTTCAAGTAGTACAGTATCCTCCTTCATATATGGCGACCAGTGCTGGATGCAATACTCCAGGTGAGGGTGCACCATGGCCCGATACAGTGGCATGACAACCGTCTCTGATCTGTTTGTGATCCCCTTCTTATTCATTACCAGCATTCTGTTTGCCCTTTTTGCTACTGCTGCGCATTGCGCGGATGGCTTCATCGTCTTGTCAACCAGTACTCCCAAGTCTCTTTCCTGGAGGGTCTCTCCAAGTATTGCCCCAGACATCCTGTATTTGTGCATAAGATTTTTGTTACTGACATTCATCACCTTACACTTATCCACATTGAAACTCATCTGCCATGTCGCGGCCCATTTCTTGAGCGTGTTTATGTCACGTTGCAGATGTTCGCAATCCTCCTGCGTCTTCACTACTCAGAATAACTTCGTATTGTCCACAAATTTAATCACCTAACTTGTCATACCAATTTCCAGATCGTTTATAAATATGTTGAAGAGCACGGGTCCAAAAAACCCTGCGGCACTCCACTGGTGATGCTTTTCCAGTCCGAGTATTGTCAATTTACTCCCACTCTCTGTTTCTTATCTGCCAGCCAATTTTTAATCCATGTGAGTATTTCACCCTCGATTCCATGACTCACAATTTTTCAAAGTAGTTGTTCATGCAGTACATTGTTGAAGGCCTTCTGAAAATCCAGATATACAATGTTGACTAGTCACCCTTGTCTATCTCTCTGTTTACTCTCTCGAAGAAGTGCAGCAAGTTTGTCAAGCAAGATCATCCTCTGCGAAGCCATGCTGGCTGGTCCTCATCAGATCATGTCCGTTAAGGTGCTCAATGATGCGGTCCTTTATCAGCGCCTCTACCATCTTTCCAGGTACTGAGGTCAGACTCACCGGTCTGTAGTTTCCCAGATCACCCCTTGAACCTTTCTTGAAGATTGGTGTAATATTCACCACCTTCCAGTCTTCCGGAACCCTTCCCGATTTGATCGACAGATTGGCTATCAGTTGAAGCAGTTCAGCTATAGTCCCTTTCAGTTCCTTGATTACCCTAGGATGGATGCCATCTGGCCCTGGAGATTTATCATTTTTAAGCCAATCAATCTCCCGACATACCTCTTCTAGACTGACTGTTAACCCTGTCAGTTTCCCGTCTTTGTTTCCCACGTATAGCCTGTCGGCTTCCGGTATGTTGTGTATATCCTCTTTGGTAAACACAGATGCAAAAAATGTGTTCAGTTTGTCGACGATGGCTTTGTCCTCCTTTATCACTCCCTACATTCCTTGGTCAACCAACAGCCCCACTGCTTCCTTCCCGGGTTGTTTCTCCTTAATATATCGAAAGAACGGCTTGAAGTTTTTCGCCTCCTTGGCTATTTTTTCCTCAGTGTCTTTTGACCCCTTTTACCACCTTATGGCACTTGCATTGATTCTGTTTGTGCTTTTTCCAGTTTTCATCCATTTTTGACCTTTTCCATTTCTTAAACAAAGTTTTCTTGTCCCTGATCACTTTCTTCACCACTACAGTGAGCCACGCCAGTTCCTTCTTTTTCCTCTTGGATCCCTTGTTGATACATGATATATATAGATTTTGCATCTCAGTGACTATGTCCTTAAAAAGGGACCATGCTTGCTCTACCGTCTTTACAGCGCTTATCCTCTTCTTAATCTTCTTCCCCACCATGAGTCTCATCCCTTCGTAATTCCCTTTTCAGAAGTTCAGCGCCGTGGCTGTCGTTCTAGATCGATGTTTCATCCCCGTGTCCAGGTCGAGGCAGATCATTTTATGATCACTGGTTGCCAGTGTCCCCTCTACTTCTACACCTTGTCCTTGTAGTCCATTTAAATTAAGTCCAAAACTGTGTTTCCTCTCGTATTTTCCTCGACAATTGTTGCAGGAAGCAATCGCCTATAGCATCCAGGAACTTGGTCTCCCTACCATAGCCGGAGGTGCCTAGGTTCCAGTCTATCCCCAGATAATTGAAGTCACCCATGATAACTGTATTGCCTCCTTTGCAGTTGCGTTTAATCTTGTCCGTCATTTCTCCATCAATTTCTTCGGACTGCCCCGGGGGTCGGTAGTAGATGCCAGTCTTCATTTCTGTTCCATTTGTTCCTGGAATTTTGGCCAATAGAGACTCTACCTTATTGTTTGAATCCGGCGTGTTCTCTCCAGTAGAATCAATTCCCTCTTTGACATATAGGGCAATGCCCCCACCTTTTTGAGCCACTCTGTCTCTGCGGTATAGCTTGTATCCCGGTAGCACAGTGTCCCAGACGTTTTCCTCATTCTACCATGTTAGACCATAGGCCTCTCAGTGGGTTTTCAAGAGCTTCCTCTGTGACCTGGTTGAATGAGTTCTAGATGGTTGTACATCTTTCTTTTCCATTTCTAGAAGTGATTTTCTTTCTTAACTGCCACCACACACAGAGTTCTTGGTTTGAATGTATCCCCAGTGATGATATCTAGATCCTTTTCTTGGGTGGTGACTCCTAATGTGGAACCCATCATGTAGCTATAGTTTGGGTTCCTCTTTCCCACATACATCACTTTGCACTTGATCACATTTAACCTCATCTACCCATGTACTAATCTCTGTTTTTAAGAGAAAGGAGCCTTGAAAAGTAAACCAAGTGGTACAACCAGTAGGAAGAAATATCAGCCCATCTTCCAGCCTACTATTTCCCCTTGAAATGTCCCTATTTCCCTTTACTTCAGGTACATTCACTCTAAAACAAATATACATACCTTTTTTTATTCTTTATTGATTTTTAATTAAAAACAGAGTCATACAAATGAAAGAACAGTAAATATTACACATATTACACTAATATCTTTACAGGAAAGTAAATATTCAATAATTTCATTTTCTTGCATATAACAATAGCACAATATAACCTATCATATAATACAAATGAAGAATAAAGTTACCCAAATATCACTATCAATATTTACTCCCCTCCCTCCAACCCCCCACCCCCCTGGATGTGTAAAGATAAATAAACCAAAGGAAAGAAGAGATATGATGAAAATACATTATTATGTTTTTACAAATTTAGTCAATGGGCTCCAAATTTTATTAAATACTTCACTAAAACCCCTACACTCTACATTAATTCATTCATATCTGTATGTAGCACACACATTCACCCGCCAAAAAGTATAATTTATTCAATCATGGGTCTTCCAATTACTTGTAATCAATTGAATGGCTATACCTGTTAGGATCGTAAATAGATGACTCTTATATTTATCTAGAGTGGATTTCACATGTAAAATTGTTCCACAAATCATAGCCTCATATGACAGTGGAACATTTGATTCTAGAACTAGATTTATTTGTCCCCAGATTGACTTCCAAAATATTAATATAAATGGACAAAAATACAACAGATGATCCAAAGTCCCAATACCAATATGACAATGCCAGCATCTATTAGACTGGGGTCCAGAAAATCCTATGTAACAAAAATAACTATGTTTGTCTCATAGATGCTGACGCTGTACATTTCAATCTCCAAGTCCAAATTCATGGCCAAAGAGACACAGAAATATACTGTTTTATCTCGATGCTCCAAATGTCTCTAAAACTATTTTTTGGCTTTTTATTCAAAAATCCAGAAATCAATTTGTACCACTGAGCAGCCTGATGTCCTACTAAATCAGATTGGTAGCAAAGGATTTGCAGGCTAAAATATGTTTTAAAATTTTTCCATTCAGGGAACCCACTCTGAATAGCCTGCTTCAACTACAACCACCTATATTGTTGAGATTTTAAAATTCCAAATGAATGTTGTAGTTTTGAAAAATCAAGCAGATTTCCATTAGATATAACATCATCTAATGTCTGAATTACTGCCTGCATCCAGTTCTTCCAAGCGATCCCAGCACCGCCTATTTGAATCTTGGAGTTTAACCATAAGGACTGCAAAGTAGACTTCATTATGGGAACATCTGTTAATTTATCAATAAATTTAATTGTTTTCCATGTATCCAATAAAATCACATTGTCCTTAGCGTAACTAGGTATTTTAATGTTTAATATATGAGACAATCTCATCGGGGACATGATTTTCCACTCAAGATATAGCCAGTCTGGGTAATGTTCTAAGAGCTCAGGGAGGATCCAGTACATACCTTGACGCATTATATAGGCTTGATGATACCTATAAAAATTGGGAAAATTTACCCCACCCTCCGCAATTGGTTTTTGCAGAGATACTAAAGCAATTCTTGCTTTTTTCCCTAGCCAAATATATTTTGTCAATATAACATTTAACTTTTTGTAAAAGGACCCTTGAAAATAAATTGGTAATATACCCAGTTGGTAACAAATTACCGGCAAGATCATCATTTTGATCATTTGAACTCTCTCCCACCAAGACAAATGTAAAGGGTTCCATTGCTCACACATCTCTCAGACCTCTAACAATAATGATCTTTCATTTATTTTCATCATTTCTTTCAAGGTATTTTTAATCCATATACCTAAGTATTTAATACCATCCTCCTTCCAAATAAAAGGAAACTCATCAAATAATCCTTTCATACAATGTACATTCAATGCAAAAACGTCTGATTTACTCCAGTTTATTTTGTAACCAGAGAATTTTCCAAATTTATTAATCAGTTCCAGTAAACATGGGATGATATATTCAGGACTTCTCAAATGAAGCAAAATATCATCTGCATATGCAGAAACTTTGTATTCCTGCCCTGCCCAAGGAATACCACAAATCTCCTCTGCTTGTTTAATAGCCAACAATAAGGGTTCTAAAACAATATCAAACAGCAAAGGAGATAACGGACATCCCTGTCTCACTCCCCTTTCCAAGCGAAACCACTCTGAAAAAGTATTATTAATATACAATCTAGCAAAATGGGAGCTATACAAGGTTTGAATCATTTGTATAAATCCAGAACCAATACCAAACCATTCCATAACCTGATACATAAAGGACCATTCTACTCTATCAAAAGCCTTCTCAGCATCTAAAGAAAGAGAAAAGGCCAGATCATCCATTTTCTTTGTCAAATTTAGAATATGAAAGGCCAATCTAGTATTATTTGAAGACTGTCTATTAGCAACAAACCCTGTTTGGTGTATACCAATAATATAAGGAAGAGCCTTGGCCAAGCGTAAAGCTTATAATTTTGCTAATATTTTCCCATCTACATTAATCAAAGAAATCGGCATATAATTAGCAACCAACAAGGGATCTTTATTTGGCTTTGGCAAAACAATAGTTAATGATTCCTCTATAGCAGTGTTCTTCAACCTTTTTACACCCGTGGACCGGCAGAAATAAAATAATTATTTTGTGGACCGGCAAACTAATAGGACTAAAATTTAAAAACCCCGTTTATGCTCCATTACCGCGAGCTCAGTTCCCGCAAACCATCTGATCCCCTCTGCACAAGCCGCAATTATGATTTTATATTGAACGTATTTTATTAAAGTATAAAAAGAAACAATATTCTGAACAATTGTGATTTTATAAATACAAATATACAGAGCACGGACCAACAAAACCCCTGTCTCCCCTCCCCTTCACATATATCCCCTCTACTATCAAGAAAACTGAACAAGCCAAGTTCATAGAAATATCATGCTAACAGAATACTGCAGTCCCCAGTTATGTCTGTAGCAGGATATATATTTCAAATCTGATATATTCTAATCACAAAATAGAAATAAAATTATTTGTTTCTACCTTTTGTTGTCTCTGGTTTCTGCTTTCATCTTCTTTTCACTCTCTTCCTTCCAGCGTCTGCCCTCTCTGTCTCTTCAATCCAGCATCTGCCCCTTCCATCTAGTGTCTGACCTCTCCCCTTTCCATATGGTATTTGTCTTCTTTCTATGCCCCTCTCCCCTTTCCATCCAGCCTATGCCCCTCTCTCCTTTTTACACGATTCACTCCAGCTTCACTGCTCTCTTCATTTTTATCTCTCCTACACCAGATCTAGCATCTTTGTCCCTCTCAATTTCTCTGCTGAACCTCCCTTCCCATCTCATTCCTATCTCTCACCTTCCCCTCCTCTAATCTCCCTGCAAGCTGTTTCGTTCCTTTTTTCTTCTCCCTTCCCTCCTCCCCCTGTCCAGCAGTAACTCTCTTCCTTTTCCTTTCCCTCCTCCCCTCCCAGCAGCATCTCTCCTTCTCCCTCCCTCCAGGTCCAGTAGCAGCTGTCCCTTTTCCCCCCTTGCCCAGCAGCTTCCCAGACTCCTTTCCCTCCCCCTCCCAGCAGCATCTCTCCTTCTCCTTCTCCCTCTCCAGGTCCAGTAGCAGCTGTTCCTTTTTCCCCCTTACCCAGCAGCTTCCCAGACTCCTTTCCCTCCTCCCCTCCCAGCAGCATCTCTCCTTCTCCTTCTCCAGGTCCAGCAGCAGCTGTCCCTTTCCCCCCCTTATCCAGCAGCTTCCCAGACTCCTTTCCCTCCCCCCTTCCAGCAGCATCTCTCCTTCTCCCTCTCCAGTTCCAGTAGCAGCTGTCCCTTTTTTTTTTTCACCATGCCAGCAGCTTTCTCCCCTCCCAGCAACTCTCCTTACTTATCAGCGCTGTGATTCAGTAAGGCAGCCTCGGTTCCTTTGTTGGGTCGCACCGCCTCTGAGGAAAGCGGAAGTTGCATCATCAGAGGCAGCCCGACTAAGCAAAAGCTCCAAGGCTTCCTTCCTGAATCACTGCACTTGTAAGGAGAGCCGCTGGGAGGGAAGAAAACACAGTCGGAGGCTCCCCATTCTATCTCCGGCCCTGCGCTCCTCGATCTTGCCGGTCCTGCGTGGACCGGCAGGAAATTGAAGAAGTTAATCTCGCCGGTCCTGCGCGGACTGGCAGGAATTTTCTACGGACCGGCGGTTGAAGAACTGTGCTCTATAATATCTGTTATACAACCATTATTCAGTTGATCCTGATATAAATTTAATAGATGGGGTAATAATATGTTTTGAAATGATGCATAAAATTCAACCGTATAACCATCACCACCTGGAGCGGATCCAACTCTAAGGGACTTCAATGCAGATTGTATTTCTTTTAGTGAAATGGGTGCTTCTAATTTTCCTTTCACATGCACTGGAATTTTGGGACCCTCAATCAGATTTAAAAATTCCATCCCTTCTTCCTCCTTAGTTAAACAATGTTCAGAAGACTACAAGCTTGTATAAAATTTCAAAAACTGTTTTAATATATTGTTATTTTGAAAATGAATTACCATATTTTCATCTTTAATTGCTGTAATATTTGTTCTCCTCTTTTTTGCTTTTAATAATTAGCCAGTAATCTTCCTGCCTTATTTGAGTTTCCATAATACAAAGCCTTAAGAGACACCAACTGTTTCCTAGCCAGCTGAGAAGAAATTTCATTGTACCTAAACTTTGCTTTTAAAAGAGCCTGAAAAGTATTTGGATCCCAATTTGATTTCAATTGTAACTCTAATTTATTAATATCTTGTTCTAAAATAAGAAATTCTTTATTTAATTGTTTTTTAATATATGAAGAATATGAGATTATTTGACCTCTCATGGTAGCCTTAAAGGCATCCCATATTGTTTCTTTAGTTAATTCTTCTGAATCATTAATCTGAAAAAATTCATTTATTTTCAATTGAAATTCCTCTTTAAAATTCGAGTCTGCCAGCAATGTATTATTGAATCTCCATACAGGTCTATTATTCTCTTGTCTATCTAAACTACAATCAATCCAAATACCTCCATGATCCGATAAAATAATCGGATCTATGGATGCCCTTATTACCTTTGGAACTAAGTTATCTTATACAAATATATAATCTATTCTTGAAAATGACTTAATGCTCATGAGAGCAAAATGAAAATTCCCGTTCATTGATATGGAGAATTCTCCAGATATCTTTTAAACCACAAGATTCTACCAAATTATCCAAATCTAGATTTTAAAATTTTACTAGGTTTTTTTTATCCAATATCGGATCCATAACCACATTTAAAGACGGTTGAAGAATGCATACAGCTTGAAAAATATACTGACTTTCCCTCACTTTGTCTGCATTCTTCCAGAGGCTCCAAAGAAAAGTCAATACTATTTAGTGTTGTCTTGATTAACTTGCAAAGCAATACTACACTAAAATCAATCTAGATTCAAATACATTTATGTACCACCCTCTTAGGTGTGTCCCCAGATTTGTGGGGGAGGGTGTGAGGAAGAGAGTTGGTCTTACATGATGCTGTCTATATGTAAATGACTAAATCTCCCCACAGGGGGAACATGCAATACCAGGTACAGTATACATCCCAGTAAAAAATGACCCTCATGGAGAGCAATTTTATAAAGGAGAGCTTAACAGGAGCCTAGATACAAGCACCCTTCTGCAAATTATGTGCTATTAAATCCTGTGACCTATGTCATATAAACTGTTCTCTAAGAGTAATGAAATAGGATTATATCTTCATTATTATATATTTTCCTGACAGGTCAGTTATATATCAGAGAATCTTTATATGAGTGACTCTGTTCAGTATCCTTATTTTTACCGGACTGTCCCCAATGAGTTGCATCTCTCTGCTGGGATAGGCAAGCTACTGAAGTATTTTGGCTGGAAATGGGTCAGTATCTTTTCAACTGATGATGAAAGCAGTATGAGAGCTATCCAGGTCCTGAAAGAAGAGATTGAACAGAATGGTGGTTGCATCGCATTACATCAAACCTTACCTTACAATGGAAGAATCACATATTCAGAATTAGAGAAAATTAATAGAGCAATTAAACAATCATCTACTGTGAATATTTATTACTTTTATAGAAACACTGGAATGTCACTAAAGAATATATGGGATCTTCAAAGAAATGTGAAAAGTGCCCATGTTTTAATCACCATAGCTGAGGTATATATAGTAAACCCAAATCAAAAACAGTTTCAAATAAGGAACATGTTCTTTATATTCAAACCATATAAGAAAGTTATGCCAAATTTTTTAAAATTTATCCGTGAGATGAAACCTGTCTGGCTAGCAAATGATTACAATGCTAACGATTGGTGGAAGGGCCTGTGTCACAGCAAATGCCCAAAGACAATCAGAAGAGACTGCAGCTCTACCAACAAGAAAGATGATTTCGCTCAGTGTTTCACCACAATCTTTGGGAGCAGCTAGAGTGTATACAATGCTGTGTATGCTGTGGCACACGCACTGCATGACATGATCATGTCTGGCTCAGGAAATGGCACCACATGGACTAGAGAAAAAAGCGAAGTTTTGGACTCTTTGCCATGGAAGGTAATTTGAGTATTTGTTACTGGAATTCTTTATTTAAAAGGAAAAGAGTGGTATCCTTTGGCACAGAGTGAGAGGGGTGCTTTCACAGGAGTAGTGAAGGCAACCCTTCATTCTTAAACACCCTCTTCCCTCCATGATTTTGATAAATACATTCAACAATCATGATCAACCAACCACAAATATTCAAAGCAATTTAAATGACCAGGAAAAAGTTCATATTCATTTAAATTTCTTGTGTGGTGCAATCTAAGGATATTCAATGTTTAAATAAATTTAAACCCCCATGTTGGGGTGAGGATCTTGAATATACACAAAATGGCAACATGACCAGAGAGCCCCTGTACACACCTGAGAAAATCATGGAATGTATCCCCCTCACATAAGGAAATCTTGGTGTTAATTGGCATTAATTAAAATCTTGGTGCTAATTGGCATTAATTAAAATCTTTTTAAGCACCAGTTATGGAACCTATTACTTTATATGTAACATAAATATCCTATCAGAACTAGCCCTCTAAGTCCAACTTTGGACATTTCCTGTAAAACATCAGAAGTTGTAAGTACAAGAACAACCATGGACTGCTTTTTAATTCATGTACTTGGAAGACATCAGGATGATCAAATTTATACCACTGTAATGGAGTGGCCACTCACACATTTCAACAGAGAAGTGTCTTGGAAGGCAGTGCTGTGAACGTCACATAAAGGATACCACAAATATATCTCACCATAACCCCCATATAATTTATGGTGAGCCACCCAAATTCTCCTCAAATCAATTATACCCACCTGTTTACCAGACCTTTGGCTGCAGGTGGTACCTATATGGCAGTAGTATAGTAGGGTTTTGGTGGCCACAAACTTTCCACCAAAATGTACTGGTTAAAGTGATTTATGGTCCTGGCTCTTCCTCTCTATGGTTCACTAGCTCACCCACTTGGCTACTTAAGACCTCTGTGTGATGTTTTACTAGGCTTTCCCATACCTGGTTTTGCTGTTCTAGACATAGGTGTGTACTGATTCATTTTCACATGTTTGTGTGTTAGGAAGCATTTAGCGATCACTGGTGGAGTGTGGGAGGATATTACATAATCCTCCAGTGTTCCTCTGGTCAATTTGGATATGTTTTTGGCAGTTAGATGATTCTCAAATTGGTCTAGTTGAAATCATCTAATTTCCATCTAGGACATCCTGGAAAAGGTTTGATTATAGGTGCAGGATATCTAGGTCTAAGCCCACCTATTTCCCACCTATAGCATGACTCCCAATATGCCCATTTCTACCATAAATGCAAAGTGATCACTTGGATGTTTTGATTAGTAAGATGTCTAAGTGCAAATTTTTGCGAGTTTTTAGGTGTCTAAGGTTCTTCAGTATGTGCCTGATAGTAACAGTAGATGACTACAAAAAAGTTAATCCAATCTGCCCAACATTCAAATTCATATTAATTCATGATTAAGCCAACAATGAATGTGATATAAAATGTTTGATCCTCATCTTTCTTTGCTATTTCTGGGACAAATATCATATAAACCCACGAGGCACTGTCTTAACATTCCAACCACTGGAGCTAAAAACAATCCAATTTTGAGGTTCAAAAATCAACTTTTATGTATATGTAATAAAAAAAAAATCTGAATTTTGGTGCCACTTTCAAGTCATTTTTCTGTTTTAAAGATGAGTGCAATGGTGTGGTCTTTGCTCTTACAGTCCCAACTTCCTGTAGATTTTTTATACTGTATTGTATACTGCATTTCTAGAATGGAATCAGAGAAGTTTATATGGCTATTATAAAATAATTTTCCTAAGCTTATTCAGGGAGTTGGTCTGTTGTCAGTGGGAGGAGATAGAGAGTGTTTTACCTCTAGAAATGGCTTTAAAAATAGTTCTACTTATAGTTATAAATAAATGTTTATGTATGCTTGAAATTACCTGTTTTGCCTGGCACTACTTAAAATGCACCCCTCACTTCTTAGCTCCATCAATATCTGAGGAACCTTCACTTTAAGAATGGTCTGAGGGAAGAGATGTACCTGGATGAAAATGGAGACCTCGCCACTGGATACAATATTATGAATTTGATCTTTTTTCAAGATACAACATTGAAATATCAAATTGTTGGACGTTATAACCCTTATGCTCTCCCAGGGCAGGATTTTATCATTGATGAGAAGGCCATCGTGTGGGAGAGCTCATTCACCCAGGTTAGATTTAAGTGATGAGAGGTGCTGATCCAAACAGGTATCATGAAACTTGTCAAAAAAATGGCCAAAATAATGCTGTATTTTAGCTTCCAGATTCTGTAAAGGTAATTTAAATTGGGGTGCTGATCCCATTGTGTACATATAGTAATTAGTCAATTGGGGTTAATTGACACTGATTAGATCTTACAGGCATGTCTGCCTACTTATTTGGAATAAACTCCTGGCTCATTTGAAATAGTAAGAAAGCGGATAGGGATTGATATACTGCTTTTTCTCTGTGGCGCAAAGTGTTTTAGACAGGTACCTTATTTATACCTGGTGCAATGAAGTATTAAACAACTTTCCCAGAGTCACAAGGAGTTGCTGTGGGACTTGAACTCACAACCTCAGGGTGCTGAGGCAGCTGCTTGAACCACTTGGCAATTCCACCACTCTTAAAGGAGACATTGTTCTTTTTCAGGAAGCAATTGGGATGTAAGAGGGTCATGATGCTGTTTTTTAATTTGTTGACTGTTCTTCCTTTTATAATAGGTGGTTTACTTGCACACTTTTTGTTTTTAATGTGATGCCATTAGGAATGTTCAATTATTGATTACTATAATTTATCCTTAGATTAGTGAGCTCTAATTATTTTTATATAACAATCTTTATACAATAAATCTATCTACTTAAGCATGAAATATGCTGTTACACATGATGAGAATTTAAAAATAAATAAAAGGAGCATTAAATTTCTGAAACAACTGTCCAGTATCATATGAAGTTACATAACATGCTTTCTCAATCTTCAGAAACCTCCACAGTTCAGATGCACTCCAAGTTGCCATCCTGGTTATAGGAAATTAATCAGGGAAAGAGAGCCCATCTGCTGCTATGACTGTATTCCGTGTGCAGATGGAGAGATCTCCAACCAAACTGGTGGGTAATATAAACAGTCATGGTGATAATTCAGGAACTGCCCTTTGTCTCTTTAAAAGTAAAATACCACAGGGTATAGGATGAAGCTAAGCGGTGATGGTCTCAGGAGTAATTTAAGAAAATGCTTTTTTATAGAAAGGGTAATAGATACGTGAAATGGTCTCCCAGTTGAAGTGGAAGAGATGAAGACTGTATCTGAATTAAAGATAGGGCCATTAGGACTTACTGCTGCTATGTTTCTATCTTTCTATTAAAACGCAGGCCAACAGCTTAGTCAAAGCACAGAGATACCTTGAAATAAAAAATGCAGAAATTTTGTCTTATGAATATTATTTAGAGCCACTCCATCATCAAAATATTAAAAAAATTAAATGTAGAATTTTTAAGATTATGCACTCAACTTCTGTATATGTTGCTGAAGGAGGACTTACATTCAGAGTTTGCATTGTATATCACTTTGGAATACAGTGGTTATACATCTTTAATAAAATGAAAAAAAAAAAGAAATGAAACTTGACCTGTCCCAAATGGGCTTATAATCTAAAGATTTTTTCCCATTGCTGTAAAACTGATGGGGGACCTGTTTACAAAAGTGAAGTAAGTTAGGTTCAAAAATTAACATGCCTTTGAAAACTAGATGCACTATATAAACTGGCTCACCTTTCTCCACATGTTCATTCACCCCTTCAAAGAAATGTGGTAGATTGTTGAGGCAAGATTTCTCTTAGCTAAATCCATGTAGGCTTTCTGTCATTAATCCATAAGAACATAAGAATTGCTGCTGCTGGGTCAGACCAGTGGTCCATCATGCCAACAGTCCGCTCACACAGTGACCCTTTGGTCAAAGACCAGCACCCTAACTGAGACTAGCTCTACCACCACCCGTTCTTGATCAGGAGGAACTTGTCTAACTTTGTCTTGAATCCCTGGAGGGTGTTTTCCCCTATAACAGCCTCCGGAAGAGCATTCCAGCTTTCTATCACTCTCTGGGTGAAGAAGAACTTCCTTAAATTTGTACAGAATCTATCCTCTTTCAATTTTAGAGAGTGACCTCTCATTATCCCTACCTTGGAGAGGGTGAACAACCTGTCCTTATCTACTAAGTCTCTCCCCTTCAGTACCTTGAATGTTTCGATCATGTCCCCTCTCAATCTCCTCTGTTCGAGGGAGAAGAGGCCTAGTTTCTCTAATCTTTCGCTGTACGGCAGCTCTTCCAACCCTTTAACCATCTTAGTCACTCTTCTCTGGACTCTTTCGAGTAGTACCGTGTCCTTCTTCATATGCGGCGACCAGTGCTGGACGCAGTACTCCAGGTGAGGGTGCACCATGGCCCGGTATAGTGGCATGATAACCTTCTCTGATCTGTTCGTGATCCCCTTCTTTATCATTCCTAGCATTCTGTTTGCCTTTTTTGCCACCGCCACACATTGTGTGGACGGCATCATTGACTTGTTGATCAGAAGTCCCAAGTCCCTTTCCTGGGAGGTCTCTCCAAGTACCACCCTGGACATCCTGTATTCGTGCATGAGATTTTTGTTACAAACATGCATCACTTTACTCTTTACACTTATCCACGTTGAACCTTATCTGCCATGTCGATGCCCATTCCTCGAGCCTGATTATGCACAAGTTCTTCCATTTTGTTCTTTATACTAGTTTCTACCAATTTGCCTGGCACCAATATCAGACTAATCAGTCTATAATTTTTCAGATCACTTCTGGAACCCTTTTTAAAAAATGGCGTCAGATTGGTCACCCTCCTGTCTTCCAGTACAATGCTGGATTTTAAATACAAATGACTAACAATAGCTCTGCATATTAATTTTTCTATTCTATCAGCACTCTGGGATGTATACCATCCAGTACAAGCACTTTGCTTATCTTAAGTTTGTCAAACTGACCCATTATATCTTCCAGTGTTTCAAAGATCTGATTCAGTTTCTATGGTTTATCAGCATTGACTACTATTTCTGGTACTGGTATCTGCCCCTAATTTTCCTCAATGAAGACAAATGCAAAATATTCATTTAATCTCTTGACTATGGCCTTGTCTTCCTGAGAACCCCTTCCTGCATTTCAGTTTCAGGGAATTCAAATATACAATCTTGTAGCTGTATGACCTAATTTAATTGGGGTACTGTGCTTCTCCTCTCCAAATGTGAGTGGGCTTTTGACTTCATTTCCTGGGTATTCTAGTGCTGCTGCTCTCTGTTTCACCTCTTTGCCTTCCATTGCTAGGCTTGTGGAAACTAGCAACAAGTGTAGGCTGTTGACTCCTCCTGAAAGCTGTGGGCTTGTCTAAACTGGCTCCTTGCTTGCATCATGGTTTGACCTGCTCAGCAGTCCTACCTGCATCTTGGCTTCCTTGTCTTATGGTTTCTACTGGGGATGACTTTATCATACTGAACCCAGACCTAAGAAATGATAAATTGATACCAGGTTGCTAGAATATACTTTCCACAAATTTCAAGGTTATTTAGTTTCTTTATATATGTCAATCAAAGATATCTAAATGGTTTACAATAAGATAAATTATATAAAAAATTAAAATATTAATTAATTAAAACCTTTTTTAATTTTTTGTAAAAATTTAAAAAAGTGGTTGAAGAATATACATAACTAACATGACCCATTAGGGAGATTGAAGGGTAATACAATATTACATTTAGTAAAAATAAAATAAATAAAAATGGGAAAGGATAAAGGGAAAAACAGTCAGTAGGAAAATTGTTGGTCTTCCTCTTATGAAGAATTAAGTTTCGAATATTGAATGCATCTTTGAATAGGAATGTTTTCAGTTGAGATTTGAATCTTATCAGGGAAGACTCTTGCCAGAGGTCTTGGGCTATTGCATTCCAAAGTGATGGAGCCATGGCTGAAAAAAATCAATTTACGAGTAGTATCATAAATAATCTGGATGGATGAGGGGGATTATTATCAAATTTTGGGAGTTAGATCTGAGTGTTCTCAGTGGTATGTATGGCATAAGGAATTTTTCAATAAAAGCTGCTCAAGTCTGGTTTTAAAGGTGGTATGTAAAATTTTATAGATAATTTGATGCGGGATAGTCAGCCAATGAGCATCTTAGAGAAGAGAAGTTACATGGTCAATATTTTTACTTTATTTATGAATGTTATTGCTTTTTCCTATCTTTGTCCCCTTCTACCCCCCAACTCTGGGCTATGGTATGGGTTTATATTTGTCTGTAACCTGGGACAATTTAGTCAGTCTTTCACATGTGACTGGTTTCTCTAAGTTTACACTGGAGCTCAAAGTGAAGCCCCTGCCACTGGCTAGAACCCCTGCAGTAAGCCCAGCATTGAATCAACCTGTTCCCCTTCCTAGGGCAAGAAATAAAATAGGAAAGCTTGGGCAGAAGGCTAAGGTCTCACTAGTAGTTCAGGAGACAGGGCAGAGGTCAGTGGCATACCTAGCATGTGTGACATCTGGGGCCCATCAATTTTTGGCACCTCCCTCCATCTGTATGAAAAACATGATTTTTAGTAACAAGTCACACGTAACACATGAGTACCTAAGAAAAGGCTGCATCTTACATACTGCAGTGAGAAGTACAACAGCAATACACCCATTGTAAAACTAAACAAGCCAGACTAGTACAGATCAATCCTGCAGTCAATCCTAACAGAAAACCATGTCTTTCGAACACACAGAACACAGAAAACACCTTCGCCTAGTATGGAATGTCATCACAAATGTACCCCTCCCCCTTTTACAAAACTATAGTGTGGATTTTAGCCACGGTGATAACAGCTCTGACGCTCAGAGAAATTCTGAGCATCAGAGCTGCTACCATCATGGCTGGTGCTAAAAAATGCTCCACAGTTTTGTAAAAGGGGGAATAAAATAGAAATACATGGACAAAGGTTAAATTGAACCAGCAAGAAACTTGACTCTGCATACAATGCAATACCACAGAAACAGTGACCCATGTCTCCTAAAGCAATAAATAAATAGAAAATTTTTGTTCTATCTTTGTCTTCTCTGGTTTCTGCTTTCCTCATCTTCTTGTTACTCTTTTCCTTCCATCCACTGTCTGCCATTTCTCTGCCCCTATATGGCATCTTCTCTCCTTCTATGCCCCTTCCAGAAACTGTATGCCTCCCCTTCCATCTTTCCTTTCACCCCCATTGGTCTGGTATCTGTCTCCTCTCCTTCCCCACTGATCTGGCATCTCTCTTTCTGCTCCCTTCCTCCTGTTCTTCCCTGGTCTTTTTTGTTTATTATTTATTTGTTTATTATTAGGATTTTTTTATATACCACCTATCAAGGTTATCTAAGTGGTTTTACAATCAGGTACTCAAGCATTTTCTCTATCTGTCCCGGTGGGCTCACAATCTATCTAACGTACCTGGGGCTATGGAGGATTAAGTGACTTGCCCAGAATCACAAGGAGCAGCGCGGGGTTTGAACCCACAACCCCAGGGTGCTGAGGTTGTAGCTTCAACCACTGCGCCACACACTTCCTTCTCAATTTATTTTCTGCCTCTGTCTAAATTATTTTTTACTATTCAGTCCTCAATTTCCCTCTTTCACTGTGTCTACCTATAGCTTGCCACCTCTTTCCCTCACCCCTTCCAGTAACTAACTCTATCCTCTTACCTCAATCCTTCATGTGCTCTTTTTTTCTTTCTCCTCCCCACTTCCTTCTATCATCTGCTCCCCCTTTCCCTCACACTTCCATTCAGCAGCTGTCCTTCCTCTCCCCCACACTTCCATTCAGTGTCTGTTTCCCTCTCTCTACCCCTTCCATCTACTGTTCACCCTCTATCTCGCCCCTTCCATTCACTTCCCTCTGTACTCTTTCTATCCAGTGTGCACCCTCTCTCTCTCTTCCATATGGCATCTTCCCTCTTTCTATGCTCCTTCCATAAACTATCTATCCCGTGCCCCTTCTCTCCTATGTACATGATTGATTTCAACTCTGTCACCTCTCCGTTTTTCTTTCTCTATCACCACCCCCTCCCCTATGCTCTGGCATCTCTCTCTTCTCCTTTCTTTCCTTCCCACCTCACGGTCTGGCTTCATCCCTTCCCTGATTCCCGGCATCTCTCTCCTTTCCTTTTCTTCCATCTTTCCCTCCCCCTCCATGCTGATATCTCCTCCTTCCTTTCCCCCTTCCTTTTCCCTTGATCTGGCATACCTTTCTCCTTCCCTCCATGCCCTGGCATCTCTTCCTCCCTCCAAGCCCTGGCATCTCCTTTCATTCCCTCCAGTTGGGTACAGCAACACTCTACCTAATTCTCTCCCCTTCTGCTCCCTTTCCTCCTTCTGTCACCCAAGGCCTGGTATCTTGAACTTCATCGGGCAGCAGCAGCATTCACAATTCACTGCTGTTGCTGGCTTCAGGCCTTTCTCTCTGTCGGGTCCTGTCTTCATGAAAAAAGGAAGTAGGCAAGACCCGGCAGAGAGGAAGGCCTGAATTTGGCAACAGCAGCGAATTGTAAAAGCTGCTGCTGCCCGAAGAAGGTAATAGCACCAGGCCTTGGAGCACCGAGGCAGACCACTTCTCCCCCTCCTAGCTGAACCCCCACTGACCCTCCTATCTCTCCCTCCCCAAGTGAATCTTTCCAACCCTCCCAGTAAACTTCCCTCCAGTAGCGTCGGCTGCTTCCACTGATGATGTCATCAGTGATGCAGCAGAGGGAGGAGAAAGCCGCGAAGCAGCCGACGCTACTGGAGGGAGGTTGCTGTTCTCTCTGGGAGGGTGGGAGCATGATAGGAACCAGGCCGGCTGTGCACCCCCTCTAAGGCTGCACCCGGGGCGGACCTCCCCCCCTTGGTATGCCACTGGCAGAGGTAATGCCAGAATCTGCTTTGTTACCCTATTCTTCCTTTCCTAAGTATGTTGAGAAGGTCTGCTTTAAACCTCAAGCCTTGCTAAAGATAAGAGTGGGGGACATGCAAAGCTGACATGCTTCAGTTATACCATTCAGTTGCTAGGGGAAACTGAGCAATGCAGAAGCCTTACCTGGATAAATTCTACTTAGCTAAGGAACGTAATGAGGCAGAGAAGCACAGAACTGGAGAGCTGAGACACCTCCCAGCCACGCAGGATGCTCTGGAGAGAAACTGGGTTCTTTAACCTGTGCCCTGTAAAAGAGCTCTAACAGAAGGGAACAGGAAAGTTAAGAACAAGGCTCCTAAACTGAAAATTTCCAGGGAGGAGGAATTCTCAGGTGAGGAGTATCCAGAAGCAACAAAAATGTCTGAGGATTGCTCATGCTCCCTGCCTAACACACCCAGAAATACCACCATTAAAAAGTTGGGTGGTCAGTATGAGTCAGAGAAGGGTTAAGTCTTCACCAGTGGAATCGGAGGGGTTCAGGAATGTCACAGTCCTTCACTCTCCATGCTGGTTTTGCTGGTTATAGGGCTTATGCTATTTAAGTGCACTTTAGTAAATAGACCTCATGATATATGTGAGATAATAAGATGATAATGTTCTTTCTCAGATATGGATACCTGTACAACATGCCCGGATGATCAATGGTCAAATCAGAAAAGAGATGCCTGCATCCCAAAAGTGATAACTTTCCTGTCTTTTGAAGAGCCTCTAGGGATTACTTTAACTTCCATTAGCATGTTATTGCTTCTCATCACTGCTGTTATCTTGGGAATCTTTATTCATTACAGAGACACTCCCATAGTGAGAGCCAACAACCGACAACTCAGCTATATTCTCCTCGTTTCTCTCATACTCTGCTTCCTCTGTTCATTGTTATTCATTGGACATCCTGAAGATGTTACCTGCATTCTCAGACAGACTACATTTGGGATCACTTTCTCCATCGTTCTCTCCTCTATACTGGCAAAAACATTCACTGTGGTCACAGCCTTCCATGCTACCAAACCTGGAAGCAAACTTCATAAATGGATGGGTTCTAAGGTTTCTAATTTTATAGTCATTTCCTGTTCCCTTATTCCAATAGTTCTGTGTCTTGCCTGGGTGTTCACTGCTCCCCCATTTGCATATCTTAATATGAGATCAGAAATTGGAACAATACTAATTGAATGTAATGAAGGGTCAGTAATCGCATTTTACTGTGTTCTGGGTTACCTGGGACTTCTGGCTGGTGTCAGCTTCATCATAGCTTTCCTAGCAAGAAATCTACCTGACAGTTTCAATGAGGCCAAGTACATCACCTTCAGCATGCTGGTCTTCTGCAGTGTCTGGATCTCCTTCGTCCCAACATACTTGAGCTCCAAGGGCAAGTACATGGTGGCAGTGGAGATATTTGCTATTCTGGCCTCCAGCACTGGACTGTTAGGTTGTATTTTTTTCCCTAAATGCTATATTATTCTGCTGAGGCCTGAAAGGAACATCAATAAGGGCCTAAGAAAAATGTAGGGTCCCTTTTACCAAACTGCATTAAATGCTATCACACACTTACTCCTCTCTTTTACTAAGTTGCACTAACTGATTAGCACGTGCTAATCACTAAACATCCATAGACTAACATGCATGCGTTAGTGTTTAGCATGCACTAATCGGTTAGTGCACCTTAATATGGGTGAAAGGATTGATCAGAAAGTGCATTAATGCTCTTTGTAGTAATTTGCCTGTCAACATGTACTAATTGAAGGTGGTGGGTCATGGGAAGGGAATGGGCATTCATGAACTTTATTCTTATTTGTTTACATGGTTAATGTATTTAAATGTATGTATTTTAGTAATAATGATTATATGATATATATATATATATATATATATATATATATATATAAAATTAAAACAATTTTTAAAAAGTTTAAGAATATTTAGCTACATTATTTATGAATTATTTGAATTTAAGCTTGAAGCGGTGTTTTGATAATATTCCCTCTCTTTTATTAAGGTGCATTAACTGATTAGCACACGCTAATTGAATTAGACTAATATGCATGCATTAGCATTTAGCTTGCACTAAATCTATTAGGGCGTGCTAATCGGTTAACGCACCTTAGTAAAAGAGGGCCATTGTGTCCCAGTATTTTGCCTTTTGATTAATTCATCTAATTTACTTTACAATATATGACTTGAAGGAAAAAGAATCTCAGAATTCCAAACCCTAGACTTCTTTGAGGTCAATTGGTAACCGATAGATTTCAATATCATTGATCCTAAAATCTTGGGCTCCTTTTACTAAGCTGCGCTAGCGGTTTTAGCGCATGCTACAATGCCACATACGGTAGGCGTTAATGCCTCCATTGAGCTGGTGTTAGTTTTTCTGCGTAGTGCAGGGGTTAGCGCACGTTAATCTGCAGCTTGTGCTAAAAATGCTAGCGCAGCTTAGTAAAAGGAGCCCCTTGTTTATTTATATATGTTTTTCTAATTTTATACATTAATATGAGAAAATCTCTTAATTTTAATTTCCTTCAAGTCAAATGAGAAAATCTCTTAATTTTAATTTCTTTCATGTCAAATGATTTAAAGTAAATTAGATGACATGCATATTCATTGAGTAAATTATGTTCAAGTCACTTGGTCACTGAGATTATCATTGATACAGAACACAGCAGGTTAGACTGATTTACAGATTGAAGAAATATAATCATGTTACATTATTTATTTCAAATTGCATTGGTTGCCTGTGGAAGCTCGGGTATTGTTCATGTTGGGCTGTTTTTGTTACAAGGTTTTATATGGTGCAGCCCCTACTTATCTGGCTAATAGTTTTTCTATAGCTATGCACGAATGCAGTAGAAAAACTCATGCTCTGTTCTATTTCCCTTTTGTAAAAGGTTGTAAAATCAAGAAATTCCTAAATCACTCTTTAGCATCTCAGGCAGCTTCTCATGAAAAAGAATTTTGATTATTGTTGCCCACAGCTGTTTCTTACAGACATTTTAGAAAACACCTGACTAGCTGACTCATTCAAATATATGATTATGTTTAATATTCTTTTCATCTGTATTTACAAATGAAGACACATCCAACATACTGGAACCTGAGCAAATCTTCAATGGAGATCAAGTAGAAAAATTAACATCTAAGGAAGTGAGCCTTGAAGACGTACGCAAGCAGCTAGAAAAATTAAAAACTGACAAATCCCCTGGCCTGGACGGAATCCATCCAAGGATTCTGAAAGCGGAACTACTGCAGCAAATTTGCAATCTAACCCTGAAAACAGTCATGATCCCGGAGGATTGGAAGATAGCCAACATTAAGCCCATGTTTAAAAAGGGATCAAGATGTGACCCGGGAAAATACAGACTGGTGAGTCTGATTTTGGTTCCAGGGAAAATGGCGGAAACACTGATAAAAGACAACATTGATGAACATTTTGAAAGATACAAACTTCTGATAACCAGCCAACATGGTTTCTGCAAGGGGAGATTGTGCATAACAAACTTATTGTACTTCTTTGAAGGAATTAACAACTGGATGGACAGAGGAGACCCCATAGACTTCATATATCTAGATTTCCAAAAAGCCTTTGACAAGATACCCCATGAATGCCTACTTAGGAAACTGAAGAACCATGAGGTGGAAGAAGACGTACATAGATGGATCAGAAACTGGTCGTCGGGTAGGAAACAGAGGGTAGGAGTGAAGGGCCACTACTTGGACTGGAGGAGGATTGCGAGTGGTGTTCCGCAGTGCTCGGTGCTCTTGCTGCTGCTATTTAATATATTTATAAATGATCTAGAAACAGGGATGAAGTGTGAGATAATAAAATTTGCGGACGACACCAACTATTTAGTGGAACTTGGACTAAAGAGGACTGCGAAGAATTGCAAAGGGACTTGAACAAACTAAAAGAATGGGAGACAAGATGGCAGATGATGTTCAACATTGAGAAATGTAAGGTACTACATGTGGGAAGCAGAAACCTGAGGTTCAGCTATACAATGGGAGGGATTTTATTGAAGGAGAGTACCCAAGAAAGGGACTTGGGGGTAATGGGTATTTTTATTTGTTAATTTGTAAAGTGGTGATTGTTATGTATCAGTTTTTTCAAATTTACATCTACTGTCTTTATATTTTGCACTGTATTAGAGGACATGTGTTACTGTTTTTTGTGGTGTTGCATTGTATCCAGGGTCTGGTTTCTTGGCGGTTCAGTTTAACTTTTGTCTACATATTTCTATTTTTAGTTTGTGATTATTCCATATTGGGCGAGGGTGTATCTCTGTTCTGTGTGTATGAAAAGAACATAGTTTTCAGTTGGCATTGACTACAGGATCAATTGACTGTGTGGGATCTGGCTTGTTTAGTTTTATAATGTATGTGTTGGTGTTCTAGTGCTCACTGCAGTGTTTAAGATGCTGCCTTTTCCTAGATACACTCTTATTGTGCGATATGTGGATTGTAACTAAAAATCATATTTTTCATATAGATGGGGGGTGTGTCAAAAAATGATGGGCCCCGGGTGCCACATACCCTAGGTACGCCACTGGTAATACTATTTACATAAACAAGATTCGAAAGGCAAAGATGTTATCAACCACAAAGGATTTCTATTGCTTTATAGGAAATGGACTCAACACTGCCAATGTTTCAGCAGCACGTGCCTTTCTCAAGAGTCAAAATCTTTATGAAACAGTCTTTAAGTATTGTCAATTGGCAAACATAAAACAGCAAGAAACACACATCAGATTTAAAAGTTTCAAAAACAAAGTAAAAGGAGCCAAACAATAGCATATAAGCTCAGTGGTTAAGCTTGCCATGCTATGTCTCACCATACCTTGTTTTGTCATATTACATGTTTACCATGCTTTGCCAACTTTCTTTTGCCATCTTTGCAGACAATATTTGCCATGCCTCCTTTGACCATTCTATGTCTGAAAATATGGCACAGTGGTTAGAGCTGTGGCTTCAACACTCTGAGGTTGTAGGTTCAAACCCACACTGCTTCTTGTGACCCTGATTGCCTCAGGTACATTAGATAGATTGTGAGACCACAGGGACAGACAGAGAAAAATGCTAGAGTACCTGAGTAAATTCATGTGAAGCATTCTGAGCTCTCCTGGGAGAGTGGTATAGAAAATTGAATAAATAAGTAGATTGAGGGAGTGAGGTTGGACACTCCTGTGCTAAACTTTAGTACAATAAATATCCTTAACCAAGGTTCATGTGCTCACTCTGTGCTGAATGATGTCACATCTTGGTCTCCTTCTGAGAGTCACCTATTACATTTGCTACTTCTCCTTTTGCCTTCTTTAATGATGAGAAGAAACTTAACTTCTGTATTGCTACTACCTATGCAAAATCTATCATTCAGAGTTAGACAGACTGACATTGTGTGCACCAATATCTGTCGTATCATTCCCTCGGTAATTCCCTCACCTGAGCACTGTATATTGATTATTATTATTATTTTATTTCTTATATACCGCTAAAGCCGTAGTAGTTCGAGGCTGTTTACAATAAAGAAGGGCTGGACAATCAGCGAATAGTTACAATTAGTGAATACAGATACAGATACAGATATGCGAATAGTTACTATCAGTGAATACAGATACAACAAGGAATCAGCGAATACAGTTTACAACAGAGAAGGGCAGGTCAATCAGCGAGATGTTACAGTCAGCGAATACAGATACAATAAAAATGCGTGTGCGAGGGAATGTGCGAAATATGAGGGACAAAAATGGGTGGGCAGGGCAAAGGGTAGGGAAAGAGAACTTGGGGAGCAGGGGAGGGAGGGCTAGGTTGTAGTTCGGTT